>NC_071391.1:153386991-153699562 GCF_022682495.2 Desmodus rotundus
CCTTGCTGTTTCATCATCCACATAGTCTATCCACCCTTAAAAGGCTGTGCAATATTGCTGTCGGTGAAAGGGTATTGTGTTTTCACTACAAAAACTGTCTGGAAGGAGGCCAATATGTGGAAGATAAAATTACAGTGAACTGACCAGTAGGGTTTGCTGAAACCTGCTATTTTTGTCCTTTTTACAAAAGACCTCTGAATGCTCCTTTCGTTCTGTATTTTTTCTGTCCATATCTCATAGAGGCTATCCTCATAGTTTATAGTTTTGTGCAATTTGGTATTTTTGGTACAGTTTGATTTACCGTGTTTTTAGTGTTTTAAAATGTAATTTAATGTACTCAGCTTTTGAACATTTTTAAAGGAAAAAGCTTTGTTTAGAAATACAAAGATGAACATAGATGCAGTTTTGGAACTCTTTAAATATGACTTAAAAACAATTACTTTAAACTTTGAGTTCCTATTGACGTTATATAGGCTCATTATTTAAAAAAAAAACAAGTAGAACTGAAGTATGTAAATAGTTAATCTTGGATGAATAACTATACTGAAAAAAAGGATTAAGTGAAAGGCTGCATGAAATGTTGAAAATATTTAGAATTATAATGAAATTAATTGTACTCGATAATTTGAATATAGCTTTCTTAACTTTTACCACTGTATATGGAAATATGCATAAACATGTATACCTATATATTTTCCTCCCTTCCTCTCTCTCTTCTTCTCCTCTCCCTCCCATTTCCCCCTTTCCCTCTCTCAAGGCCTGCCTGCCTGCTTTCCTTCCTTTTTCCTCTCTTTCTCTCCTTCCTTCCCTTGCTTCTCCTTTCTTCTTCTTTCTTCTCTCTCTCTCAGTCCTCACCCAAGGACACGTTTATCAGTTTGACAGAGGGAGGGAGGGAGGAAGAGAGAGAAACAAACATCTATGTAAGAGAAAAACATTGATCAGTTGCCTCCTGTGTCTCCCCCAACCAGGGATTGAACCTGCAACCTAGGTATGTGCCCGTATTGGGAATTGAACCCGAATCCTTGTGGTGTACCAGATGATCCCAGCTGAGCCACCCAGCTAGGGCTGCAACTTGCTTACTTTATGAATATCATGGATGTCTTTTTAATGCCATTACTTACATGTATCTGCCTCATTTTTTCAAATGGTTTCTTTTTTTTTTTTAAAAGATTTTATTTATTCATTTTTAGAGAGAGGGGAAGAGAGGGAGAAAGAGAGGGAGAGAAACATCACTGTGTTGAGCGCCCCATACTGGGGACCTGGCCTGCAACCCAGGCATGCTCCCTGACCGGGAATAGAACTGGCGACCCTTTGGTTTGCGGCCCTGCGCTCAATCCATTGAGCCACACCAGCCAGGGCTCAAATGGTTTCTTAATATTCCATTGTTTTTGGATGTCTCATCATATAAAAAATCAATCATTGATTATTTGACATCATAGGTCATTTATGGTCCCCCCCTCTTTTGTAACAAATACTTAACTATATACATTGGGGCATACATACATGCATATGCATTGCGTGTATATGTGCATCTGTGTGGAGGGACTAGTTAAGATAATGAGTTTGTACACTTGAATTTGTGCCAATTTATATTTCCCCTCCAAAAATTTGGGAGTTATTGTTTTTTCCCACTTTTCTTTGTAACCCAAGGAATATATTAGTCTACACTTAGCCATTTTGATATATTAACAAAGCATTTCTCTTGTTCAGTAGAACTTGATGGGAATGTTCTGTATCTTTGCTGTTCAACACAGTAACTACTCGTCACACGTAAACATTGAACACTTGAAGTGTGGCTCGTGTGACTAAGGAACTGAGTTTTGAAATTTTTTTTGCAAGTTTAAATACCACATTTGTCTTGTGGCTGCCCTTATTGGATAGTGCAGGTGTGAAGTAACTTCCTGTACTTAACCGGCTCTGTGTATATTTTTCACTTGTGCATTCGTATTCTTTTATTTATTTTTGCTTCCTGGTCTTTTTCATACTAATATCTAAGAGTGCTTTGTGTAGATTAAGGAAACTAGCCCTTTGATATGTGTGTTGTATATCTGTACCCATTTTTGTCTTTGACTTAATTTATACATTCTTAACGTTAATGTAAACAGATTTATCAGTCTTTACCTTTTGTGCTTCTCTAGGTTTTGAGTCCTATTAAGAAAAGTTTTCCTAGCCCTGGCTGATGTGGCTCAGTGGATTGAGTGCTGGCTAGCAAACCCGAAGGTTGCAGGTTTGATTCCTGGTCAGGGCACATACCTGGGTTGCAGGCCAATGTTTTTTCCCCTCTCTTTCTCCCTCCCTTCCCCTCTCTCCAAAAATAAATAGATAAAATCTTAAAAAAAAAAAAAGAAAAAGAAAAAGTTTTTCCCAATTAAAAATTGTAAATTGAGTGCTTTTAAATAATGTTTTGCCCTGAAGGTGTATATTTATATCTTCCCTAAATAAAATACATATTTATTGTGGACAAGTAAGAGGAAACTCAGTTTATATATCAGTAAAATTATGTTCCTTGAAGGCAGAGAGATTTCTTTTAAGTTTCTACCTGTAGAGCTTAATTCATTTTCTTGCACGTGAGTGCTAAATCGTTTTTTTTTTTTTTTTAATTTTTCAATTGGAAGTAAAATAAGACATTGTTCTCACTTTCAAGAGAGCACGTTTGAATAACCTCACCTATTTTAAGTATGATTTGCCAGGAGAACAGGTTTGAGTATCTCTCTTGTTTGTGAAAGAAAATTATTTCCAGATACACCTGTGTATTTGCCTCCAGAGATTCCTTTAAGTTTGGGCATTGGGAAATTTCTCGGATAATTCTTAACTTCTGATCTTGCTTGACCAAACTGAAATTGGTTAATGGAAAATACATGTGTAATTGGTCCTGGACATCAGGGGACACTGTAAACCTTATTAATTGTAGTGTTTTCTGGGTAATTTGATGCATCTTTTGGTAAAAATTGTAATGTGAAAGACTTTGCATTTGAAAGTTTTTTTGTTTACTGACTCTTAGCAATTGATACTACATTTAGAATGAATTTTCATTGGAATTCACAGCTTGGGATGGCCTAAATTATCCTGAACCTTTAACCTCCTGATACCTGAATTATTCAATAGTTGGCTTAGCCATACTCAGTTTCAAATAAAGAGCTTAATGGTGTTAGTGACTTATTTCTTAATAGCAATGTAAAAATTTAAATGTATTGCTATTGAATTATAGTGATTAGTTTTCTATATGATTTGAGTGATTCTGACAAATTTCATAAGTTTAAACTGATGGTACCATGAAATATATTAATGTTAGGAAAGGTGTTTTTTTTTTTTTTTAATGGTGGGTGGGTGTGAGTGTGTGTGTGTGAGAGAGAGAGAAGGTGTAAGAAAGATGGATTACAAGAAAAAGATAATAGAAAACAATTTTCATATATATTATTAATTACCCATTAAAGACATATGGGGAATAGAGAAAACCAAGATGGAGGCCTAGGTAGACACACTGCACCTCCTCGTACAGCCAAAAGAAGGACAACAACAATTTAAAAACAAAAACAACCAGAACTGAGAAAATCGAACTGCATGGAAGTCCGACAACCAAGGAGATAAAGAAGAAACATTCATCCAGACCAGTAGGAAGGGCGGAGATGGGCAGCTGGGGCGGCTGGGACTCGTGGCAATGCAGCCGAACCCAGAGACTGTCTGATTGTTGAACAAATGGGACAGGCAGTGAGACTGCTAGCAGACCCCACGGCCCCACATTTGTACATAGATAAACTGGGAGGAACAGAGGGGGATTGAAGCAGACTGCACAACCCAGGGCTCCGGTGCAGGGAAATAAAGCCTCAAACCACTGATTGAAAACACCCGAGGGGGTTGAGGAGGCAGCAGGAGAAACTCCCAGCCTCACAGGAAAGGTCGTTGTAGAGACCCACAGGGGCCTAGAGCGTGCACAAGCCCACCCACTCAGGAATCAGCACTAGAGGGGCCCAATTTGATTGGGAGTAGCGGAGGGAATGACTGAAAACCAGCAGAGAGTGGAGCAAGCACCACTGTTCCTTCTCGGCCCTTCCCCCACATACGGTGTCACAGCACAGCGAACAGTGTTACCCCACCCCGCTGAACACCTAAGGCTCCACCCCTTTATGTAACAGGCACGCCGAGACCAAAAAAAAAAAAAAAAAAAAGGCCCAAATGAAAGAACAGATCAAAGCTCCAGAACAACTACAAGTAAGCGATGACGAGATAGCCAACTGATCAGATGCATAGTTCAAAACACTGGTAATCAGGAAGCTCACAGAATTGGTTGAATTTGGTCACAAATTAGATGAAAAAATGAAGGCTATGCTAAGAGAAACAAAGGAAAATGTACAAGGAACCAATAGTGATGGGAAGGAAACTGGGACTCAAATCAACGGTGTGGACCAGAGGGAAGAAAGAAACATCTAACCAGAAAAGAATGAAGCAACAAGAATTCAAAAAAATGAGGAGAGGCTTAGGAACCTCCAGGACATCTTTAAATGTTCCAACATCCGAATTATAGGGGTGCCAGAAGGAGAAGAGGAAGAACAACAAATTGAAAATTTATTTGAACAAATAATGACGGAGAACTTCCCCTGCCTGGCAAAGGAAAAAGACTTCCAGGAAGTCCAGGAAGCTCTGAGAGTCCCAAAGAAGCTGGACCCAAGGAGGAACACACCAAGGCACATCATAATTACATTACCCAAGATTAAAGATAAGGAGAGAATCTTCGAAGCAGCAAGAGAAAAGGACAGAGTTACCTACAAAGGAGTTCCCATAAGACTGTCAGCTGACTTCTCAAAAGAGACCTTACAGGAAAGAAGGGGCTGGAAAGAAGTATTCCAAGTCATGAAAGGCAAGGACCTACATCCAAGATTGCTCTATCCAGCAAAGCTGCTATTTAGAATGGAAGGGCAGATAAAGTGCTGCTCAGATAAGGTCAAGTTAAAGGAGTTCATCATCACCAGACCCTTATTATATGAAATGTTAAAGGGATTTATCTAAGAAAAAGAAGATAAAACATAGGAACAGTAAAAATGACAGCAAACTCACAGTTATTAACAACCACACCTAAAACAAAAACAAAAGCAAACTAAGCCAACAATTAGACCAGGAACAGAACCACAGAAATGGAGATCACATGGAGGGTTATCAACAGGGAAGTGGGAGGGGGAGGGGCGCAGAAGTTACAGAGAATAAGTAGCATAAATGGTAGGTAGAAAATAGATGGGGAGGGTAAGAATAGTATAGGAAACGTAGAAGCCAAAGAATTTGTATGTTATGACCCATGGGCATGAACTATAGTGGGGGAATGTGGGAGGGAGAGGGTGGGCAGGATGGATTGGAGTGAAGCGGGGGGAAATGGGACAACTGTAATAGCATAATCAATAAAATATATTTAAAAAAAGACAATGGGGAATAAAGGACTGTTTTGCATAACAACTTGGGAATAACCATAACAATCTGGATTTGATTCCATTTCTACCATTTACTGTGTCAGCTTGGATAAGTTATTTAAACCAGTGCACAAACATTAATGTGTATGAGAATCATCTGGAGAGTTTGTTATAATGCAGACTTTTATTCAGGAGGTCTGCAGTATAGCCAGAAATCATACATTTCTAACAAGTTCCCAGGTAATGCTGGTGCTTTGGTCTAAAGACAGCTTTTGGAGTTGTAAGGATTTACATTAAGCTTTCTCAGTTCCCTCAACTTTAAAATAGAGATAATAGTAGAACTTACCATTAGGGATGTTAGGGATTAGTTGAGAATGTATGAAAAGTTTCTTTTCTTTTTTTAAGATTTTACTTAGTTTTAGGGAGAAGGGAAGGGAGGGAGAAAGGGAGGGAAACATCAATGTGTGGTTGCCTCTCCTGTGCCCCCTACTGGGGACCTGCCCCACAACCCAGGCATGTGCCCTAGACTGGGAATTGAATCACAGGTTCACAGGCTGTCTCTCAATCCACTGAGACACACCAACCAGGGCTGAAAAGTTCTTTATCTAGTGACCAGTATGTTGTGAACGTTGTTTGTTAATAATACTGAAAAATTAATAAATGTAGATTGTTTATGTTTCTGAATGGGAAAACTATGTATGGTAAAGTCATTATTTCTTAGCAAAGAATCGTGGAGGTTTGAGACAGTTCTAACAAAAAGCCTTTTAACCTCAGGGATACCATTTGCCACTTTTCTGAAAGGTAAATGTATAACCACACAGAGACTTAAATTAGCTGTAGACAAGTTTGGGAACCCACCCATTTCCTGCTTTAGGAGATTTTGCACCAAATCCCCTTCTCTTGACTTACACCTTGGGAACTGCCTATGGAGAAGGCCATGTGGCAAGGAATGGCAGGTAGCCTCTAGGAGCTGAGTGACTTCTGACCAAGAGCCAGCAAAACAGAAAGGGACTGAAACCTGTCAACAAGTAAGCTTGGTAGTAAGCTTGGAAAAGAACCCGAAACCTCAGATAATTTCACAGTTACAGCTGAAGCTTTTTTTTTTTTTTTTTTTTGAGTAGAGTTTATTTTACACCTCATACCCCTTGGCCCTACTTTATTTTTTAAATTGTATTTATTGATTTTAGAGAGAAAGAGAAACATCAGTTTGATCTTCTACCCATTTATGCACTCACTGGTTGATTCTCGTGTGTGTCCTGATTGGGGATCGAGTCCTCAGCCTTGCTCTATTGGGATGATGCTCTCACCAACTGAGCTATCTGGCCAGAGTCTGCAGCTGAAACTTTGATTTCAGCTTAGTGAGACCCTAAGCAGAAGACCCTGTTAACCCATGTCTAGAATCCGTACACATACTGAGGTAAATTTGTGTTGTTTTCACCTAAGTTTCATAATGAAACATAATCACAAAGTAAATTTGTGTTGTTGGGGCTGTATCATAGCACACTAACAGTAACACTGAAATTTGGTGAAGGAGGACTGTTTCAGGGTTGGTCTTAGAGGTTTGACCTGGGTAGTCAGGGATGATGGATATAAAACATTTACAAGTATGAGTAAGGGCATTCCCAGCAGAGGGAAGAACTGAAAAGAGGTAAGACTGAAAAATTCAGGGTATATTTGATGCATGACTAATGTACCTTTGAATATTGTGAAGTGTAGTGAAAAAGAAGGCCAGAAAAAGTAGGTTGGTGCCAAAATGTGGAGAGTTAAAGAAGTTGGGCTGACAAATATTCTTATCCTAAGGTTCGTAGAGAGTTTTTATGTAGGAGATAACATCTTTGTTTCAATCTGGTTGGGCCATTTGTGGGATTTATTGCAGAGGGCTGAAGAGTCTAGCTGTAGAGAGATTAGGAGGTCAGAGTAGGATTCTTGAATTAAAAAGGTGGGAGAAGGCCCTGATTGGTGTGACTCAGTGGGTTAAGCATTTAAGGCCATTGGTTTGGTTCCCAGTCAGGGAGGGCCAGGTTGGTGGCATGGAAGAGGCAACCGTTGGATGTTTCTCTCCCACCTCTATGTTTCTCTCCCTCCCTTCCCCTCTCTAAAATAAATGAAAGGCTGGGAGGGGGCTCTGGCCAAAAAGCTCAGTTGGTTAGTGCATCGTCCTTATACACCAAGGGTGCTGGTTCTAACCCAGGTCAGGGCACATAAGAATCACCCAGGGAATGCATAAATCACTGGAGCAACAAATTGATGTTTCTTTTTTTCTCTCTCTTCTCACCCTCTTCTCTCTCTTTAAAATCAGTTTAAAAAAAGGGTGGGAGAGATTATGTGCTTTTTCCCCCCCATGTCATTCAAATTTCTCTCATTTCTTACTTATTCAACCTATACCTATCTTAGCTCACCAACAGAAATCTTAACTTCAACCAGTCTCCTGAAGATTTCACACTTCAACAATAAAATTCTACCATTCTTGAAGGGAAAAAAGAAAACAAAATTATTTCCCCAGTTATTCCATCTCATGTTGGTTTTTCTTTGATTACCTGTATCACTGTTCTTTCCATACCATTGTCTTCCATTGGTCTTCAGGTTTGTTCAGGCGGTAGGCTCAGGGCTGTGTGTTGTGTAACTTTAGGTGGAACCATTCATACTGTATTTTATGTGAATATTGCTTCCTGGAGTTGTACCACAGGGGCTCTGGGTTCCATGATGCTTTGTGAAAACACCATTAAATATTGATATATTTACTTCTGATAAAAATTAAGGACATTTTGCCAGGAGAAAACCTCTTACAAATTTGTGATATGAAAGTCACACTTTAGAACAGATGCGGGGGGAACAAAGGGCAACTTTTCCAGCCTTTCATTTAGTATTGGATTTGCTTCATATTTATTTTTTGGGCCTGTTTTTTAGCAGTGAAGAGGTAGCAGATGAAAAAGGCTTAATGAAAATGTTTCTCAAGCTGGACTTCTTGTGGACCTCCCACCAGAAATTTGTTAATTGAAAAGTTTCAGAAAAGTATTTAAGTTTTAGCCTTTGCGCTGGTGTGGCTCAGTGGATTGAGTGCTGGCTTGTAAACCTAAATGTTGCCAGTTCAGTTCATAGTCAGGGTACATACCTGGGTTGTGGCCCATGTCCCCTGTTGGGGGTGTGCATGAGGCAACTGGTTGATGTTTCTGTCCCTCTTTCTCCCTCTCTTCCCCTCTCTCTAAATAAATCTTTAAAAATACATATTTAAGTTTTATGCTTTAATGCTGATCTTAAAGTTGTATGAGCATATTTGTGATTTGAATTTGCCTGTCTTAAGACACTGAAGTATTTTTCTAAAAAGAATTTTATTGTATTTTTCCTTTACCATTTAGTCCTTAAACTCCTCTTCCCCCAGCAACCACTATGCTGTTGTCTGTGTCCATGAGTCCTGTTTCCTTTTTGCTCACTTCCTCCACCCCCTTAGCTGTCATCCTGCTCTGTCTATGAGTGTCTCTATTTTATTAGTTCACTTTGTTCTTTAGATTCCATATATGAGTGAAATCTTGGGGTATTTGTCTTTCTCTGACTGCCTTCTTTCACTTAGCATAATATTTTCCAGGTCCATCCATGCTGCTTGCAAAGGTTAAAATTTCTTCTTTCTTACAGCTGAGTAGTATTCCATTGTGTGAGTGTCCCCATAGTTGTTTTATCCACTGGTCTGCTTCTGTATCTTGGCAATTTTAAATAATGCTGCAATGAACATACGGATGCTTACGTTTTTTCCAATTAGTATTTTGGGTTCCTTTGGATATATTCCCAGAAGTGTGATTGCTGGGTCAAGAGGCATATCCATTTTTACTTTTTTGAGGTGTCTCCATACTACTTTCCACAGTGGCTGGACCAGTCTGCATTCCCACCAATAGTGCAAAAGGGTTCCCCTTTCTCCACATCCTTGTAGCTCTTTTTGTTTGTTGATTTATTGATAGGCATTCTAACAGATAAGAGATACCTCATTGTGGTTTTAATTTACATATCTCTGATGATTAGTGACTCGAGCATCTTTTCATATGTCCTTTGGCCATCTGTATGTCCTCTTTAGAGAAGTATCTATTTAGGTCCTTTGCTTATTTTTTAATTGGGTGGTTTTTTGGTGTTGAGTTTTGTAAGTATTTTATAAATTTTGGATATTAACCCCTTAGCAGATGTATCAGTGAATATAGTTTCCCATTCTGTGGGTTGTTTTTATTTTGTTGATGTTTTCCTTTGCTGTGGACACTGAAATTTGTGAATGGCTTCTGTCTACTTTGTATCATTTGAAGATATTTTCTTAATCTGTAACCAAACATTTTTGTCAGTCCTCTTATTAATGACCTAGATGAGGCTTTACAACTTACAGATTTATTTCACTTTAGTGTTGGTGAATTTCATTTCTAAGTTAGGATTAGTGTGTTAGTTTTTTGCTCTATTAATGTTAAATTTAGTTATAGTAAAATGTAACATAGGGTTTCCCCATTTCAAAACATTTTCATGAATTATTTGAATTATAGGAATTAAATTAAATGGTAAATGGAGGAAAAAATCACTATCATCTGATACAATATAGCTTAACATTTTGGGATATTTCCGACTAGTCTTTGATACAGTTTTCTGTGTAGTTGTAATTCTCTTTTTTTTTTTTTCTTTTTTAATCCTCACCTGAGGACATTTTTTTCATTGCTTTTAGAGAGAGAGGAATGGGGAGAGAGAGAAACATCGATTGCTTGCCTCCCGTATGTGCCCCGGGTTGTATGTGCCCGGAGCAGGGATTGGACCACAACCTAGGTATGTGCCTTGACCAGGAATTGAATCCGCAACCCTTTGGATACAGGACGATGTTCCTATCAAATGAGCCACACTGGACAGGGCTGCTTTTTTATGTATTAAAGAGGATTTTACTCACCTTGGCCGGGTAGCTCAGCATGTCCTCCAGATAGTCAAGGTTGTGGGTTCAATCTCTGGTCAGGACACATACAAGAATCAACCAATGAATGTATCAGAAAGTAGGACAACAAATGGATGATTCTCTCTCTCCCCCACCCCTCACCCTCCCTGTTTCTCTCTAAAATTAATAAATAAAAAATAAAAAATATTTTATGTCATTTGCTGGTTTTGCTAATAACCCTTCTTAAAAATTAAGATTTTTATTGATTGATTTTTAGAGAGAGGGGAAGGGACAGAGAAAGGGAGAGGGAGAGAAACAGAAACAATTTGTTGTTCCATTTATTCATTCATTGGTTGATTCTTGTGTGTGCCATAACTGGGAATTGAACCCACAGCCTTGGTGTATTGGGACGAAACTTTAACCTACTGAGCTACCTGGCCAGGGTTGCTAATAGCCCGTTTAGAATTGCTGAACAATACTCCATTATGCAGTTGTGTCATAAATGTCCAGCAGTATTAAGAAAGTTATTAGATAATTAAAAATGAACATTTTAATACTGTAGTGACTATCTTGTCTTTTCCCTACTTACATAAACACCTAGTATCTCATCCCAATATTTTGGATATAAATTTTTTTAAATTTAAAGATTAACATGAATAAATTGACCTTTTTGTTAAACAGTTGTGTGAATTTAACACATGCAACCACCATGACAGTCAGATACAGCCAAAAAACTCTAATGCCAGTCTGTTAGGTCACCCTCCACTTGCCCCAACCCTTGTCAACCACTGATAAGTTCATTGCCACTATTTTGCCTTTATGAGAATGTCATATAAATGGAATCATATAATGTATAACTTTTTGAGACTGGTTTCTTTTTTTATTTAAGATTTTATTCACTTATTTTTAGAGAGGGGAAGGGAGAAAGAAAAGGAGAGAAACATCAATGTGTGGTTGTCTCTTGCACGCCCCCCTGGGGACCTGGCCTGCGACCCAGGCATGTGCCCTGACTGGGAATCAAGCCGGCGACCTTTTGGTTTGCAGGCCGGCACTCAGTCCACTAAGCCACACCAGCCAGGACATGGTTTCTTTTTCTTTCTATTTTTTTTAAAAATTATATTTTATTGATTATGCTATTACAGTTATTCTGATTTTTTTCCCTTTTGCCCCCCTTCCACTCAGCATGTCCGACTCCCTCAGGCAACCTTACCACCATCGTTCCTGTCCCTGGGTCATGCGTATAAGTTCTTTGGCTACTCCATTTCCTATACTGCACTTTACATCCCCATGGCTATTCTGTAACTACCTATTTGTACTTCTTAATGCCTTCACCTCTTAACCCATTTCTCTCCCCTTCTGCCCCCCAATCTGGCAACCGTCAAGATGCTCCTCATTTCCATAATCCTGTCTCTGTTCTTCTTGTTTTGCTTAATTTGTTTTTTAGATTCAAACGTTGATTTGTATTTATTGCCATTTTATTGGTCGTCTTTTTCTTAAATAAGTCCCTTTAACTTTACTTATAATAATGGTTCGGTGATGATGAAATCCTTTAGTTTCTTCTTGTCTGGGAAGCTCTTTATCTGTCCTTTGATTCTAAATGATATCTTTGCTGGGTAGAGCAATCTTGGCTGTAGGTCCCTGCTTTTCATGACTTTGTGTACTTCTGGTCAATCCCTTCTAGCCTGCAAACCTTCTTTTGAGAAATCTGCTGACAGTCTTACGGGAACTCCCTGGTAGGTAACTCACTGCTTTTAAGATTCTCTCTTTATCTTTAACCTTTGGCATTTTAATTATGATGTATCTTGGAATGGACCTCTTTGTATCCATCTTATTTAGGACTCTGCTTCCTGGCCTTCATGTCTATTCCCTTCACCAAATTAGGGAAGTTCTCTTTCATTTTTTCAAATAGATTTCCAATTTATTGTTTCTCTTATCTTGGCACCCGTATATGAGAATGTTGGGCCTCTTGAAGTTGTCCCAGAGACTGCTTCTACTGTCCTCATTTTGGGGGGATTTTTTTCCCTCTGTTGGTTGTTTTTTGCTTCCTTTTGTTCCATGTCACTGATTTGAATCTCAGCTTAATCCGCTTTACTCCTGTATCCCTCTAAATTGTTTTTTATTTCAATTAGTGTATCCTTCATTTCTGACTGGATCTTTTTTATGCTGTAGAGGTCCTCACTAAGTTCCTTGAGCATCCTTACAATCCGTGTTTTGAACTCTGCATCTGATAGGTTGCTTAGCTCCATTTTGTTTAGTTCTTTTTCTGAAGTTTTGATTTGTTCTTTCATTTGGGCCATGTTTCTTTGTCTCTTTATTTTGGCAGCCTCCCTGTGTTTGTTTCTATGTATTAGGTAGAGCTGCTTTGACTCGATGTCTTGACTGTGCATCCTAATGTACTAGGTGTCCTGTAGGGTCCAGGGGAGGGCACAGTCTCCCCTATCACCCGAGCTAGGTATTCAAGGTGTACCCTCTCTGTGGCCTGTGTACACGCTCTTCTTGTAGTTGAGCCTTAGTTGCTATTGGCAGATCAGTGGGAGGTATTTACCCAGGCCAGTCACCTGCAAGGACTGGCAGTGACCACTGACCACCAAACTCCACCCTCTGTGAAGGATTAGCCTTGCAGGGGCAGGGTGATGGTGCTGTGATGTGGTCTGTAGCTGTCCACTGGGTGTGCTGGCCCTGGGGATTTCCATGGTGATGCAGGCCAAGGGTCAGCCCCCACCTGTGTTTTTCCAGGAGTTGGGGATGGGGGCAGTAGTCCTTCCTGAGCTATAATGCAATCTGAGATGGCTGCTACTTGTGCTGCGCTTGGGTATTCTCAGGTGAAGCCCAGCTGTGAATCAGTGCTGTGCCTGGGGCTCACGGAGTCCAGCTGTTGCTTGTTTGATAGGATTTAGGAGGTTGTGAAGGATGAACCAAGACTAGTCATTCATATGGAAAAGACTCTTGGGTGGGCCCATAAGTTGTGTCGGGCAGAGTCTCTGGGGATTTCCAAGGCTGGTCCAACAGTGTTAGCCAGATTGATGGAGTTTCAAATGTAGCACCAGCTTGCCAGCTCTATGGGGACAGGGTTCAGAAAAGGGACAATGGCCCCTGCTTGTCTGGATGCCAGACACTTCAGTGTCTCCCTGTATGCCACTGGTGCCTTTCAAGCTGCAACCCTGGTGCTGGAGCTCAGAGGGAGTGAGTCTGAGTAGGTGAGTCCATATGTGGGTTCTTTAAGAGAAACTTCCTTTGTGCTCCAGCAGTTTCCTCCCCTGACTCAGTCCCTGCTGGTTTCAGCAGCCAGAAGTTGTGGGGACTTACCTTCCTGGCACTGGAATCCTGGGTTGAGGGGCCTGGTTTGGGGCTGAGACTCCTTGCTCCTGAGATATCCCTCCCGAATTTTTATCCACCACACAGGGATGTGGGACCAACCAGTTCTGGGTTCTATCCCTTCTACCAGTCTGGATGGATGTGGTTTCTTTAATTCCGTAGTTAGACTTCCATTCAACTCGATTTCTGATGGTTCTGAATGATGGTTCTGTATTTTAGTTGTAATTTTGATGTGGTTGTGGAAGGAGGTAAGCCCTGTTTACCTATGCCCTCATCTTAACTGGAAGTCCACAAACCACTTTTGGCATGTTCAATCAGTCACAGCACCTTTCCATACATTGGACAAGTAATTTTTTGCATTTCAGTTGTGTTTTTACCTTTTTTCAGATAATAAAGCATAATATACCGAAAATGTTGAATATTTTCTTCCATCTTCAGTATTAAAATGGCTGCACAAAAATTCACCAATTTTGATTTTATTTTTAATGCATGCTGATATAACAACTGTCACAATACAGTCTGACAAAATTGGTTTGAATGAAGTTAAAGACAACTAAGCACCAGTAGAGCCATTGTATGGAAAAAACCTAACAGACTTTTTGGCCAACCCAGTAGTTGGGCCAAAAAATGTTATATTGTTTTGTAGTTTCCTCCGTATTTGAAATATTGCATAACTATTAAAGGCAGAATTAAAGGTTTTTTACCATTTGTTTCTGTGGGTTTTTAAAATCTTTTTTAGTATTTCCTCTCAAATTATACATGTTGTCTCTTCCTTCTCCTACCTTCTTCCTACCCGAGATGTGAACTATAGGGCTTTTTTTTTTCTTATTCATTTTTGAATTCCCAGTTTTTGACACTTAAGTACTTACTTAGTAAGTGTACATGAAAGTAAGAGTTCATTTTAGGAGTAGTGCGGATGTGTACCTGATGGAAAAGGGACTATATGTAGCCTAAGGCATAGGAGCAAAGAATCTTGTTCTCCATCACTTATTAGGTGATGAGACTGTGGTCAAGGGACTTACTTTCTCTGTGCCTCAGTTTTCACATCTGAAAAAGAAATGCCATAATTGTACCTACCTCATAGGTTTATTGTAAAGATGAAATGAGCTGATACATATGAAGCACTTAGAACTGTATCTTAAATGCTAGATTAACATTAAATGTTACTATTAAGTCTTAAGAATTTTGGGAAAATTAGGTTATCTTTAATTTTTTAAAATTTATCTATTGATTTTAGAGAGAGAGAAGGGAGAGAGAGAAAAAAAATATCAATTTGTTTTACTTATTTGTGTATTCATTGGTCGATTATTGTATGTGCCCTTACTGGAGATCAAACCCACAACCTTGGTGTTATCAGGACAACGCTCTAACTAACTGAGCTAAGCAGCCAGGGCCAGGAATATTAGATTTCGAGAACTTTTTTGTTGTTGCTTGAACTAGGGAGTGCATATAACATCCAGACTTGTTGGATAATCAGGTAAAAATCTAAGCTAGGCCTGAACTATATCAGAATGACTCAATAGAGCTGTTTAGAATTGAGGTAAAATTACCCCTGGGCTTATGAAGTCAGCCTATATAATCTTCTCTGGTTTTCTGTGGCTGTCTCTCTGTATATATTTGTATTTAAATACTCAAGCTTCTGCCCCTAAGTCTACAAACTTATTTGCAATTGTGCTCACCTTTCATCTTTTTTGTTAACAACAACAACAAAAAGGAGGCATTTTTACTATTGTCTAAAGCTCATGTTCCTAATTCCATCAGTCAAGCATCACATGTTTCAGGCCTACCATAGGTAGGCACTAGGGGTACCTGATGTACAAGACAGAGGGGTCACAGTCCTCCTGGAGCCCACTATGTACCAGTGGGCAGGGTAGATGATTTAAAGTGGAATTATAATAAATACATTATGATAAGCACTACTGGGGGTATGCTTATAGAGTGCTGCTGTAGGAGCGTAGTTATTTTTGAAACAATGGGAGGATGAGATGCCCAAGAGAGTAGAAATTGAGACAAGAGAATCCTGAGGAAGATCAGCCTTAAAACTGGAGAAAGAAAAGTTGCTGTTGGAGGGGTAAAGGGAAGCAGGGAGTCTGGTGTCACAGGAGCTGAACAGAGAAGTGCATCTCAGGACAGAGGTAGTGAGTGATCAAGAGATACTGCTAAGCAGCAAGGTAAGGTCTTTTTTTCTCCTCTTTTCCTTTTCAAGTATTTGGTTCTATTATTTCTTCTGCCTAAATTCCATGTATTCCTTGCTGTTACCTATTTAGCTCCTGAATTCACACCATGAGTGTTTGTTTGTATAGTGGATTTGGTAGGTGAGGGATACTGCATCCTCTGAATTAATTTTGTTTCTGAGTGTCAAATTAGCACACGTTTGAATAATGAGGGATTTGTCCCTCATTTGTATCTGAATCTGTTGTATTTGCCTCTCATGCTGGGATGGGAAAAGTTGAGATAGTGAGGGTTACTTATGTCTCCTTTTATCCTTGTCCAGTGAAACTTGTTCAAATCTGTTTGACAAAATTCCTTGACATATTTCCTTCACTGTTCTAGGAGTTGTGTGAACTCCCTGTTGCTACCTCTGGGTCTCCCATTCAGTGCTAAACCCTCTCAAGTTTGATTTCTTCCCTCCTGATTAAGTGGAGTTTGTAAAGCTAATTAAAAAGCTCATGGTTAAATACAGTGAATTTTGAAATTATTTCAACTTCTAGAACGTTTTTGACATTGTTGACCACTTCATCCTTCTTAGAGTGCTTTTGTCTTTCCTGAAGCACATGTTCTTCTGATTTTTTTCCAGTTTCTCTGGCTACTACTCCTTAGTTTATTTGTTAGTTTTTCTTCTCTGACTCTTAAACATTGGTGTATTGGTTCTGTAGCATAGGCTGTCATCACTACTGCATATTTCTTGGGTGAGCTCATCCATACTGTGACATTGGTTAACCTAATTAAAGCTTTTGGACAGTAAATAAGCCATATAACATTGAAGTAAATCTATAAAGATTTCCATGTTTTTTCTGTACATTTTAAATGTAAAATAAAATTATCTAGACTACGCAAAATGCAGGCTCTATATATCTGTACATATCTGGAAGGAACTCGTAAGTGCAGCAGTAATTGAAATACTGGTGTCGTTGAGGCTAGAGTCAAGCTCAAATCTACGGGGCTATCTAGATTATTCTTAACTCAAAGTATAATTTTTGTATCCTTTTTACTAGTTGGATGTGAGATTCTATAAGTAAAGAGATATATTAGACATGCTTTTAAAAACAATTTATTATGCTTTAATTCTGGCTAGTGTTGATTTTAATACTTCTGAGAAGTTATTCAGATTGTCATAGTTTTTAAAAATTAAATTATGTAGTTCCATAAACAAACAGTTCCAATGGAATGATATTTTGTTTGATAAACACTGCCCTCCTGTGGTTAAATTAAGCTAAATGTTTTTATAAAACTAGTATTCCCACTTACGTGAAACCCATGGTAAAAAATATATAATAGTATTACAATACAGTAACAATATTATAGTACTGTACTAGAATACTATATTTTTGCTAAGAAATATATGCAGTCATTTTGTGTTTTTCTCCATTTTTCCCTCTTGGGTTTCACTAGTGTATCTATATTTTTCTCATGTCTTTGTACATTTTCTTATTAAAAATTCGTGAATTAAAATAGTCAAATGAAAATGAAAAGATGGAAAAATATTAAGCTATTAAAGGGAGGGAAGCTACAATTTTTTTAATTAAAGGTTTTTGTTTATTTTTAGAGAGAGGGGAAGGGAGGGAGAAAGGGGGGGAGTGAAACATCAGTGTGTGAGAGAGAGATCGATCAGTTGCTTCTCACACACCCCTGCCTGGGGACCTGGCCAGCAACGCAGGCATATGCCGGGACTGAGAATCAAACCAGCGACCTTTTGGTTCACAGGCCAGTGCTCAATCCACTGAGCCACACCAGCCAGGGTTATAGTTCTAAATATTGAGAAAATTTATCATAAGTAATTTTATAAATTAAAATCAATTTTAAATGTCTTGTATGTAAAGGAACTGGTGATAAACATTTTTTAAAGGAAAATAAACATCCTTTAAATAGTTGTAACTTTTTTCTATTTTATTTCATTAAAGAGCAGAAAATCAGTTAAGTCCTCACTAAAAAGGCATACACAAATTTTTTGAAAGCTTTTATTTATTTATTTTTAGAGAGAGGGGAAGGGAGATAGAATGAGAGGGAGAGAAACATCGATCAGTTGCTTCCTACATGCCCGGCACTGGGGACCTGGACAGAAACCCAGATATGTTCCCTGACCGGGAGTTGAACTGGTGACTTGGTTTGCAGGAGGATGTCCAACCCGCTGAGCTGCTGTGGGCTCTGCTTCATTTTTGAAGGATATTTTTGTCATATAGGAATTTTGGTTTGCTGGGTCCTTCTTTTTCAGCTCTTTAGCATGATTTTCCACTGCTTCTGCATTCCATGATTTCTGACAAGAAATCCACAGCCACTTAAATTGTTGTTCTCTAAAATGGAATGTTGTTTTTCTTTATTTGCTTTCACGATTTTTTTTTTGTTTTTAGTTTTTAGCGATATATCTGGGTATGGATTTCTTTGAACTGATGTTGAGATTTATCGATCTTCCTGAAGTTTTAAGTGTTAAGTGAAGTTTTAAGATTAAAAAATTTTAATCTTATACCAAATTTGGGAAGTTTTCTGCTATTTATTCACAAATGTTTTCTGTGCTCTATTCTGTCTCCTCTCCTTTTAGGACTCTGATGGCATGAATGTTAGACCTTTTGTTACTGTCCCATTAGCTCTGTTCTTTTACTTTTTTCTTTTTCTTTTTAAATTATGTGCGGTGTCCGCGCCCCCCCCCCCCCCCCCCCCCCCCCCCGCAAAAGAAAAAGAGGTTGCAGTCCAAATCCCTAGTACCTTTGGGGGATTGTGATATTATTTTTGAAAGTAGTGTCTTTGCAGATGATCAAGTTAAGATGGGGTCATAAGGGCAGAACCTAATCTAACATGATTGAGTCTTTATTAAAAGGGGAAATTTGGGCACAGAGACAGACAGGTAAAAAGGGAAGACACAGGAAGACACAAGGAGAATGGCATCTACCAGCCACAGAACACCTGGGGTCACCAGAAAGTAGGAACCTCTTGAAACTGTCAAGATGCTAGTTTTCTGTTTGTTTACTTTGTAGTTCCCTGTTAATTTTTTTTTGTCAGTTTTCTCTGTTCATTGGATTGGATAATTTCTGTTCTTATATCTTCAAATTCACTGACTCTTCTGTTATCTCCATTCTTAAATTGTGTCCCTCCAAGGAATTGGGGCTTTATTTAGGTTCTTGTATATTTTTAGTCTTAAAATTTTATCTTGCTTCACACATACACATAATATATGTAATCTTATTTCTCTGCTGGAAAAATGCTTACCTATTTTTTTCCAAGAATATTCTTCCCAACTTTTTTTTTTTTAAGTCCTCGCCCAAGGACATGCTTATTGATATTTAGAGAGAGAGAAAGAGAGGGAGAGAAACATTGATAGTTTGCCCTTTGTACATGCCCTGACTGGGGACTGAACCCTCAACCGAGGCATGTGCCCTGACCAGAATCAAGCCCGCAACCTTTCATTTTACCGAACAAGGCTCCAGCCCACCGAGCTACACCAGCCAACTTCTTGAAGCAAGGTTATAATAGCTGCTTTAAAGTTTTGTCTGATAACTCCAACATCATCATCATCTTGGGTTTGTTGTGTGTAGGTTGTTTTTTTCCCATGTGGGATACTGAGATTTTCCTGGTTATTCATAAGTGATTTTGGATTGTACATATATTAGGTATTTTGATGTGATGTAATGATACTGTCCTTTTTAATCCTAAGGAGAATGTTACTTTTTTTGTTTTTGAGGGATGGGAGGCTCTTTTAGGCAGACATTTGACCTCACAGGGTTCAGGTCAAAATTTCTACCTACCTTCTAGACACTAAAATTCTGGTCTAGTTTTCACAGTCTTTGTTCTGCCCTTCCCATCCGTTCTGCATATGTGCCACCTAGTGACTCATTTGGGACCCCGATAAATAGTATGTTGAGGGTCAGATACACTTAAGCATAGTTTGGGTGACCCCAGGAGTTTTTAATAGAACTTCATGGTATCTCTTTCTTTAACTCCTTTTTGCAAGTTCCTTGACACTTTCTGGCTCCTAGAGATCCTTCTCCCTTGTCATTTCTGTTTTGTTGCACAGTTCCACAACTGCATCTGCCTTCTGTGCCAAGCAGCAGGATGGTAGAGAAAGAATATAAGCCATGGGGATTCCCTTCACACTCATAGGGCCTGATGGGTTCTGCTTTCTTGAGTATTAGGTTCCTGTCTAGCCATTGCTGTTATCACTCCACAACTGCTGCCTTTGGATTCCCTGGGGACAGGACCCAAGAGAAAGGGGAAAAAAACCCCAGGGATCCTCCTCCCCCCTTCACTACTCCTCAGACCAAAAAAGAGAGGACTTCTCTTCAAGCCATTTCTTCCTCCACTTAGAGTGCAGTTCTGAGTTTGGGCTGCCATTGAGTCTGGACTGAGTAGTCCCCAGGGAAACAAAACCATGAAACTCACTGCTTGGTTAGATTCTAGTTGTTTCCTCCCTCAAGCCAATTGCTACCATTTTCAGAGTCCTTGGATAGTTGCTCTGTGTATTCTGTTTAGATTTTTAGTTGTATGTATTGAGTGGGAGAGACAGGATAAACTGTGCTTGCTTTGTTTTTATCAGAACCAGAACATAGATACCATTTTGATTTTATTATAACTATATTGTTAATTTGTTTTGGTTATGGGTTTTTGAACATCCATGCTGTACTAGGCTTTGCTGAAAATGTGAAGGTGGATAATCTTTAAAGTGCTTATAGTAAATTCACAGGTAGGCATGTGATGTAGGGGTGGAGGCAGAGAGTACACATAATTTCATATTTTGCATTAATGAATAATTGAGTTATTAATCATATCCTTTTGATCTATTTCTGCTTCAGGTTTGACTTGTTTGTGACTGAAGGAGAGAAGATCCTATTTATATTCCATTAATTTTCTACTTATCATCCCAAAATATAAGGGATGAAAAATCTCTGGATATGTATATGCTGGGTGAAATTAATACATAGTTTTAATAAGAATAAATAAAATACTTTATAATTATAATAAAAATAGAACTTAAAATAGAAAATAATTTATTATTATATACTTGTTTCTCAGGTCTTAGAAAAATACCCCAATACACCCATGAGTCATAAAGAAATTCTTCAAGTTATCCAGAGAGAAGGACTAAAAGAAATCAGGTGAGTTATTTAAATATTAGTAATAATTATAATACACAGAGTATTTTATAGTGTATAGCAGTATAATTTAGTTCTTAACATTGATTGTTTAGTGATAACTGCATTGTTAATTTCTGATTTATTCAATTGTCAGATGTTTTCAGTCCTAGTACAGTTGTAAAACCAAAAATAAGTTTTAAAAAATTCTTAGAAGGTAACTATCTTCACACCCATGCACTTTAATTCTTAGCGAGGCCTAGAGCCATCTTCAAGCCTTCATCTATCAAGTCAGGCTTTTGATTTAATCAGTTTGGTCATTGTAGATAAAAAGTAAAAGTGCAAAAAGAGTGCCAGAAGTAGGCAGTCTAGAAAGAAATAACCTTGGCCACAAAGACTACAATGGAAAAGCCATATATATATATATATATATATATATATATATATATATATATATATATATATATATATATGTTTCAGATGATAGTCTTGTTATTGACCCAGGGTGGGGTCAATTAATACATAATATCAAAAGTAAACATACTTTAATATCTAAGAGCCTTATTATATTACAATAGCACATAATAGTCAGTGTTCATAACCAAGACCCTTTGTCATCAAGAAATGTTAAAATTGTGTTCAACATAATTTGTAGGTTAAGGCAGAAATCTGGGAGTCTACGTTAAAGATATTTTCATTAAGATAGAAAAGGTTGCGGTGCTTTAAAACTGCTACTAGTTCTCAACTGGGGGTGGTTTTGTGTAACACCTTTAGGGGAAGTGTTCAGAATTGTGGGGAACTATTTTTGATTGTCACAGTGACTAGAAAGAAGAGAACACTGTGGGATTTAATAGGAAGGTAACAGGGATGCTGTCTTCCATCATGCTGGACAGTCTTTCACATTAAGGAATTGTTCGGTTCAAATGCCAGTAGTATTCCTATTGAGAAATAGTGAGATGTATTTGTAAATAAACAACAGTACATTTTTTGATAAATCATATTGTGTGTTGTAGATTTCAGTTCTCATTTTCTTTAATATGAAATTCAATTTAACATTTTTTTATTGGCCTTTATTTGATAATGCAGTTAAAAATTTTTGTTTTAATTTATGGCCAGATCAGTAGGCTGGGAATAAATTAGGTTTGCTTTATTAATATAAAATATAAATTAGTATATCCCATTTTACATATGTATATCCCTGAAAAATTGTGTGAACATTTGTAAATTAAAACATTAAAATGCATTTGAAGAATTATCTTATAAACATTTTTTGTAAATTATTTAAAAACTTACCAGTGGTGTAATTCTAACTTTTTGTTTGAATTAGCTAGATTTATTAGATTAAAATTAAAGCACAATATCCATTGGATTACAGATCAATTTGTATAAGGCTATAGGAAAGAGGATAAATGATTATTGTTATGCTGAGGAGTGATTTCTTCTAAGGTATTCTAATACCCTTTTATAACACTATTGGGTCTTATAGGAGTGAACTACAGATTTCATTTCTCTTCATAAAATTAGACTTGATACATACTGGGAAATAGGTCAGGAAATCTGGTATATAGAGATCACACCTCACCAGTAGTTTAGGTTAGAATGCCAGTTGTAGGGTCATCCAGCTCTGACAGTGAGGAACTGCGACTTTAATCTATCATTTCTAGGGAACAGGCAAGAACAGTAAATAAGTAAAGCATAGTAAATTAAAAAAGATGGTGATGCAGGTATGTGACCACAACACACTTCTTTCTAAGGCATCAGTGACTTATATTTTGCTAACTCCTTGGGACTTTTAGTTCTCACCTTTCTTCTCAGCATTTTTTTTCTTTTTAATCACAGCTGACTACTCCTTCCTTCTCAAAACTGTTCTGTTACCTGAAGTAACCACAAACATTCCTGCTTTTCTTCCTTTCTCTCTAAGCTTTCTTTCTCATTTCTTTTCTTTTCTTTTTTTTTCTCATTACCTTCTCTCCAACTTAAGTGCACTTTTGTCCATTTTCACAGCTTTATCATTTTTGGCTTGTCAGTTCCCAAATATGTAGGGAATCTGCCTCACACCTTAGCCTCTGTACATGCTGACCCCTTAGCAAGGAAAGTGCTTTCCCTCACTTAACTTTTAGTTATTTTTCAGGTGTCAGTTTGAATGTCTTTTTCAGGAAACTGACTGACTTTCTGGTCTAGGTCACATTTTCCTTTTTTAATTGATAATGTTTTGTGGTGTTTCTTCATAGCACTTAAGGTTTCAAATTACATATTTTTGTGATCCTAAGGTTTAAAATTACATATTTTTGTACCATTGTACAATTTCATGTAGCTTCTCTACAGCTTACATTAAGCTAGCTCCATTAGGGCAGTGACATTGCCCCTTCTTCCTTCCCCCATAGTGCTTGGCACATAACAGGTATTGAAAACCTACTTATTAATGAGGATATGAAATATCAGTGGTTGGAAGATCACATTCAAATGTAGTTATAACTTACTATTTTGCTTCTGTGATATGTCAAGTGGTAGGCTTATAATAAAGTTTTTAGGCAGGTGCACTGGCTGGTGTGGCTCAGTGGATTGAGTGCTGGCCTGTGAACTGAGAGGTCACCAGTTCGATCGGTCGTGCTCAAGTCTGGGTTGTGGGCCAGGTCCCCCCAGTTGGGGGCATGCGAGAGGCAACAAATGGATGTTTCTCCTCTTTCTCCCTCTGTTCCCCTCTCTCAGAGTAAATAAATAAAATCTTTGAAAAATAACGAAGTTTTTAGGCAGGTTGTTGAATGAAAATGGATACTGTGCTTATTGAAGATGTGCTGTTATTTTTTTAAGTATTTTTAAAGCAGTTTGGATCTCAGATCTTTATTTATTTATAGAGAGAAGGGAAGGGAGAGAAACATCAATGTATGAGAGAGATATCGATTGATTGTCTCTCGCATGCCCCCAACTGGGGACCTGGCCTGCAACCCAGGCTTATGTCCTTACTGGGAATCGAGCCAGTGACCTTTCAGTTAGCAGGCTGGCACTCAGTCCACTGAGTCACACCAGCCAGGATGCAGATGTGCTGTTTCTTACAGTTTTATTTTTATTTTTCAGTCAATACATGGCTTTCAATCCTTTCCCTTGGTAGTTTTTTGTCTGCTCATCCATTTTGAAGAATCTTGCTTAATTTTGTTTATTCCATACTACCTTGTTTTATTTTTAAAAATATTAAAGTGGAAGTAGCCTAAATGTCCATTAAGAGATGAATGGCCCTGGTTGGTGTCGCTCAGTGGATTAAGTGCTGGCCTGTGAAACAAAGAAAGGGTCGCCAGTCCAATTCCCAGTCAGGGTGCATACCTCTGTTATGGGCCAGGTCCCCAGTAGGGGGCGCACACAAGAGGCAGCCAACATTAATGTTTCCCCCCCTTTCTCCCTCCCTTCCCCTCTCTAAAAATAAATAAAATATTTTAAAATAAAAAAGATGAATGGATAAAAAAAATGTGGTATATACATTCAATGAAATTTTTCAGCCTTAAGAATGAATGCAATTCTGATACATGCTATATGGGTAAACCTTAAAAACATGCTAAGTGAAATAAGCAAGACACGAAAGGACAAACATTGTACAATTCCACTTATATGAGATACCTAGAATAGGCAAATTTATAGAGATAGTGTAATAGAAGTTGACAGGGGGCTGAGAGTAGGGGAGAATAGGGAGCTATTATTTAATTGGTACAGTGTTTTTTGGAGGATGATGAAAAATTTCTGTAAATAGATAGTGGTAATGGTTGCACAACATTGTGATTGTTCCTAGTAACACTGAATTGTATACTTAAAAATGGCTAAAATGGTAACTTGTATGCTCAGTATATTTTGTCACAGCTAACTAACAAAAAAGTATTAAAAATGAAGTGATTGGCTCTTGGCTGAGAGAGATTGAGGATACTTGTTCCTTTGAAAAGTTAGGTGAGAGGATTGAAAATTATTTACCTGGTATGGCATTCTGAATGAATTATTTAGACACATTAACAAAATATTACAACATTTAAATTAAATACTCTTTTATAGCTGCATTTTAGAAAACAGGGAGGAAAAAAATCTCAAATTTTTCTCCTCACAATAACCTGCAACTTTGTGAATTCCCTTTTTTTTTTTTTTTTCTAACACCTAAATGCACTCCTTTTAAAGATACTTTAGGATTTCCCATAGAAGTCATAGGGAAGAAAGAGGATGTAGATTGTGTGTTGCAGGCGAAAGATACTCTAGGATGTCCTAAAAGTAGCTTAGTTCTGTTGAGAACAGATAAGATGTGAAAGGGGCTTGGAGTAACTCAAAGGTGGAAGAAAAGATAAAAAGACTTAAAAGGTTGGGGGGGAAACAATAATTTGAGACCTACACGTTGTAACACTTATTGGTAATATAGATAGATGTTTAACTGTTACCTCAACATTTGTAAAGAAAAATAAGTTAATTTCTGTAGTATTGGCCAGAAAATAGTTATTTCAAAAAATAAGAAATGTTTTAAAAAATTGCCCTGGCTGGTGGAGCTCAGTAAATTGAGCGTGGGCTGTGAACCAAAGGATCACTGGTTCGATTCCCAGTCAGGGCACATGCCTGGGTTGCAGGCCAGGCCCCCAGTGGGAGGCCATGTGACAAGCAACCACACATTGATGTTTCTCTGGAAACCCAGTGATTTTCAACCTTTTTCATCTCATGTGGCACACACCAAAAAATGTATTTTTTGCCAATCTGATTTGAAAAATAGGTATAATTTTGATTCATTCACACCTGACATTATAGCTGTGTTGGCTGTTGTAATATTTTTTATTTGACAATTTAAGGGAAAAGAGGTCAGTGCCCATGACTAAATAGTTAAGTGTATTGCATGTTTTAAAAATTGTTGTGGCATACTGGTTGAAGGTCTAGACAGTTTCCTTTTTTTTTTTTTTTTTAAACATGTTTATTGTTTTTAGAGAGAGAGGAATGGAGAGAGAGAAACAGCGATGTTAGAGAGAAACATCGGTTGGTTGCCTCCCAATCGTGCCCTAACGGGGGATTGAACCTGCAACCTAGGTATGTGCCCTGATCAGGAATTGAAACCCCAACCTTTTGGTGTATGGGACAAAGCTCCAACCAACTGAGCCACACCGGCTAGGGCTAGACAGTGTCCTTTCTTAAAAAGTCAGTGTTATTAACCAAGTAGAGATTTTCTTGATTGGGTTTACTTTATTGAAAACTCTCCATTCTCATTATACTTGATGTGTTGATCCTGGATCATGCTATATATTTATGTGACTCTTAATATGAAGAAATTCTTAACCATTTTTGTTTCAAAACACTGGAAATGAAATAAAGGATTCAGAGAGATGTGTCCATTTGATGCATTTTGTCTATATACTTCAGTTTCTAAGGGAAATTTTATGTTGAATCAATATAACATGAATAGCAAATGGTTGTCATTAGCCATTGATACTTAAAATAGTCTTTGAAAAACTTAAGGTATTTCCTTTTTGTCTGAGGATGTAGACTTTACAGCACAGGTGGCAAACACAAGGCCCGCTGGACAAATCCGTCCCTCCACCTTGTTTTATCTGACCAGTCACCTTGTTTCTACCTGACGGCAGTGCTGAACTCTTGCTTAACTGTTGAGGAGTAGTTACATTTATACAGTCCTAAAATTACATTCGGCCCTTTGAAGGCAACGGTGAGGCTGATGTGGCCCCCGGTGAAAAGGAGTTTGACACAGTTAGCAGAAAAACAAAGTGCCCCATTTGGATCTTTTTTCCTCCTGATTTTGAGTCCATACTTCTTCCTGTGATTACAAACTGTGCCACTGGTAATGAAGTTTCAGGGCCAGTTCAAACCCCAGCTTCCCAAAGACACTCACACAACTACACCCATACAGCTTCATGGAACTGTTGCTGTGCTTTGGGGGCATTAATTTTTTCTTTTAATTTAAAAGATATTCTTTACAGTCTTTGAGCTATACAGTTCTGTCGTTCTCAGGATCCAGTTAGCAGACAGAAGCTACATGGTAATTTGAACAGAGTAGTTATTAAATTAACTGGTTAAGTTATTAAGTTAACCAGGAATTAAGTATTAAAAGGTAAGAGAACACAAAAGAATACAGTAATAGCAGATGCAGAGAGCAACCAGTACCTCTAGGGTGGAGGCAGTGTGCCCCCAGGAAAGAATGATATTCAAGGTGGCCCCTCCATGTCCTTAGATGTCCATGGAGAAGGTTGGGCTCTGGTCCAATGGATGACAAAGTTCACTGGTGCTGTAGCCTGGGGAAACATAGGAAACTGCCTACTGGGTACTAGAAGAACTTGCTGGAAGCCCTTGTGCTGGGCACCTGTCCAACTCACTGGGGTGCCAGCAGAGGCACCAGCAGAATTTTCTGGAGAGCCACCCATAGGCATTCTGCTGAGTCTTGCTGAAGGGTGAGTGCTGTTGAGTGTCCTTCATGTTGCTGGGTGCTGCAAGCCACAAGAGCAAGCAGGCAAGAGCACACTAAAACCAGAAGGAAAAGCACCCCTCCTTTCGGCGCTGTTCCTGCAGCACTCTGACAAAACTTAACATTGAGCCATTTGGCAAAGGAGAAATGTTTATAGGGTCCAGGTCTCCTATCACAGAAAAGGGTGCAAAGGAGGTTGGATTTAGAGCTCAGAGCCAACGAATTGATACCTGGCACAGAAGTCTTCAGTAGTTTTTCCATAGAATAACTGAGACCGTTGGTCATACATACCACTTTTGTGCACTTGATTTCTTTCCATCTGCACTCCAGCTGCTAAATTAATACACTGCTATTCCCTGTAAGTGGACATTGAACAATCTTTTTATATGTGTCTTCCTGTATTGAAAGTGGGTTTTTTTTACATCGCATGTAATTTTTAAAATCCAATTTGATAATCATTGACATGATTAGATTTAGTGTATCATTTTATTTTGTTTTTTCTTTTTATATCACTGTCCCCTCTACTGCCTCTCTTCCCACTACTGTCTACTTTTGAATTGAGTATTTTGTAGTATATTTTCTTTTCTTCTCTCTCTCTCTCTCTTTTTTTTTTTTTACTTTTTGGCTGCATCTCTGTTTTTTAGTGGTTGCTTTAAAGATTATATAATATACACCCAAACTTTTCATTGACTTAGCCCCCCTTTCATGTATTTTATGTGTTTGCATATTAATACATAAAATACATAAATTTTACATATTTAGTAAAACATTAGAGTTAATATTTTACTGCCCTAAATAAAATGTAGAGGCCTTGCGACCTTGTTGTTCCCGTTACTCATCCCCCTTGTTAGAGTTGTCATATGTGTTACATCTCATACATGGAATTCCCCACCAGACAGTGTTACTCATTTTACTTTTCCACTTCAAATGGTTCAAAGAATAACCGTGTTAACCCAGATGTTTACCATTTCTTTTGCTCTTCCTTCTCTTAAGTTCTGCATTTCTCTAGTATCATTTTCCTTCAGCCTGAGGAACCTTTTAATATTTCTTCGTACAGGTCTGCTGGTAATGAATTCTCTTAGTTTTCCTTTGTCTGAGAATGTCTTTTGTTTGTTTTGCTTTATTTTGAAGGATTTTTTTTTGCTGGATATTGAATTCTGTGTTGACAATTCTTTTCTTGCATTACTTAAAAAAATGTTGCTCCACTGTGTTATGGCCTCCATGGTTTTTGATGAGAAATCCTTGATTGCTTGAGGCATTGATTTTTTAAAAATTATTTTATTGTTGTTCACGTACAGTTGTTTGCATTTACCCCCCACTGCTCCCCCTCCCCAGCCATCCCCATTGACTCATTGTTTTCATACAGGTGATACTTTGTTCTCTCTGGCTGCTTTCAAGATCATTTCTTTATGTTGAGATTTCAGCAGTTTGATTTTTAATATTACTAGGTGTGGATTTCTTTGTGTTTAATCTGTTTAGCATTCACTGAGCTTCTTGAATCTGTAGATTTATGTATTATCAAATATGGCAAACATTAAGCTGATTTTTTTTCTTTTTTCTTTTTCTTTTTTTAAATATATTTTATTGATTATGCTATTACAGTTGTCTCATTTCCCCCTCTTCACTCCACTCCATCCTGCCCACCCCCTCCCTCCCACATTCTCCCACTATAGTTCATGCCCATGGGTCATAACATATAAATTCTTTGGCTTCTACGTTTCCTATACTATTCTTACCTTCCCCGTCTATTTTCTACCTACCATTTATGCTACTTATTCTCTGTACCTTTCCCCCCTCTCTCTCCCTCCCACTCCCCTGTTGATAACCCTCCATGTGATCTCCATTTCTGTGGTTCTGTTCGTGTTCTAGTTGTTGGCTTAGTTTGCTTTTGTTTTTGTTTTAGGTGTGGTTGTTAATAACTGTGAGTTTGCTGTCATTTTTACTGTTCCTATGTTTTATCTTCTTTTTCTTAGATAAATCCCTTTAACATTTCATATAATAAGGGTCTGGTGATGATGAACTCCTTTAACTTGACCTTATCTGAGCAACACTTTATCTGCCCTTCCATTCTAAATAGCAGCTTTGCTGGATAGAGCAATCTTGGATGTAGGTCCTTGCCTTTCATGACTTGGAATACTTCTTTCCAGCCCCTTCTTTCCTGTAAGGTCTCTTTTGAGAAGTCAGCTGACAGTCTTATGGGAACTCCTTTGTAGGTAACTCTGTCCTTTTCTCTTGCTGCTTCGAAGATTCTCTCCTTATCTTTAATCTTGGGTAATGTAATTATGATGTGCCTTGGTGTGTTCCTCCTTGGGTCCAGCTTCTTTGGGACTCTCAGAGCTTCCTGGACTTCCTGGAAGTCTTTTTCCTTTGCCAGGCAGGGGAAGTTCTCCGTCATTATTTGTTCAAATAAATTTTCAATTTGTTGTTCTTCCTCTTCTCCTTCTGGCACCCCTATAATTCGGATGTTGGAACATTTAAAGATGTCCTGGAGGTTCCTAAGCCTCTCCTCATTTTTTTGAATTCTTGTTGCTTCATTCTTTTCTGGTTAGATGTTTCTTTCTTCCCTCTGGTCCACACCGTTGATTTGAGTCCCAGTTTCCTTCCCATCACTATTGGTTCCTTGTACATTTTCCTTTGTTTCTCTTAGCATAGCCTTCATTTTTTCATCTAATTTGTGACCAAATTCAACCAATTCTGTGAGCTTCCTGATTACCAGTGTTTTGAACTATGCATCTGATCAGTTGGCTATCTCGTCATCGCTTACTTGTAGTTGTTCTGGAGCTTTGATCTGTTCTTTCATTTGGGCCTTTTTTTTTTTTTTTTGTCTCGGTGTGCCTGTTACATAAAGGGGTGGAGCCTTAGGTGTTCACCGGGGTGGGGTAACACTGTTCGCTGTGCTGTGACACTGTATGTGGGGGAGGGGCCGAGAGGGAGCAGTGGTGCTTGCTCCACTCTGCTGGTTTTCAGTCACTTCCCCCATTACTCACAATCAAATTGGGCCCTTCTGGTGCTGCTTCCCGAGTGGATGGGTTTGTGTATATTCCAGGACCCTCTGGGTCTCTCCAACGACCTCTCCTGTGAGGCTGGGAGTTTCTCCTGCTGCTGCCTCAACCCCCACAGGTGTTTTCAATCAGTGGTTTGAGGCTTTATTTCCCTGCGCTGGAGCCCTGGGTTGCGTGGTCTGTCGCCTGGTCCACCAGCTGCTGCCTTGGAGGCCAGCTGCAGCTTTGCCCACCCCGCTCCACAGTCCTCCACCTCGCTGGGTCCTCCAGCTGCAGCCTTGCTGCAAGTCCTCTCTGCCCCTCCTGCCGGTCTGGATGAATGTTTCTTCTTTATCTCCTTGGTTGTCAGGCTTCCATACATTTTGATTTTCCCTCAGTTCTGGTTGTTTTTTTTAAATTGTTTTTGTCCTTTTGGTTGTGTGAGGAGGCACAGTTGTGTCTACCTATGCCTCCATCTTGGCCGGAAGTCCGATCTTTTTTTTCTTTACCATGTTTTCTCTTCTTCCAATTATATGATTATTTTTTAGCATTTTATTAGTTCCCCAAATTTATGCTTATTTTTTCCCAAACTTCCTACCTGTATTTCAGAATGGATCATTTCTGTTACTCTGTCATCAAATACCCTGACTTTCTTCTCTGCCTTTATATTCAGCTATTGAGCCCGTACAGTGGGATTTGTTTTAGTTTTGATGTTATATCTTCTGATTTCAAAATTCCTGTTTTTTTTTTTCTTTTTGTATAGTTTCTATTTTTCTGTTGTAAACTTCTGGCTTTCCATTAATTTCAACTTCATTTATCTTTACCACATGAAGTATAAAGTTTTTGTCTGATAAGTTCCATCACCTGGGTAATTTCAGGGTTGGCAACTTTTGATCTTTTCCCTCGAGAATTTGTCACATTTTTCTGGATCTTTGTTTATGGAGAAATTTAAGTTTGTATTTTAGACATTTTTAGTATTATGTTATTAGTATTTTTAGTATTTTATGCTAGTATTTTAGTGTTATTAGTATTAGTATTTAGTAGTTGTTTAGGCTCTGGTTTTCTGTTAACAATCTGTGGAGAATGGTGATTTCTTTCTTTCTTTTTAATAGAAAGTTAGAATAGAAACCCAGTTGTTCTCAGACTACTGGTCTGTCTTACCTCTGTAGGTGCTGGCTCAATAGTTCAGTTTTCAAAGCCTTATGTGCTGTTTTGGAGCTGTTCCATGCATGTGCCACTCATGCTGAGTCTGAGATGTGAGCGGTGAGCAGTGGTTCAGTTCTCAAAGCCTTTGCTGTATCAGTTGGGAGTGTCCCAAGTATGCACCACTCAGGGATAACCTCAGGCCTTGAGTAGGAATTAAGAGATTCTTCTCTTCTCTGGTTCTCTTGCCTCTGGAGTCCCCCTCAGTTCTTCTCCTCCCTCCCCTACTCCACTCTGCAATGTCCTTTTTTCTCTGTCTCTGGCCAGAAAATCACGTCTTTTTTCAGAATGTTATATATCCCCTACAGTAGTACATCTCCTCAGTCAGGGCCTGCTCTTCAGTCAAAGTGGTGAGAGAAAAACCCAGACAACTCTCCCTGTGAGCAGTTGGCTAGGTGTGAACTTAGAGGGAACAATTCTCATGACCAACCTCACTTAATTAGACCAACTGCATAGTGAGGGGGTCCCCAAGACTACTTTCAAGGCTTAATAATTTGCTAGACGTGCTTGTATAACTCACAGAAAACGGTTATACTCATGGTTATGGGAAGGATACAGAGAAAGGATATAGATTACAATTAGCCAAGGGAAGAGAGACACATAGGCCAGAGTCAAGGTAAAGTACCAAACTCAGAGCTTCCAGTCATCTTCTCCCTGTGACTTAGGACAATGGTAATCATTGTCAGTGTATGACAATATGCATGGAATTTTGCCAGCCAAGGAAGCTCACTCGAGCTTTGGTGTCAAGTTTTTATTGGGGGTCCATCATGTGGATGTGATTCATTACCCAGGTGGTTGATCTGTTTCCAGTGTCTCTAGCCCCTCTGGGGGTCACCTGATACCATGTGACACAGGCCCCCACCCTAAATCACATTGTTGGTGTGGCTCAAAGCCTACACTCTAAATTACAATATTACTATCTGGCTGGCCTAAGGCCCTCCTCATTGGGACTAGTGATTATTATCTTGTGGAAGCTAATAGCAAAGGCCAGACCTGTCTTTAGGTAAGGGTAGTCTTCACTACATAGCTCTAACTGTGTCAGGTTTCAATTTCCCAGTGTGCTAGCTTTAAATTTTCAGTGTTTAGGCAGTTGCTTTTATAAAAAAAATGGACATATAATTCATATATCATAAAAGTTACCATTTTAAAGCACACAGTTTAGTGGTTTTTATTTAGTTCATTTACCCAAAACATTTCTGTCACCTCCAAAAGAAACCTTGTACTCATTAGCTTTCAGTCCCCATTTTTGACCTCCTCTCCCATGCCCCAGTCCTAGGCAACCACTGATGTACTTTCTGTCTCCATGAATTTACCAGTTTTGGAATTGAATCACAAAATATGTGGTCTTTTGTGACTGGCTTCTTTCTTACAATGTAATGTTTTGAAGGTTCTTTTATGTTGTAGTATTTATTAGTACTTCATTTCTTTATTGCTGATTAAAATTCCATTGTATGCATATACCACATTTTGTTAATATCTTTACCCATTGATGGACATTTCGGTTTCCAGTTTTTGGCTGTTGTGAACAATAGTATGAACATTCATGTACAGGTTTTCGTGGGAAAAGGGTTCTTGTATTTTTGTCCACAGTTTTCACTAGCCAGGGAGAGAGACAGAGACAGGCTGTTGTGGGCCTGATCTGTCTTCACTAGCACCATAAGTCCCAGCCAGTTTTAAATCATGAAGATTGGATTGAGCTTTAAATTCATGGAACCTTCCTTGATTAACCCACAGATTGCAAATCAGAACCATAGTGTTTTTCTTTGGCTTAGAGTAGAATTCTGGGTTTTTGTGTAGCCTTTGTTTTCCAGTTGATTTTAAATTGCAGTAAGGGCGGAGGCAGTTTTCACACACAGTCTGGTATAGGCCATCTAACACAGGTGTTTTACAACTAGGTGTCTGGAATCTTAGTGTTGACTAGTTGTATAATTAGAGCCAATTTTTTCTACCAAATAAGTGAATCTGAATAGAATGCAGCAAACCAGTGTGAATCCATTGTCATTGTTAACTGTTTAATAAGCCTTGCTGTCCTGATGCGTGTCAGTCTTCAGAGGGAATTAATACACATACCTCACACATTTGCTTCTTTACTACAAGACAATGGGCGGTCTGGTTTGTTTTAGGTAAACATATATTTAGGTAAATATAAATTACAAAGATGGACTGTAGCAGTGAAGAGTTTGAAGGGATTGAGGAGACTAATAAAGAGACTGTATTAGTAGATTAGGCAGTATATGGTGATAGTTTGGATTAGGGTGAAAATAAGTAGGGCTAGAGAGAATAGGCAGATTGAGTTAACATGTTTCAGGACTGGCTGATGGCTTGGATGTGGGAGGTGAAAGGTAGGAAAAAATAAAAAATGATTTCTAGGCTTCCTGACTGAATAGCTGCCATTCACTGTAGAGATTAAGAATTGAGCAATTAACTGGTTAAGTGGAGGGTTGCTTAATAAAGGAATCGTTGAGCGAGCATGGATTGTGGATTAAAAGAAAAAAGGTTTGAACCTCATTCGGGGTGAGGAAGTATTCAAGTGTGGGGAATGGTTTTGTTATAAATGTCAAGACAGCAATTAAAAGGTAGTGATGGTCTGGAGCTTTAGAGTAGGTATCTATTTTCAGAGATTAATATGTAATCTGGGTGTTGGACATTGATGAGTAAATAGTTCCTGGTGTGTTATGGAATCTAAAAATCCTTTCTTTTTTTGTGATAATATACTTTGACTTATGTTACAGTCTAGGTTTATAAGTAAGGTGCTGAAGACAATTTTTTAAATGTAAAGGTTTACTTTTGGAAAATTCCAAACTAAAAAGTATGCATTCTCCAGTGTAAATTATAAACAGTCCTACCACCCCAGATTGTTTTGAAGTAAAACCTCAGGCATTTGACTTCCAGCATTCCAGTGTGTATCTAACAAGTAAGAACTCAAGAGACTGTACAATTGGATATTCTGGATTGTTATAAAAAAAATAGAGCAACTAAGTATAGACATTAAGCATACATACTACTGATAAAACATATACACAGAATAGTAAACCGAAGTACTTATATATACTTTGGCAATATTCCTTCTAATCCTTTACTGTTATCAACATTTCATTAAACTTCTATTCTTAGTCTATTGGATAGCAGGTTTTTTCCCTCCATTAACTGTGGCTGCCATTAATGTTCACAAATGTGCTTTTACAGCATTAAGTGTAGGACATCAAGCCTTTCTTCTAAAGTAGTCATTGCTTTCAATGCTTCCCGTTCCCTCCCAGTGGAGTCCTCTGAACCTGCTTTGCTCATCCTGTTAACTGTATATTTTGACTCTTCTTAACAGCTAACAGAGAGATTTGAGGACAGGAGAGAAAGAAGAGTATTCATTTCTTGAGACCCTATTCTCTTACTAGTTTTTCTTGTCTTTCCATTCATGAGTAGAAGAGGAAAGAGAAATTAAAAAGATTCCTGGTGTTCATGAACTCATCATGCACAGATAGAGTGTTTTCTGAATTAGGCCATTCATAGTAGTTTTGGTGAGTCATGAACTTGAATCTTTTACACCATAAGATTGGTGTGGACCAGTAAGTTATATAGATACTAAGTGTAGCCAACTGCCTAGCTTTTAGATTAGGTGATCATTACTTATTTGTTACCTCTGAAAGAAGTCAAGAACTATTTAAAAGCATTGGTTCTTTATGGAAAAAGACCTGGATAGGAAGACATAAATGCTGTTTATATAGTAGTACTGACAAATTTGGGGACAAGCAGATGATTTGTGTAGGCATTCCTTGCAAGAAGTTCCATGAAGTTTTATAGTTAATTATATAGTGCAACGTGATGCCCCTGATTAACATTACCCCCAAGTGTGTAAACTATCGCATTGCTTCCTCATCCTCTCCTCCCTCCCTGGGCCCCTTTTCAAACCAGTCACATTATTCAGTCATGAAATGTTATAGCTGGAAAAGATAATTGGGATATTATAGTTACATCTCATTTTATTATTAAAGAATGAAGGCCCATGGAGGTTGAGACTTGGCCAGTCTTACATGTAGTTCAGTGAAACTAGAAGCCAAGGCTTACTGTGTCTGTTTTTGTTCTTTTCAGTGTATCATAACTGCCTGTACATCCATAGTTCCCCAGGCCTTTCTTTTCTTTTTTAATTTTATTTTTATTTTTATTTATTCTTAGAGGCGGGGAGGGAGAGCAAGAGGGAGAGAAACATTTGTGTTTGAGAAACATTGATTGGTGGTTGCCTCTCGAGAATGCCCCCAACTAGGGACCTGGCCCACAACCCAGGCATGTGCCCTTACTGGAAATTGAACCTGCAACTCAGTCGACGGAGCCACGCCAGCCAGGGCTCCAGACTTTTCTGATTAGCATGTGTGCTCTATTATTTTTCAAATCAAATTTATATCGTGCAGATACGTATTAGGATAGTTGTTTTCTTTTTTTTGTTTTCTTTTAGTTTTTCTTGTTTTTAACCCGTAATAATGTTTTTTTTTTAAATTTTTATTGTTATTCAATTACAGTTGTATGCCTTTTCTCCCCATCCCTCCACCCCACCCCAGCCGAAACCCCTTCCCTCCCCCACCTCCACCCTAGGATAGTAGTTTTCTAACTGTGAATTACTTTCTGGAAGAATCTGAAATTAAAACTACAGCCATTTATAATAACTTCACTTCTGAAAGGGGCAGTACATTTTTTAAGAACTACCCTAACAGAGCTTTTAAGTAGGTCTTTATGTTGTTGTTATGCAGAGCTCAAAGTTGTTACCTAGCAAGGAGTTTTTCTTGTTTCAGTCTTTATTCCAAGCAAGCTCCTTTAAAGGTGGAATTGTAGAGAACTCTGGGAATCATCTTCAAAGATCATACTCAGTAAACACATACCGTATTGAAATTTGACCTCTTTGGAGGAGTCCCCATTGCACCTGGTTAATATTAATACATTTACTTGTGAACCAAATAATCTCTCTCTCACGGTATTTAAGCGTGTGTTAGCTCACCTCATATCAAAAACTAATCCCATCTTCTGATTTTCCCCCACCTCTTTATATGTGAAATTACACAGCAAGGAAAATAAAATCAACATTCTTTACTACTCTGTGGCAGAAATCATTATTCCCACAGAGTAGATCATTTGATTATTTGCCAAGCTGAATTGCCTTGAGGTGATTTCATTAGAAAGAGCTCAGTTTAAGAATGAAGAACATTATTAAATTGGTACCATGTTTATAAGTTTGGCCAATACCTTTGAGTTTGGCCTGCATTTTCTTTATCTGCTAGTTGCAGTCTGCTTTCAAGCCCGCAAACCTTGTTAGGATGTCAAAAGGACTAATAAAAACAACAAAACTCAAAAGTGCTTGGATTTTGACAGACAATATTCCTGTTCATTGTTACTAAGCTTCACAATGAGCTCCATTATGGATCAAAGGGAAGCTACTGAATTGAACATTAGGATCCATAGCTGATGGCTTTATGATGGCTCCTTGAAATTGAAATGCATGGGAAGAATATTAAAGGATGGGGAATATTCATTGTATCCACATTTAACTCTAGTACTGTTAATAGTTTTACTATGCCACATAAGCAAGGTAGTGCAACTGTTACCTGAAATGGTGTAGATTTTAGCTGAATTTAATTGTGTATTGTTAGACACAGCGATCATTCAGGCTAATTTTTCTGAAGAAGAAATTAATGTTTTATGTAGCACAGTGTGGGGAGGTTGCTAATTTGAGGAATTATGGACATTGCTGGGAGGGGAAGGGAAGAGTTAATTTTTTCGCTTTAATGTTGCTTTGTAAAGAAAAATTAAAAGCTCTTTTTTTTCCTTCTTTCATTTTCTTGGGGTGCATTCCAACTCCAGAAGGTAAGAAGTATTATTTTATTTTAAAGAAGTATTATACAATTATAAAGCACTCTTTTAGAAGTTTAATTGAACTTACCTTTGGGTGTATGATTTTTATCTTATGAAATGATATAATTAGTCTAGAAACTAAATAAGAATGACATTACTATGTAAATGTTTTATTATATATACTTTTTTGTTCTTGCAGTTTATAAGCATTATTTGGTTATAATTTGAGAAACTCAATTTACATTTAATATTATTAAGATCATCATTTGACTTACTAGCATTGAGATACCTAGTATTCTGCAGATTAATAATGAAATTATTTATGAGATTGGAAATGTGTGAGGTAACATTTGCTTTTGTTCTGCACTTGTAAAATGTGCCACTTCATTGTGGCCTCCATGGTTTCTGATGAGAAATCTGCTGTCATTTAAATTAGTTTTTCCCTGTAGGTAATGTGTTGTTTCTCTCTGACTACTTTCAGAGCCTTTTTTCTTCTCTTACTTCCCTTTTTTTTGTATCTAGTCTTTAGAAATTTATGTTTTATTAAAGATTTTATTTTTATTTTTAGAGAGGGGAAAGGAGACAGAAAGAGAGGGAGAGAAACATCAATGTGTGGTTGCCTCTCGAGTGCCCCCTGCTAGGGAACCTAGCCCACAACCCAGGCATGTGCTCTGATTTGGAATTGAACCAGCGACCCTTTGGTTTGCAGGCAGACACTCAGTCCACTGAGCCATACCAGCCAGGGCTAGTCTTTAGAAATTTAATTATTGGTATGAGGACTTCAAGTTTTATTCTATTTAGATTTCCCTGAGTTCCTTGAATATGTAGGTTTTTCACCCAATGAAAGAAATTTTCAGCTGTTAATTCTTTACATCCTTTTTCTCCTTTTCTTAGACTGTGATGATATGAACTTTGAATATTCTGTTATTAATCCCACAACTCCCTGAGATTCTTTTAATTTTTTTCAGTGTTGTTTTCTCTGTGTTGTTCACACTGTGTAAATTTAATTTAATTTATTTATTTTGATAAATAGGCAGATTTAATGGTACATTGCTCTTCACATAGATGGCTGCAGAGACTTTAAACTGTAGTCCAGGAGTACACAACTATGCAACACAGACCAATTAGCCAGGTCAAAAATAAAATGGCTTTTTATACTACCCTATAAACATCACAGCTCTTCTTCTGTTCAAAATGACCCTAATCTCACATGAAAAGTTACTGCAGGGGAATCAGGAACCTAGCTTTGTGGCCAAAAGTAAAAACCAAAGGAAAAAATAACAATTTAGTGGTTAGTTGGTGAAAACAAGGAATTTGGTGCCCTTCATTGTACTGCTTTGCTCTTTTTGCTCTTGCTCTTTTTGTCCCTCTTCTTCAGCCCGTCCATGTTAGCTCTCAACACGTTTGAATAAGCCATCTGAAACTTAATTCTTTGGAGCTCACCACTATGCTGATCTTTCTCCCATCAGTAGCTCTTAACAGACACTTATGTCTGAGGGCTCAAAGCCCTCCACAGAACCTTTCCTTAGAATGGGTTTAGTTTGGCCATCATACTTCTTCAGGGTGATGAACACACACTGCCCGACAACTGGCACTTCTGGAAGGGCCTTGTCAGTCCCGTCAGGAACTGCTCACTCTCCAGCAGAACCATCCGGGCTCCACTGGCCTCACCCCATCAACATACAAGACGCAAGCACTCAGAGCCAGAAGTTCCACACTAAGCCACACTGGGTAAATTTTATTGATCTGTCCTTAAGATCATTGATTCTGTCCTGTTATCCCTATTGCACTATTAAGCACATTTAGCAAGTTATTTTTTTATCCAACAAGTTTTTACATTTCTTAATGTATTTTTAAGTTCTATAAGTTCTATTTTTTGTTATAGCTTCTATTTCTTTGCTTATATTTGCTGTGATTTTATTTGTTTCAAGAGAATGTAGAAGTGCTTATTGAAACATTTTTGTGACAGCTGTTTTAAAATCCTTGTCTTATAATTTCAACATTTGTGTCAGTGTTGGCATCAGTTGATTGTCTTATTTAGGTTATGATTTTCCTGGTTCTTGGTGGGTGATTTTTCTCCTCAACCTCGGATATTTTAGCTATTATGTTAAGAGATGTTGGGTCCTAACCAGTAGTGGAAATGGCTAATACTGCTTGGGTTTACCATGGGAATCCTGACTCTTATGGTGGACTGTGGTGGTCTTGTTTTACTCTGGTGACAGCAGAGGCTCCCAATGGTCTCTGCTGCTTCTTTCTGTGGAGTTTGCACAGTCCAGTCTGCCTTATACCTCTAGATGTGGGAGAATGGGGGTCTGGCCTGTGGGAACAAGAGGCTTCCTGGGTCAGTGCTTTCGACAGGACCCCTCCTTGCTTGTGCACTGGGCTACTCAGTATTTCAGGGGAGGAGGTGGTAGTCTCACACCCACAAGGACAAGGAGGCTTCCTGGGCTGGGCTACTGCTTATGGTCTGATCCCATTTGCTGGTGCCACCTTGCCAATCCAATTTTTGGTTTTTGTTTTTGCTGCTTGAGGTAAGGTAACTTGCTGAGTCAAAGCCATTTAATTATATCAGGTTTCCTATAACTGTAAGTTACTTCTGTCAGCTGGAAAGTGCCAGGAATTGCTAAAATTAAGGGATCAGTTGACTCCTTCAAAACTCTGAATCTTGATGGAAGATTCAGAGTATGTGAAGACTGACAGCTGTTGTTCAGAAACAGAAAATAATTGTAATAAGTAGCTTTGCTGTTTAGATGCATAAACTATATTGGTAAATGAACAAGAAATACCGAATAGGACAAAGATATAAAAGTACAACAAATTCTTAATTTTTGATGTATTTAAATATGTTAAATTTTATACTCTCTTCAGCTCTTTCAGAACTATGTCCTTAGCTTATATTGACAAGCATTTTATTTTTAGTTTGTTTTCACACCAGTACTACTTTTACCCCAAATTGTATGTCCTCATATGCAACCATCTACATAAACCTCTTTAGTTCAGAGACATAGGATTTTCAGGAACTTGTCCCAGTTCCTGAAAGAAATGTTAGCATCTTGGTCAGCTAAAATAAAGGCAGTTAATATTTCTTTGTATGCAGTAATTAAAAGGTGACCTTCTTAGGAGCATTGTGTTTCTCTGAAAGTCTGTTTTTTTCTTTTTATTACAAGATTGAAAAGCAAGACACTGTTAGTGAAGCAATAGTGGAAATGGCTGTGGACTAAGATAGTATTCAGGTGCTTCATGCATATAATCTATTTAATCTTAAATGAGCCCTCTGAAGTCTTTATTTCATAAAGACATTGAAGTAGTGAGAAATTTCATAGCTAGAACTAGAACTTGAACCCACATCTGTCTGACTCCAAAACATAAGTGCTGCTTCACTTTTGTGTAGGATCAGGACATTAGGTAAACTCTTGATGAACAGTTTTATATTTCACTTTTCAGGGGTGTCCAACCATTTGTCATCTCTGGGCCACACTGGAAGAACAAGTTATCTTGGACCACACATTAAACACATTGCTACACCTAATCACACAAAAAAATCTCATGATGTCTTAAGTAAATTTATGATTTTGTGTCGGGCCCCATTCATAGCCATCCTGGGATGCCCCGCTGGCCATAGGTTGGACACCTCTGCTTTCAGTGAAAAGTTACGGTGTTCTCTAAGGTCCTTCTATACCAAGAGTTTGTGATTATCTAATCTAAATAAAATTGAACCATATTTTCCATATATTTACTTTAAAATAAAACATAATCGTTGGACTTTTTTTCCTTTCAAACAGTTTTTTCAGACCTTATTAGTAGTGGACAAATTATACTTTTAAAAAAAACTATAGTGGAAAAAAGACAATAATGGAAGATAAAGATTTACAGTGAAGTATTAAGAGAGAGTATACAAGCAGATTTTCCAAAGAACCTTTGTTTTTGTTACTTGTTTTATATGGGTTCTTTTCCACTGTAATCATTTATTTTATTGCCTGAAGAATAAGAAGCAGTTTAATCTCTACACAATGAAGGATTAAACTGCTTGAAGTTTCAGGATTAAGCCAAAGAAGCAAGCACATTTTACCCTCCGTTTCTGTCATGTCTGTCATTTCATTGACCAAATGAAGTCTTGTGGCCAAGTCCAACATTCATGTGGGGCAGGGAAATATATTTTACTTACTCTAATACAACAATTTTCAACTGCTGTGCTTACTCTAATACAACAATTTTCAACTAGTGTGCCGCATGAATTTTTAAAACATGCAGTACCTGACTTTTTAGTCAGGGGTAGAGATCTCTTTTTTTTTTTTTCTTAGATTGTCAAATAAAATGACAACAGCCAACACAACAATAGCTATCTGGTGCGAATGCCCTGTCTTGAATGAATATTGGGTTGGCCAAAAAAATTTGTTGGGTTTTTACTGTAAGATGGCTCTAATAGTGCTTAGTTGTCTTTAACTTCATTTGAAACAATTTTTTTAGATTGTATTGTGACAGCTGTCATTTCAGTGTGCATTTAAAAAAACTTAACAAAATTGGTGAATTTTTGTTTAGTTATGTTAATATGGAAGATGAAAATACACAACATTTTGGCATATTATGATTTATTATTTTAAGAAAGGTAAAAATGCAACTGAAATGGGAAAAAGATTTGTGCAGTGTGTGGAGAAGGTGTTATGATTGGTTGAACGTGTCACAGGTGGTTTGTGAAGTCCATGCTGGAGATTTCTCGCTGGACGATGCTCCATGGTCAAGTAGACCAGATGAAGTTCATAGTGAGCAAATTGAGACATTAAGAACAATTAACATTATACTACGCAGGATATAGCCAACATACTCAAAATATACAAATCAGTAAAGTTATTGGTGAAAATGAAAAAATGTGTCTTATTTTATGGAAAAAACTAAACAGACTTTTTGGCCAACAATATATAGGTCATATATAATAGAGTTGCATCTTGGTCACGTTGCATAAGGTTGCATCTGATTGGTTAATTCTTGGTACTAGAAATCCTCATATGAATTTTTAAAAGTCACTTTGGAGCAAAAAAAGGTAGGTAATTAGTATTATTTTTTGTAAATCAAAATTATACCTATTCTTTTCTGTCAGGTTGACAAAAATACAGTGTTTGGTGTGCCGTAGAATTTTAGTAATTGGTTTATGTGTTCCAGGAGATGAAAAAGGTTGAAAATCGGGGCTCTACATACTGCAAGGTGACATGATGGAGTAAATGATGGGTTAAAAAACAGTAATTTAATGTGCTAGTTTTGCTTTTTGTGCCTAGATCGAGGCTTGATTCTTACAAGTACCGCGCGCTAACTGATTGCGCCACTGGAGCTCCAAGGCTTGATTCTTAATCCTTGAAGTTGCAAGATTTAGAAATAAATTAAGATAAATGTTGGAGTATGAGTCCTTGGGTTTGTCTTTACACGTTTGAGTAGCACCTTGCTGCTTCTTGTGTGTGCTGTTGAGTTGACTTTGACTTCTGGTGACCCTAGGAATGAATGATGTCCACAGTGTCGTGTCCTCATTAGTAGTACTCAGCTCCTTTTGCCTCATGCTTATGACTTCTTTCATGGAGTCAGTCTGTCTCATGTTTGGTCTTTCTCTTTTCCTGATACCTTCTATATTTCCCCAGCATCGTCTTCCAGAGAATCCTGTCTTTTCATGATGTGCCCAAAATAGAACAGTTTCAGTTTTACTGTTTTATGTCCAGTGAAGTTTCAGGCTTCATTTACTCTAGGAGTCATTTGCTGGTCTTTCTGGTGGTCCAGGGTATCAGTAGAGCTCTTCAGTAAGGCCATATTTCAAATGAATTGGTGTTCTTATCAGCCTTCTTCACTGTTCAACTTTTGTATCCCTAGATACTAATTGGGGATATGAGGGTATATATGAACTTAGCTTTGGTCTCTAATGGCACATCTTTGCTCTGAGTGATCTTTCCTAATTTCTTCCATTGCTGCTCGGCTGAGTCTCAGCCTTTTCTTAATTTCTTGGCTGCAGTCTCCATTTGAATTGATGACTGAACCAAGGTAAGTCATCTTTAACAATTTCAGTCTTCATTTTCTATGTTAAAGTTGTGTATTCTGTAGTCAGATTTTTGCCTTCTTGATGTTCAAATGCAATCCTGCTTTGGCATTTTCTTTCAATTTTATCAGAAGTTGTTTGAAATCATTGCTAGTTTTCTGCCAGTAAGATGGTATCATCTGTGTATCTTAAATTCTTGGTAGTTTTCACCGATTTTCCCTTCTTTTCTCTGAGTCAAGACCAGTTTTTTGTATGATGTGTTTTATATACAGATTAAATAAATGGGGAGATAAAATGCACCATTATATGACACCTTTCACTCTAGGAAGTCATCCTGTTTCTCTGCATTTTGTCCTGACAGTGGCTTCCTGTCCACAATGCAGGTTACACATCAGGACAATCCATTGCTGAGGCACGCCCATAACTTTTCATGGTCCACACAGTCTAAGGCTTTACTGTTACAGTATTCTCAGGGTTACATTCATAGGTCCCGGAGCCTATATGTTTTTGGTTCAAATAGAGAAGAGAGAATGTGCTTCCCAGAGAACTTAACTGAAATCACACACTGTTGAATCTGGCTGGCTCACGGTGGAGCCACACATTAAATTAAATTTTTTTCATTACTATGTGTGTAGTTGTAAATGCTGTGTATTTAGGAAAATTTTTGTTCTTACACAACCTTGGAGTGTTTTCCTCAAACGAGACATTAAGAATGACATAAATTCAAGGTGGATAAAAAGACTTAAATATAAGTCGTAACACCATAAAAGTCCTAGAGGAAAACACTGGCAGGAAAATCTCAGACATTCCACACAGCACCATCCTCACAAACACGTCCCCTAAAGCAAGGGACATAAAGGAAAGAATAAACAAATGGGACCTCATCAAAATAAAAAGCTTCTGCATGGCTAAAGAAAACAGCATTAAAATGAAAAGAGAACCAACAGTATGGGAAAACATATTTGTCAGTGGTACCTCAGACAAGGGTCTGATCTCCAAAATATATAAAGAACTCACACGACTCCACTCCAGAAAGACAAACAACCCAATTAAAAAATGGACAAAGGACTTGAGCAGACACTTCTCCAGGGAAGACATACAGAGGGCCCAGAGACATATGAAAAGATGCTTAGCATCACTAGCCATCAGAGAGATGCAAATTAAAACCACAATGAGGTACCACCTCACACCGGTCAGAGTGGCCAACATAAACAAATCCACAAACAAATGTTGGAGAGGATGTGGAGAAAAGGGAACCCTAGTGCCCTGTTGGTGGGAATGCAGACTGGTGTGGCCACTGTGGAAAGCAGTATGAATTTCCTCAGAAAACTAAAAATGGAACTGCCTTTTGACCCAGTTCTGTTGCTGGGATTATGCCCTAAGAACCCTGAAACACCAATCCAAAAGAACCTGTGCACCCCAATGTTCATAGCAGCACAATTTACAATTGCCAAGTACCAGAAGCAACCTAAGTGCCCAACAGCAAATGAGTGGATTCAAAAACTATGGTACATTTACACAATGGAATTCTACACAGCAGAGAGAAAGAGGGAGTTTATACCCTTTGCAACAGCATGGATGGAACTGGAGAGCAATATGCTAAGTAAGCTAGGTGGTGAGGGACAAATACCATATCATCTCACCTTTAATTGGAACCTAATCAACAAAACAAACAAACAAGCAAGCAAAATTTAACCAGAGACATTGAAGTGAAGAACAATCTAACAATGGCCAGAGGGGAGTGGGGAGATGATAGTGGGGAGAAGGGTTTTCAGGAACTTCTATAAAGGACACATGGACAAAACCAAGGGGGAGGGTGGAGGCGGGGGAAGGAGGTGGGTTTGGCTGGGGTGGGGTGGAGGGGTGGGGAGAAAATGCAGACAACTGTAATTGAACAACAATAAAAATTAAAAAAAGAATGACATACGAAGAGCTTCCTAGGAGAAAAGGTGAGGCTTATTATCATTGGAAGCAGAAGCATTGGCTAGTTCAAAGCCTAAGAAGTCAGAATTGTAAGTTTCGAAATGGAAAAAAGGCTGGTGAGGAGAATGGTCATGGTCAGGTGATGTTGATAATTCTTGACTTTATTCTAATAACATTATGATATCATGTGTGAAGTTTAAGCTGGGCAGAGGTGTTGTGATTATATTTGTTTTTAAAAGGCCACTCTGGCTTCAGAGTGGAGAGTTCATGGGGATGAGAGTGACATTACTACTACTTGAGATAGGGAACACTGGACCACACAAGGCTGAAGTGGGGTCACTGCTTTCGGTAAGGTTGCTGAATCTCTTCTCTGTGACATACGCTTTGCCCCAAATTACAACATAGGTGGTATTACGTCTTATCTTGAGGTGGAGTCGAGAAAATCATTTGAAGACAAGAAAATTAAGATCAGTGGTGTTTAAAATGACTTGCTCATGGCCACAGTCCGATCTGAATTCAGATTGGTGTGAATACATAAATCTGGCTCTCTTTGTCTCACAATGATGTCTCCTTTCATGAGTCACTATATTTGCTTCATCTGAGCAGTGTAATTATAGACCTCAGGTTTTTCATGCCTTTCAGCTCTTTGAGCTCCTGCTAGGGAACCACTTTTACAGCAGAGGGAATTAAATAATAAGGCGATAGACAATATGACTGATTGGCAGTATTACTTCTGTTCTTGGGCCTTGCAGGAAATATCTGAGTATATTTCCTTACGTGAGGTAGATTCAGCATAAAATTACAGCGTTGTACTTGTTCCTTTTCTTAAAAAAAAAAAAAAAAAATCTCCCACTCTGATCTCTTGGGCATGGAAAATTAGAAGCTGCATTGTCTCATGATAACTGTAATCAATACCAGGGTTTTATCACCCATGCATATGATACCTATTCTTTAGTTATTCTATTTTTTTAATTTAATTATATAATTCTGGAGTTACTTCCCTTGAAGATCTATTCCTGCCATTATGGGCAGTATCTGTTTTACTTTCCTGCCATTGCTTCATAATTTATAACATTAAACTCTGTCAGGATTCTCTGAATTTTTATATTAATATTTTCCTGAAATAAAATCTGAACTGTTGTCTTAAACAGTACAGTGTTCTGTATCTCTTTTTGGCTTTTCAAAACTTTATTTCCTTCCAAGAAAATTAGCCCTGGCTGGTGTGGCTCAATAGATTGAATGACAGCCTGTGACCTGAAAGGTTGCTGTTGGATTTCCTGTCAGAGCACATGCCTGGGTTGCGGGCCAAGCCCCTAATTGGGGGCGTATGAGAGGCAACTGATTGATATTTCTCTTACACATCGCTGTTTTTTTCCCTCTCTTCCTCTCTCCCTTTCCCTCTCTAAAAATAAATAAATAAAATCTTTTCTTTTTAGATTTTATTTATTTTTAGAGATGGGAAGGGAGGGAGAGAAACATCAATTTGTGGTTGCTTCTTGTGTGTCCCCACTGGGGACCTGGCCCACAGCCCGGGTATGTGCCCTGACTGGGGATCGAATTGGCGACCCTTTGATTTGCAGGCTGGCACTCAATCCACTGAGGCACACCAGTCAGGGCTAAATCTTTTTTTTTTTTTTAAAGGAAAATTATACCCAGATTTGCAAAGAAAAAATTATGATGGTGTCTGTATCTCTTACCACATCTTTTCACTGGATGTGTTTGCCATTTACTTTCATTTTTGGGTTGGGGTATTTTGGGGTTTTTTGCTGTTTTGTTTGGTTCTAGATACTTAACCCTAAACCTGATTTGTTTGTTTCCCTCTAATACAAAGCACTTTATATATACAGGTCTGCAGTCTCTATTCCATAATTCCCAAATTCAAAATGCTTGAAAAAGTTTTTTTTGTACATTTGTTACTGAAACTCATTTGACAGCCTTCCCTTGAACTGACATGAAACTCTATGTATATTTGTATATCCCACTTAGTGTGACATTCATATGCTTCACTATGTGGTTAAGGGGTGCTGCCCTAATCTCCCTGGTGGTATTATATCACATACGGCATACTGTGTTACCTTTCTAAAATCCAAAAGGTTTTTATGTCTGAAACATTTGTTCTTTTTTGGGTCAGTGTCCGTATTAATAGCACTGATTAAATTACAGTGTGCTGTGGTTATTTCCTTGTCTTTCTTCCCTTTTAGATTATAAGCTAAGAAAGCTGTCTCTTTTGGAGCCACAGATCCCAGTTTATTGGCATAAACAGGGTAGATGCTTAATATTGAAATTGAATACCATTAGTTGGGGCAGACTTTTACAAGATTATAATGTCTTTTCACTTGGTTATGTGTTCTTTTTAAGCAATCTTTTCCTGCTCTGCTTTTGTTTTCTTCTTACTGGAATCTTGGCCTCACCATTTATTAATTTTATGATCATGAACATTTTACCTAACACCTGTATAAATTAGTTTTTTGTTTTTGTAAAAATGTTGTAATAATTTTGTCTGACTCTTAAGGATTGTTGTGAGGGCTAAACAGAATGCTTTCTGGAATCTAATACTCTTCTTACTCTTAATGTAGCTGTTACTTATTTATATATAGCCTGTTGGTTACTTTAATAAAATATAGTTAGCCATTCCTTTATTAATGGACTTTGAGGTTGTTTTCAGTCCTTTGACACTTTAACACTACTGGAGTTAATTCTTATCTATATGTCCAGTCCCATCAACCGTCTGTAACATAGAGTGCCCATAACCTTCCCAGCAATGGATTTTATTAATTTACTTTTTTTTTAATTTTAAAGTAATAATTGGCTCATATGAAATTATAATTACAGTCTCATGTATACCTCACCCAGCTTCCCCTAGTGGTAACATCTTATATAAAAATAGTATAATAGTGCTAAGACAAATTCATTTGATTTCTCCAAGTCTGACCAACAGTATCTCTATTTAATTTGTTTTCCTTTGATCACTATTAAGTTGGGCTTCTTCCTGTGTAACCTATTGGCCATTTACATTGCATGGTTTATAATCATTTGTTCCTATTACTTTATCGATTTTTTCCCTACTTTGTTGTATTTTCCTAAAAGAAACTCTCTTAGGACTATGAATTTTTTGTCTGCCATTTGTTTTGCAATAACACATTTCAGCTTTGTATACTTTCTAAAGTTTTGTTGATTATATTTTTTCCTGTATAGAAATTTTTTAAAAAGATCTTATTTACTTACTTTTAGAGAGAGGGGAAAGGAGGGAAAAAGAGGGAGAGAAACATCTGTGTGCGAGAGAAATACAGACCGCCTGTCCCCTTGCATACTTCCAACCTGGCACCTGGCCTGCAACCCAGGCATGTGCCCTGACTGGGGATTGAACCAGTGACCTTTCAGTCCATGGGTTGATGTGCAGCCCACTAAGCCACCCCAGTCAAGGCCCTGTATAGAAGTTTTTATTTTTATTTAGTCAGTATGTTTCTCTTCTGTGGTTTTTAGGTATCCTGCCTGCTGTAGAAAGATTTCTGAATCCTGTATTCTGTATCTTTTACATTCTGGCCTTTAATCCATTTGGTGTATGTTTTTTAATACATTGTGAGAATTATTTTCCTCAGATGTACAACATGATAGCCAATACTACTTATTAAATAAATTATTTTATTTAAGACTCAGTTCTTGTGACTTAAAACCTCAACAAAATTCCGAGGTAAGGCTGGCTTCAGGCAAGGCTTGGTACAGTGCAAAAGTAACACTACTGGGGGGGTGGGGTGGGGTTGTTTTCCTCTTTCTTAGTTCTGACTTTTTAGGTGTTAAAATTTTTTCCGTAACCCTAAAGAAGGTGTTCAGCTCTCTGTCTTTTGTGTCGTTCCACCCCAATTCCAGGTAATTCCTATGGTCACATGATGACTGAAAGTCTTAGGCATTACTTCTTACTACTCAGGGGAAGACAAAGGGTCTCTTTCTGAAGCTTCCCTGGAAAGAAGGTTTCCTTTCCCAAATGTCCTACAAAAAGATGAAAAGGACTTTGATTGTTGGCCTGAGTTAAGTCCCGTTTCTGTTCCTGAATCTGTCACTGTGGGGGTGGGAAGTATGTAGCACACAGAAATGCTTACTGGCTTTTTCAACCAGGAAATGCTAGTTTAACAGTGTGGATTTACACCTGTGATGAGTGTGGGATTTGGTCTCCACCATGTTAGAGTGGGAGGGGGCTAAGGTTTCACAGGAAATTTTAGGTCTTGTCTGCAGAAGAGGAGGGAACAGATGGCGATAAGCGACCATGTCATGATGCCATCCATGTTCTTCCCGCTACACAGAAATAGTACCTGTACATTTATTGTGAGCTGTTTCTGCATTTTCTCAACAGTATGTAAGAGTGCTCTTTGCCTATTTATGCTGTCCCAGAATTATATCGCTTCAATAATACTGGCTTTAAGTGTATTTTAGTTTCTCCTTAAGCAGTTCTCCCATTATTTTTCCCCCATAAATTTCTTGGTAATTTATATATATATATTTGGTATAAATTTTGGGATTCTGACTAGAATCTTATATACTTTCCATATGGAAATAACCAAATTAGAAACACATAACTATGAAATAATCAACCTGGAGACACTCAGAACTTTCTTCAGCAAAAGATTTTTCCTTATTTTCTTTGTTGTCCTCCATCTTCTTTGTATTTTTTTTTTAAATTTTATTTATTTTCAGAGAGAGGGGAAGGGAGGAAGAAAGGGAGAGAAACATTGATATGTGAAGGATACATCGATCTGTTGCCTTCTGCACGCCCCCAACTGGGGACCCAGCCCGCAACCTAGGCATGTGCCCTGACTGGGAATTGAACTCACGACCTTCCAGTTCTTAGGGTTCTCAGGATGGCATTCAGTCCACTGAGCCACACCAGCCAGGGCTTCTTTCTAGTTTTTGACCCTCAGCACTTTCACAGTATCAAAAGACAATGGACCCATGGCCCTGCTCTGCCCCACAAATACCTATAATCTTTAGTTATACCCAAGATATCTAGCAGCCTGTTCTAGTGGCCTTATTTTATTAAGTACAAGAAGAAAATGAAATCTGATTACAATTAGGAAAATAATATATTTTTACAGATAACTTTTTTTATATGTATAAAACTCTAGAAAATAAGGTAAATATGTTAGAATTAGGAAACATTTACCCACGTTGTTAGATAGAAGATAAATAACTATTCTAAAACCTGCTTTTAAGTGATCTCATAATAGGTCTAAATACAAGGGGTCAGCTCAATTTATACAAATATGGACTCATGTTGTACACCTGCAACTGTATGCCAAGCTTTACTTCTGGACATTTAAAGCCTCTTCTAAATGAATATAGAATCTTTAAAAAATAATTCAGCTTTGTTGAGGCAAAATTGACAAAATTTTAAAATCTTTATTTATTTATAGAGAGAGGGGAAGGGAAGGAGAAAGAGAGGTAGAGAAATATCATTGTCTGGTTGCCTCTCATGTGCCCCCCACTGGGGACCTGGCCCGCAACCCAGGCATGTGACCTGACTGGGAATCGAACCTATGACCCTTTAAAGGTTTGCAGCTCATGCTCAATCCATTGAGCTACACTAGCCAAGGCATTTGTGATACTTTATGAGATGTTTTTCTTGGCTTCAATGTTAGATACTGATGGGGATTAAGAAAATTAAATAATTTTTTTCTTTAGATATATAAGCATGAATTCTATATCCATATTCTCCATGGCAGCTTCTCTGTACTGTAGATTGATAGGCTTTTTATAGTTTAAAAATGGGTTTATGTCATTTGAGTGTTGGTAAGTTAGTTTTAAGTCACCATTACATTGGATATTCAGAGACAGAGACTAATCATTGTTTTTTTGTTTGTTTGTTTGTCTTTGCAGTGGGACTTCCCCTCTTGCATGCCTGAATGCAATGCTGCACACAAACTCCCGAGGAGAAGAGGGCATCTTCTATAAGGTTCCAGGTAGAATGGGAGTCTATACTTTGAAGGTAAATATTTTTGTTAGGAAGTCATGTAAAAAAGTAGGTCATGAAGTGACTACGTATAAGTAATATTTGTATCACAGAGGACAGTGTTCCTGAAGAGCATATTTTCAGAACTAATATTTTCAGCCCTGTATCCGATATATAGTAATCTGTAACCATATGTAGGTAGATCAGAGACTAGAAGTAAATTTATTTTTTTATTGTCTATAATATTATTGTAAAAGGATGAAATGAAAATTACTTTCAGTAACTTTTTTCAAGGGCCTCACAACCTTTGAATAATTATGGTGGAACTTACAGCCTTGATGCTTTATATACCCTCTCATTTGGTTCTCCATTACAATTCAGAGTTATAGTTATTCCATTTTTATAATGGAGAAAGCCGAAGTTCAGAAGATTGGATTTTCTTGCCCAATTTTGGCCAAGTAGTATCAGAATCAGAACCCAGACCTGACTGACTCCCCAAGCCCCATGTTCTGTCTACCATAGCAGGCTTGCTAATTTTTAATTTGCTACACTTGACTTATTAGGGTACTTTCAGTTACAAACAGGAAAACCAACACAAATGAGCTTGAGTAAAACAGAATTTTTTTAAAAAAGATTTTATTTATTTATTTTTAGAGAGAGGTGAAGGGAAAGAGAAAGACAGGGAGAAAAACATCAGTGTGTGGCTGCCCCCCATTTGTCCCTCATTGGGGACCTGGCCTGCAACCCAGGCATGTGTCCTGAGTGGCAATCAAACTGGCGATCCTTTGGTTCACAGGCTTGCGCCCAGTCCACTGAGCCACACTAGCCAGGGCTAAAACAGAATTTATTAATTCAGGTAACTGAAAATTCCAGAGAAACTCAGCCTTGAATCAGGAGCACAAATGATGTTTCAGGGTTTGGTAACAATTGATAATGGGGGTGTTATCAGGTCTCTCCACTTTTCTTTTGGCTTCATCCCATCAAGCAGGCTCTCCTCTCCTCATTGTACATGACCTCACGCCCAACCCCCACCCTGCAAACTGTAAGTGTGAAAAGGAAAGAGTCTAAGGAACTAAAGCAGGAGCCTTCAGTTTGTTTTGATTTGGATTAATTAGTTTGCTTTGGCCCATGTGTCTATACCTGAATTGCTGTTGCCAAATGTATTGATCCTCTTGCTGGCTACTCTTAGGTTCATGATTACCCTTGATGTGAGGTTGATGTTAAGCCTGCTCAAGCCAGATGAATTGATAAGAGGGGGTGTGTCCCAAGGAAATTATTCAGCAGGAGACTAATGCTTAGTATGTATGACTAGGATCATGTTTATGTGGGATTCTGTCCCCTCTGAACCTTTTTAGCTTTGAGCTGCAGCCATCATTATGCTCAGTGGTTGTATGTAGCCCATTAACATTAAAAAGAACTAATTTAACTGTAATACCTTCTTTTTATACACTTTGTTAAACTTCCTGGGATTACAGGGCTCTACTCCCACATGGAGTTTTCTGCGCTTCTTTTAGGTTTGAGCTCTTCTAGGCTTTGTGTGTTGTTAATAACGTTTATTAAATGCTTACTCCATGCTGGACACTCTCAGGGGTGTCCAACCTTTTGGTGTCTCTGGGCCACATGGAAGAAGAGGAGTTGTCTTGGGCCACGCATTAAATACAAACACTGATGAAAACTGATGAGCAAAAAAAAAAAAAAAGGTTTTAAGTAAATTTCCGATTTTGTATTTGGCCACATTCATAGCCACCCTGGGCCGCGTGTGCCTATAGACCATGGGTTGGACACCCCTGCATGAGACTATAAAGAAGGATAAACTGTGGTCCCTGAGCTCTTGAAGGTTACATAGTTATTGAAATAATTACACATTGATAAAACTGTGATATAAAGTACTGTACTGTAAAGTACTGGTGATGGTACAGAGAAAGATTAAATAAAGGGATCTAGAAAGTTTTTGTTTTTTCTTTTTCTGTTTTTTTTTTTTTTTAATTCTCACTTGACTTTTTTTTTTTTTTTTTTTTTTTCCCCCATTGCTTTTAGAGAGGGAGGAAGGGAGAGAGATAGACATCAATGTGAGAGAGAAACATCGATTGGTTGCCTCCCATAGGTGGCCGGACCAGGGATCAGTCCTGAAACCTAGGCATGTGCCATGACCAGGAATCGAACCTGCAACCTTTCGGTTATGGGATGATGCTGTAACCAATTGAGCCACACCAGCCAGTGCTGTTACTGTTTTTTGAAACTTGTAAGATTTGAGTTACACTTTGGCAGTAAGTAATGTGAAGAGGGCCTTCTAGGACAAGGGAAGACCTTAAGCAAAGGCACAGTTAGAATGGATTTTTGAAAGTAGAGTAAATTGTAATGGGCAGACCATGATCTATGTGTGGGCTAGTGTGATAAGGAGTCAGGGGTGGGATACACTACACGTTAGGTAAACACCAAACTTTGAGCTTTTGAAAACCTGACTGAGCAGTGAGAGAGAGAGTGTGTGTGTGTATAAGACAAAGGAGTGGGGGAAAATGAGAATGAGTGTTCAGGAGAATAGCTATGGTTGTTTGAAAAAGATAATTGGCATGAAATACAGAAGTAGTAGTAAAAGAGATGGAGGCAAAGGACATTAGAGCAATAAAATATATACTAAATGGAGTGGGTAAAAGAAGGTATAAAATAATTGCAAAATTGGGGGCATGAGCAGTTGATCTTGGAGGGATCACAGATTTAAGATAAGAAGTTAGTTATATTTGTATCTAAAGGTAACTTGCTGGTCAAGAGGTATGGCTACCAACTAACTCTATAAAGTGTCCTGCATTTTAAAGGAAAGAATATAAAAACATGAGATGTGTATTTTAATAAAGTGCATAGCGTAAGAAATGGCACTAGGATGTAAACAAAAGTGGACAAGAACAGTTCTTTACTAGATCAGAGTTACTATTTGCCTGTGGTATGAATGCCGGTTACAGGTAGGGGGATCCTGTGCCAGAATTATTTTTATCTTATTAGAAAAATAGTTTATTTGGGAAAATATGTCAAGAGGAGAAAGAACCATCTGGAATTTTATAACTTAAAAATAACATTCATTATTTATATGTGTATATTTTTATATATTACGTAAATACATAGTAGCTAATGTTTACTGAGATCTTACCATATGCCAGGCACTGTTTTCCATTTATTAACTCTTTAATTTCAGAGTGATCCTTTAAGGTGGGTATTTGTATGCCTATCTTAAAGACAGGGAAACAGAGGCATGAGAGGTTAAGTCTTTGCTGAACTCTACACAGTGAGGGGACGATAAAGCCAGAATTCAAACCCAGAAAGCTTTAATTTCCTAGTTTTTTATCTTACAACTATCTTATTACATCTCTTGCATACTGTGCTGACACAGGTATCCTTTCTGACTGACATTCTCACATCTCTTGCATACTGTGCTGACACAGGTATCCTTTCTGACTGACATTCTCACAATCCAGTGCAGAAACCAGAGTTATATGGTTAAAAAAAAAGACTTCTTTTGTATTTGATTCTTGCTAGTTACTCACCAACATTCAGTAACCAATTACATTCATGGACTATCTTTTGCTACCCATACTCTTAATTGAATTTATAATACAGAATGGTACTAATATACACACAAACACACATACAGAGTACATACATTACATGGATGATGGATGTATGCACATTTTACAAAATACTAGTTTTAAAATCTTGAACATACAATAATTTACCTGACTTATACCAGTTTTTGTCTAATTTAAGCCTCTGTGTTGTGCCTACATACAATTGTTAATTCGACCCAAAAAAACAGAGATGACAGGGATTTAGAAAATATTGCTGATTCTGCTGTTGAGTCCTGTAATACTAAATTAATCTGTACAGTTAAGTTGCAACAGTAAATATCAGAGACTTAACTTCTCTTTGCCAAATTGATAATGACTAATCCTAATTGGATGCCTACATTTTCAGAAAGATGTGCCGGATGGGGTAAAAGAACTATCAGAAGGTTCAGAAGAAAGCAGTGATGGTCAGTCAGATTCCCAGAGTTCTGAGCACAGCAGCAGCAGCAGTGACGGTGGCAGCAACAAGGAGGGAAAAAAGAACAGGTGGAAAAGGAAAGGTAAATCTCCCTGATCCCTCAATAAAGTACTGAACGCTATAGGATAAATGCCCTTGTTAGTAGTTCTTTTTTTGGACCCCAGGTCAGTTAGTCTTCTTCCCTTTACCCTTTAGATCAGTACTGTCCAGTAGAATTTCCTGCAGTCGTGGAAGAGTGCTATATCTGTGCTGGCAAGCTCAACAAAGTAGTCACTAGCTACCTGTGTCACTGAGCACTTGAAATACGGCAGGTGTGACCAAGGAACTGAATTTAAATTTTGTTTTAACTTAAATTTCAGTAGTCACTTGTGGCCACATTGGACAACACAGCTCTAGGTTTTACCTGGGTTTGTTTTCAGTTGTTGGTCATTTATAGCTCTGTTTAGGATGTTCTGATTTTATTTGCTCCTTTAATCCTTTCTTCTAAAATTTGAGCACTTAATTACTCTAACAACTCTCTTCTTACTAGGAAAAGAATACTTTTCATTTCTTCTAGCAAAGACTAAATGTCATCTGCTTGTCTTTGCTTCCATTCCTTGCTTCATAGTTTACCCAAAACACTTTTCCTTAAGGAATAGAGTTTTCGTTGCTACAGCTTCCCTGGGATGGATTTTTCACTTAAGAATACATTTTATTACCTATTCTTGCTAATTATCTGTAGCCCCTTGTCAGAACCTTGAAGAAAGCAAATTATTTTTACCAAAATATTAATAACTTGAGCTGTACATGGCAAGGCAGATTTTAATCCAACTCATTATGCTTCCTTCCTTTATAAGGGCTTTTTTTTACTCTGATCTGATTTTCCAGAGCAAAATAGACATCCATGAGTTTCCCTAGCTTGGAAACCCTTTTAGGTTTGAGTTTTTGGTGAGCTGTCTTTGGATCTGAAACTAGAGTTATGTTTTTTGGAATACTTGACTCATTAATTTTAAGTGCCTTTAGAACTATTGTTGTAGCACTGTATCAGAAAAGTAGTCTTATTATCTCCTGGAGAGAAGCTCCTTGAAATAATTGGTTCATCATCTGGGTTCTCTGGTATAGCTACTACCTGTGCAGTTTGGGCAGATTTTGTGATTGTAAGGATTTTAGCTTTAAGAACAAAACCACTTGGAGAGCAACCCAGACCTCAAATGTTGGGACTGAATGGAATAAAGTTGGGACAGAGCCAGAACTTATGACCAGTATTTTGATAAATATATTGTTAAAGTGATCCCTTTCAATAGTGAAAGGAGGTTTGGTCCAGGCCTATATTCCTTACATACTAAGGACTTTTTTTGGAAGGGTAGAGCTGACCATTTTAAAAGCTCTGATTTTCCTCTGTGCCTCCTCAGTTTCAGCTTTTCTTTTTAAGTTTGGAAATTGTAGATCTAAGATTAGGAACCCAGCCAAGTCATCAGGCTGGAGAAACAGTTAGCAAGATTCTTAATGTCTGGATGTGGCTGGAAATGGAGATCAATATTAAAGAAGGCCGGACTAATAAACTGGAAACAAAATCACGGTCTTGGAGGTCTTGACTTTTCAATAGCCACATATGCTGCATTAGCTGTTATGAGTAGTGGCTGTTGAGGGGTTGTTAAAGACTGTCTCTGAGAAATTAAATGTATTATGCTACAGGAGGATCTAAGAAATAATAATAGGACCCCATTGTCAGTAGTTTATGAGGTTGATTAAAATGGCATAACCTTGCCCAATACTCAGTATACTAGTAGAAGATACTAACAGCTAAGTAATAGCAAAATCAAACTTATTAATAAATAATAAATTTTTAAATAAGTAAATTGTTTGGAACTGCCTTTCATTCATTCCTTTCCTAGAAATTGTCACAAAATTGAATATTTACCAATATTACAGTGAAATGTTCCATTAGGATCTTTTCTGATTGTGAGTAGTCTGTGGGACTGAGAGTAGAGCGAGCTGTATGGTGGCTTGGAAGGTGGGGGTGAGAGGTGCACATGATGTCATGTGGAAGTCACGTTTACTATAGCAGTTCTGACGTTCTTTAAGAAATGAATAAATGCTGAGCTGTTAACGATGAAGAATGATTTAGTCTTTCATTCATGGGTCATACATATAGCATAGATATGTACATTTTTAGGTATGTATTACATATTTATGAATATTTTTTGTAGTCCAGTGCGAATTAAAGCGGAAAACTTGTAGTTAGCAGTGATAGTAGCAGTGTGCAGCAAAGCAGTACTAAATCAGTTGCAGTTGTTAATAAAGGTAAAGCAAACCAATTGTGCCTATCCTTTTTCTTATTTAGGGCTTTTACTCTCAATCTGACATCACTTTATTTCAAATGCATTGTAAGACAGGAAGAACATAGAGATAGTATCAAAACCCACTTCCTTTTATGTACAAAAATAAAGAGCTCTGACAGCAAAACTGATACTTCTAGTTGAAAATCGATAGAAACGCTCTTGATAGAAGTGTACCTTTCAGCCAAATAGGAATAGAGAACAGAGCTTTGAAATTCAGCCCAATATTAAAACTAGTTTATTGATTTCTGTGTAAAGTGGAAGAACTTAGAAGCTTGTAGTTTTGGTGCCTAATTTTCAGACAGGAAACAATGTTCAGAGAAGAGCTTTATGGAATTCCAAGCCAAGGTAAGGTGGAATGACTCCATAAAAATGATTAAAATCCATTTTTTTTTCCTGTTGCTTTTTTGGTAGGATCATAGCTAAGTAAGTCCCCCCCCCCCCCCCAAAATAAAATATAAACATTACAGTATGAAGCAACTTCAGAAGTATTATTTTCATCTTCTGATAGAGAAAAGTTTGTTTGATTTTGGTCTGCTTTTAAAATGTCTTAAGAAAAAAATTAATTATGTGAAATACGCCTTTGCAACTACAAGGAATTACTAATTCTTTCCAGGAGCATGACCTAATGGTAATTTTGCTGCTTGTTCAGAACTACTTTAAATCAGGAATTTGGTACATACTATGTTTGCAGTTAAAATACCATAGAACTCCCTGCCCTCTACCATCATTTTACATGTGTTAAGTTACTGACTGAGGGTGATTATGTATAGAAATGTCTCCTTTATAAAGTATACTGGGGAGAGAAACTCTTGTGGGCACAGTTACCTTATGTGGGGAGAGACCTTTGGGAGAGATGTTCTATTTCTCCTCTGGGTGGTGGTGGCTGAGTTTGAGGTTTTAGCTCTGTCAGTTATTAAAGATGACAACACTGTTAAGACTTGGATAGTCAGGGCACCCAGGAGCAGGGGAAGGTGTTCAGGTATTGCCTTTCCATCTTTGACTATGAGACTGTTTGAATATCATGAGGAGCCACAGTCTGCACAGTTTGGAGTAGACTATACTTCTAAGGGGCTTAGAACTAAAAGCCTGTTACTTCTGGAAATGAAATTCCTCTAAAGAAAGACGATTGTAAAAATAAGATCTCTCCTTTTAGAGAAGGATTACTGTTTTTAAAGATTAAAACAATTTTGGAAACTTCAGTTGTTACCACTGTTTCTGCTGTTAATCCTTCAGTTATGTAAAGTTAGGTTTTAATTTTGATGTTACTGCTTCATTATTTCTAATAGTCTCTTTAATATTTAGGAGGGGCCCATTGAATGTTTTCAGGAGAAAATAAATTATTGTCAGTGATTATTTACTAAAGCTTTAAATTCAAATGTGTTTAATAGGCATACTCCATATTTTGTTGACCTTGTTCAGTATAATAACCATCCATTGAAATGAGAAATTCTCAGTGCTATAAAGTAGTATTTTCTGAACATATACTCAGTGGGTGTACAGAAATATCCAGCAACAGGAATATCTAGCAACTATTTCAGTAAATTATGCAAAACTGGCTTCAATGAGCACCAAATTTTAAAACTTGTTTTAAATGTTTTTCTGGCAACACTTAATTTTAAACTTTTAAAAGTTTTCTCGACTAGGTTGCTTTTTTTTGGGGGGGTGACATTTTTTGGTTTTTAAAATCAAACAATAAGTAACTGCTGATTTTTTACCAGAATTTGTTAATGTTTTGTTGTGGCTATATGTTTATATGAAAGTAAGCATTTTTGTTTCCAATCAGATACTAATATGTTGTTAAGTGAATGTTTTTGAATCTGTAGAGCAGTTCAGATTGGAGGACTGGTAGATTAGGATATAATCTTGAGAAGTGTTTAGGCCATTATTTATTTACAAAACCAAAGAAACATCTCTTTTTAAAGTATGTGCTGTACTAGCCTTTTTCCATTATGTACTATTTGCCAGGTATTTGGGAAACCAATCTGAAATGATGTGGGTTCCATCCATATCTAAAGGTATAGAAAAATAAGCAGATAGTAGCAAATAAGAAGCAACATTTTTATATTTGTCATATTATGGCAGAATTAGAGAAGATAGTAAACTGGGTTAGTAAGTATTGTGTGAGATATGGAAAACTTTAATATGCTCTGCTTCCCTTGAGAGCGTAACCTCTAGTGAAGACAGGACGTATCATGAAGGAAGAATGTATATAAAGGCCAGAAGGTGTAAGTGTGTATGCACTGTTTCCAGGAAACCATAGGGAGAAAGTTTGATTGGAAGAGGGTATTTGTAGGAAAGAAGAAAGAGGAGAGTAGTTGGGATCAGACTGTTAATCCTTAGTTTTAGTCTCCATTACTTACAGGTTGTAGGTGTACATAAAGTAATGTCTTAAGGAAATGAAGATATGTAATACGGATCAGAGAATGATAACATTGCTGACTCAAATTTTCATAGCCACATACCAAGAGGAACAAGATTTATGTTTATTGACTTTTTCCTATTTGTTTTATCCTCTTGTCCCTTTAGTATCTGAGTTAGTATACGAGCTGCTTTGATTTGTTTTTCTACTCAATAGTGTTTCTTTTTTAATTCAAAGATTTTTACTTACATATTTTTAGAGAGAAGGGAAGGGGAGAGGAGAGGGAGAGAAACATTGATCCATTGCCTCTCATATACCCCCACATGCCTGGGAATTTGGCCTATAGCCCAGGCATGTGTTCTGACCAGGAATCAAATTGCTGACCTTTTGGTTTGCAGGACAACACCCAGGCCACAGAGCCACACCAGTCAGGGCACTTTAGTTCAGATCTAATCACTAGTATACAGATGACAAAAGAATTCATTTTCATTCTGTTCTCTCAATTCTCTTATACCTCATTTATGTGCTTCACTTTATTGTGCCTCACAGATCCTTTTTTTTTTTTTTTTTTTTTTTTTTTTAAGCAAATGGAACATATGTGACAACCCTGCATTGCATAAGTCTGTCGGCGCCATTTTTCCAACAGCATTTGCACTCTGTGTCACATTTTGGTGATTCCGAAGATATTTCAGACTTTTATGTTGTTATATTTGTTACATTAATCTGTGACATCACTATTGTAATGTTTTAAGGTGCCACAGACAATGTCCGTGTAAGATGGTGAATTTAACTGATAAATGTTGTGTGTGCTCTGACTGCTGCACCGGCTGGCCATTCCCCACTTCTCCTCTTCTTGGGCCCTCCCTATTTCCTGAGATACAATAATACTAAAATTAGGCCAATAAATAACCATACAGTGACCTTTAAGTATTCAAATGAAGAGCCTCATTTCTCCCACTTTAAATCAAAAACTAAAAATACTAAGCTTAGTAAAGAAGGCATGTCCAAAGCCAAGATAGGCCAAAAGCTAGGTGTCTTGCACCAAACACTTCAAGGCGTATTTGTGAATGCAAAGGAAAAGTTTGTGAAGGAAATTAAAAGCGCTACTCTAGTGAACACACAGATGATAAGAGTGTAGAACAGCCTTATTTCAGATATAAAAGTTACAGTAGTATAGATGGAAGATCAAACCAGACACATAACACTTTCTTAAGCCAAAGCCCAATCCAAAGCAAGGCCCTACAGTTCTGTGAAGTCTAAGAGAGACAAAGAAGCGAAGAAAAGATGTTTGAAGCTAGCAGAGGTTGGTTCATGGAGTTAAAGAAAAGAAGCAATCTCTATAACATAAAAGTGTAAGGTGAAACAGCAAGTGCTGATGCACAATAGAAGCTATGGCAAGTTATCCAGAAAATCCAGGTAACATAACTAATGAAGGTGGCTACACTAAAACAACAGATTTTCAATGTTGACAAAACAGCCTCTATTGAAAGAAGATGTGCCATCTGGGACTTTCATAGCTAGAGAGAAGTCATTGCCCGGCTTTAATGCGTAGGCTGACTCTCTTGTTAGGGGCTGATGCAGCTGGTGACTTTAAGTTGAAGCCAGTGCTCATTTATCATTTCGGAAATCCTAGGGCCCTTAAGAATTATGCTAAATCTGCTCTGCCTGTGCTCTGTAAATGGAACAACTAAGCCTGATGACAGCACATCTGTTTACAGCATAGTTTACTAAATGTTTTAAGCCCACTGTTGAGACCTACTGCTCAGTAAAAGATTCCTTTCAATATATGACCGCTCACTGACAATACACCTGATCAAGCACTCTGATGGAGATTTGTAACAAGATAAGTGGTTCATGCCTGCTAACAGCATCTATTCTGCAGCCCATGGATTAAGGAGTAGTGTCGACTTTCAAGTCTTATTTAAGAAATACATTTTTTCATAGGATTATAGCTGACCTAGATAGTGATTCCTCTGATGGATCTGGGCAAAGTAAATAATATCTTCTGGAAAGGATTCACCGTTCTAGATGCTGTTACGAACATTTGTGATATATGGGAAGAGGTCAAAATTTCAACATTTACAGGAGTTTGAAGAAGTTGATTTCAACCCTCCAGTATAACTTTGAGGGGTTCAAGACCTCAGTGGAGGAAGTAACTGCAGATGTGGTGGAAAGAGCAGGAGAGCTAGCATTAGAAGAGTGTCCTGGAGATGTGATTGAACTGCTGCAGTCTCATGATAAAACTTGAATGGATGAGGAGTTGCTTCTATGGATGAGCAAAGAAAGTATTTTCTTGAGATGGAATCTACTCCTGCTGAAGATGCTGTGAAGATTGTTGAAATGACCACAAAAGATTTAGAATATTACATAAACTTAGTTGATAAAGCAGAGGCAGGGTTTGAGAGGATTGACTCCAATTTTGAAAGAAGTTCTGTGAGTAAAATGTTGTCAAACAGTATTGCATGCTACAGACAGATCTTTCATGAAAGGAAGAGTCCATTGATGCAGCAAACTTCGTTGTTGTCTTACTTTAAGAAACTGCCACAGCCACCCAGCCTTCAGCAACCATCACTTTGATCAGTCAGCAGCCATCAACACTGAGGCAGTACCCTCCACCAGCAAAAAGATTACAGCTTGCTGAAGATTCAGATGACGGTAAGCATTTTTTAGAATAAAGTGTTAAAATAAGGTACGTATATTATTTTTTAAAAGCTTATGTTGTACACTTAATAAACTGCAGTAGAGTGTAAAGCAACTTTTACATGCACTGGGAAACCAAAAAATTTGTGTGACTCACTTCATTGCCATGGTCTGGAACTGAACCTGCAGTATACCCAAGGTATGCCTGTATATTAGGGGTATTATTTACCTCAACCTAAGTAAGCAAGAGAAAGCGGTTGGAACAGTAAGTGACAGGAGGGTGAGGGTGTTGTGTGCTGTGCCATGGTATCATGTGAATGGTGCATGCAGGCAAAATGTGTGAATGGACACATGAATGTGAGCGTAAGTGGGGTATGTAAGGTGAGTGTGTCTCCCCCTGCGTCCTCACCCCCTCTCCCCAGCCTACACATTGATCGTATTTGATGGGATTGTGTCCCCAGCCCCACTGGACCAGCCTGAGATGAAAAGCTTCCCTCCTGTGAAATACCATCCTCAGGGTGCAAGGCCCCTTTGGTAGCAGCAGCACCATGGTCTCAGAGCCATTCCCAACAGGCCAGTGCTTAGAAGTGATGAATTGATCAGATAGATGAGGCCCGGCTTATCCTGGGCTGCTGATTCTCCAGGCAATTGTGGTCTGAAAAAAGTGACAAGGGAAGGAAAAACTACCTCTATGTGCAGATAATCACATTATCTAACAAAATTAAAAAGTTTGAGATAAGAGAATTTAGCAAAGTAGCAGGATGTAATAAGTGCAATTAACATAGCAGACAGCCATCATATATATAGGTGATAATCAATGAAGAGAGAGCATATTTGTGATAAGTACATCAATACCAACAGAAGCATGACCTTTGTGTAAGATATGTGCAAAAGTGTTGGAACAACTGAATAGCCAAAAAAAAAAAAAAAGTGAATTTATTTCTCACAACATACTCTGGGATAAATGCCAAACAAATGAAAGATGTAATAAATGTAAAACATGATACCAAATACTTAAGGGGAACCTGTGAATTCCTTTTAAAACCTGAGAATAGGTTTTAACAACAGAAACTTTTCTGTTTTCCTGTAAGCATGTTTTTATCCTTTCACTTAGCAAACTTACTTCTAAGAATCAATCCACAGATACTGTCAAAAATGTGAAATAGCATAATACAGCTTAAGATCAGTGCTTCTCAAACTTGAGCATGCTTCAGAACCACCTGCAGATCTTATGGTGCAGATTCCTGGGTCTTGCCTTCAGAGTTTCTGACTCAGTAGATCTGGGCTAGGGTCCAGTAATTTGCATTTCCCACAAATTTAGGAACACCTTAGGTTAAGACATTGCAATAATAAGAGCAAAAGACAGGAAAGAACCAAAATATCAAAGTCTAGTTGAAAAAATCATGGTACATCTGCCCAGTGGAATTCTGTGCTGCCATTAAAAGGAACATGAAAGATCTCTATGTTGCATGGTAGGACTTTCCCCAGGATATCTTAATTAAGTTTTAAAAAGTTGGTGGACAATTTATAGCACATGATACTTTACTTAAAGAAAATTGCCCTGACCGGGTGGTTCAGTTAACCAGAGCGTTGTTCCATGTACCAAAAGGTTGCAGGTTCAGTCACTGGTCAGTGTGTATACAAGAGGCAACCGATCAGTGTTTTTCACATCAGTGTTTGTTTCTTTCTCCCCCCCTTCCTCTTTCCCTCTCTCTCTCCGTTCCTCTCTCCCTCCCTTCCTCTTCTCTTTCTAAAATCAAGAAATATATCTGTGGATGAAGATTAAAACAAACAAACAAAAAGAAATGAGTAAAAGTATTAAAATATATACTATGTTTTCATCAAAATAGAACTGTTCAACTGATTTCCAGTAGGGGAAGAGAAATAATAATTTGCTGTAAACAAGGAAGGTAGCCAGACTTACATGAAAGTAACTTGTTTTATATTGGGTTGGCCAAAAAGTGTGTTTGTTTTTTCCACATGATGGCTGCAGTAGCACTTAGTTGTCTTTAACTTCATTTGAAATAATTTTGTTAGGTTGTATTGTGCCAGCTGTCATATCAGCATGCATTTTAAAAAGACATCAAAATGGGTGAATTTTTGTGTAGTCATTTAAATATTGAAGATGGAAAAAAATACACAGCACCTCACCATATTATGCTTTATTATTTCAAGAAAAAAACGCATCTGAAATGCAAAAAAAAACATTCGTGCAATGTTTGGAGAAGTTGCTGTGACTGACTGAAACTGTCAGAAGTGGTTTGTGAAGTTCAGGCTGGAGATTGCTTGCTTGACAATGCTCCATGGTTGGTAGACCATTTGAAGTTGATAGCGATCTAATTGAAACATTAATTGAGAACAAGCAACATTCTACCATGCAGGAGACAGCTGACGTACTCAAAGTTACTGGTGAAAGTGAAAAGTGTGCCTTTTTTTTTTTTTCTTATTTTTTTTTACTGGAAAAAACCCCCCAGACTTTTTGGCCAACCCACTATCATTACATAATTAAAACAATTAAATTTTAAAAATGTTACCTAGAAATAGGAAACAACTTAAAGCAGATTCAAGTATACATCAAGTTTGTTGCATAATGACATAGGTAAGTTACCGTGGGCTATATCTTAGGTGCAGGAGGCCACAAAGAAATTTTAAACTGCATTCAGCAGTCATTTTCAGCAATTAATGACATGCGTGTTTCGAAATTGGATCTATAATGGCAAGTTAATAATTACAGTCATATTTTTTAAGACCCAGGACTATCAGGATAGAAGAAAAGTGGTAGAACTGTAAACTCAGAAAAGTTAAATACCAATCATGTAATCCTAAATTTGAGTTTGGTATCTGTCCATGATTTATTTTTCTCCTTTAAAAAAACAAACAAACCACTTTTCTTGTTGCAACCATTGAAAAGTCCTAGAACCAGCGGTAACCCAGTTACAGTGAGCACCCCAAGTGTGTATAGTGCATGGCACTTTAATACCATTTCCAATGAAAAGATACCAGCTTCTTGGAGAAGTAGTTGGTCATATTCTGAGGGAAAAAAATTATGCAAGATTTGCCTGAGACTATTCTGTGCTAGATTCCAAGGAAGCAGTTAAATATTGCTGGAGCCATGTACCAAAGGTAGTTTACAACTTTGAGTTCCCACTGTCCCAAAAGGGGACGACAATTTGAGTGCCAGATTTGTAATAATTACTTTTGACTTAAACATTTAAATTATATAAACACCTATGACTTGATAATGGTATTTTAAAAAAGAAAGTCACTTTTAGCTATAGTGTTAGTTTTCTGAAGCTGCTATAACAAATTAGCACAAACTGGGTGTCTTAAAACAACAGAATTTATTTAATTACCTGCAGTTCTGGAGGCCAAAAGTCTGAAATTGAGTTGTCAGCAGGGCCACAAGTCCCTGCAGAGACTCTAAGGGGAGGATTCTGTTCCTTGTATTTTCTAGCTTCTGTGGTTACTGACTGACTTTGCCTTGTTTTCACATTGCCTTCTCTTCTGTGTCTGTCTTTCCTATGTATCTCAGGATACATGTCACTGGATTTAGAACCCACTGGGATAATCCAAGATGATCTTCTCTTCTCAGGATCCTTAACCTAATTGCATATGCCAAGACCCCTTTCCCAAATAACATTCATGGGTGTTGGGGATTAGGACCTAAACGTGCTTTTTTGGTGGCCACCATTCAGCCAACTACAAGTAGCCACTTACTCTGAAAATGTACCAAGGTTAAAGCTTGTCTGTGCTTCCTAATAGCTGTTTCTTTTGGCAAGCTAATTAAATTTCCTGATCCATAAAATTTAGGTACTATCATCACAATATGCAGATTAATGTATATAAAATTTACATATAAGTATGTGTTAAAAATCTTCATATTTTTGTGTAGAAAAATATCAGTAAGGATGGCAACCCAACTATATTTAGGTATTTTAGAGGGTCGGAATTTGGTGGGGTTTAGAAAGAGAATTTATTTATAGTCACCTTAAAGGGTAGTTTTGAGAGTGCACTGAAAACCTGTTCGAATGAACCTAGCACAGATTGCTCTAATTAATAAAAGTACGTGCTTTGAAGATAGTGTTCACTGAAAGGAATCACAAGAGATAAGTTTCTCAACATGTATATATATTTTTGTGTTTAAACCTTGTTTGCTGTCTGTAGTTCTCAGCCTTAAATACGGTATTTAAACGTTAGAATAATGTTTAAGTTTCATAGAAGTTATGAGACCAATACTTGGCATTAAGTCAGCTCTGGGAGGTGTTTTTCACTGGTGGGACCTGGTATCAATGATTTAGTTCAGTTGGTTTCAAGATATGTTTATGGTTTTAATTTGTTAGAAAGGGCTTTTGCCTTAAGGGGAAGTATTCCAAACATTTGCTGTGGTAATTACAGATAATTTTATTCTCTCTTTTCCAGGCTGCGAAGTAGAATTCTTATCTTCTCTAATGGGGTTTATTTTAGTTTGTTTTCTGTTTATTTTTAGGCGGTATTGGAGGCAGGTGAAGAAATGTATGTTCTCATATATATACAAACCATTAACAACAAAATAAACTTAGTTAAATATTAATAGTTTTGAACTTTATTTTTATTATGTCCGTTTAAAAATGGTGAAATAAAAAAGACAACAAGCTGACAAGGATATGGAGAATTAGAAATCTTGCATTATTTCTGGTGGAATTGTTAAAATAGTGTGTCCATTTTGGTAAATAATTTGACAGTTTCTTAAAAAGTTAAACATAGGGTTACAGTAAGACCCAGCATTTCTACTTTTAGATAATGAACCCAGGAGGATTGAAAACATATGTCCATATCATTGTTCATAATGGCCAAAAAAATGGAAATAAACCAAATGACCATCAGCCAATGAACAAAAAAATGTGGCATATGCATACAATGGAATAGTATTCAGAGAGCCCATCAGTAAGTGAATGGATCAAAAACTGTGGTACATTTACACAGGGGAGTACTAAACAGCAGAAAGAAAGAAGAAGCTCCTACCCTTTGCAACAGCATGGATGAACTGGAGATCATTATGCTAAGTGACATAAGCCAGGCGGTGAAAGATAAATACAGTACAATCTCACCTATAAGTAGAACCTAATCAACAAAACAAAACAAATGAGCAAAATAGAACCAGAGATTTGGGAATAAAGAACAAACTGACAGTGACCAGAGGGGAGGAGGAAGGGAGATAACGGGGGATAGAACGGGAAGGGTCAAGCAAAGGAACACACGTAGAGGACTCATGGGCATGGACAGTGGGGGCAATTGACTGTGGGAGTGGGGGGAACGGGGTTGGGGTGAGCAAGGTGGGAAAAAGATGGGACAGCTGTAATTGAACAACGATAAATTAAAAAAAAAAAAGAATGAAGTATTGATATATGCTGTAACATGGGTGAACCTTTGAAATATGCTAAGTGAAAAAAGCCAGTCCCATTTAGATGAAATATTAGGCAAATGCATGGAGACAAAAAATAGGTTAGCCTAGTTCTAGGGAAATAGATTAGGGAAAGGGAAATGTACAGGGTTTTTTAGTGGGTAATGAAAATTGATTGTGGTGATGGTTGTCCAGCTTTGCAAATATATTAAAAGCCATTGAATTTTACATATTAGGTGAATAGTATGATACATAAATTACATCTCAGTGAAGCTGTTTTTTAAAAAAATTGGTCAGCATCTAAATGCACAGAGGATATGATTTCTTCTCATTGCCCAGGCCTCTCAAGAATTATCCAACTTTATTTTTGTGTGATATGTTACAGTGAACTTTTTTTAATGTAACACTTGATGTATGTCAGTTCTTCCCCATATGTAGATTGTATCATAAGGGTTGGGATAACAAAGCTGAAGCTATGCAGATAAGTCATCTTAATATTATCTGCTCTTGTCCTCTTCAAGTATTACCTACTGTTTGTTCTGTTCTTAGGACATCTAAGAGTCAGTTGAAATGCTGTGTTCCAGAACTGTGTATTTCAGTGAATCATGCTTCTGCATTTTCCTATTGGGTAGATACCTACAAGCATATTTTTTGCTATCTTAAAGCTCTTTAGTCCATACCATGGAATGCCATTTTGCTATCAAACCTTTTCAGTCCAACTACCACAAAAGGAGAAGGCATTAGTAAACCTGTCCTCTTCAAAGTCATCACAAGCAGTAGTGATTACTATTTTATTATTTTTATTATTAAGGGGTCTGAATCAACAATTTATCTTTTACCATAAATAATGCACTGTTGAATTTTACAGAACATGAAGATCAGTTCTTTATTATAAGAAGCATAGGCTCTTAAAGGGGAAGACCTTAATTCAAATAAGTATAAGGCACAGGTGGCAAACACAAGGGCCGTGGGCTGAATCTGGCTGTCTACCTTGTTTCTACCTGGGGGCAGCTCCAAGCTCTCGCTTAAATATATTGTGGAATTTCTTTAAGGAGTAGTTACACTTATACAGTCCTAAAATTACATTCAGCCCTTTGAAGGCAACTGCAAGGCTGATGTGGCCCCCGGTGAAAATGAGTTTGACACCCCTTATACTATAAGGTCTGGCTAAGTTCTGGGGTATAAAACAGCCAGTAATGAAGCAGAGAGTGGTTACACTTTGTCGACCTACGTTGCTTCCATTAGAGAAATCCTAAAGTGTCCTCTCACACTGTTAGCAGGAATATCAGTATTAAAGCTATGGTAGAGTTTTTGAGGTGGAATGGGCTTATTCTCTTTATTTTAAAGATAGGGAAACTGGGAGCTACTCTGTCCATCCAGGTTTCTTCTACTAAATCATGTTGTTAGATTTACTTTAAGAACACACTGTCCGACAGGCTCTATAAAATCTTTTCTAAGTTTTATCTATTTGGTGACTAATGGTTTATATTCTGCTTCCTGCTTCTTCAGTCAGTTCTATTGAAAAATTAGAGAATGAAAAGTAATGAATACTAATAACACCCACCCCTTCCCCCATCCTATCATCCTTCACTAGAGTTTTCTGAGGAAATAAACTGAAAAGGGAGGCTGTTTGCCGTACAACTCCAAAAAGAAGATCCTTCCCAAAAGTGTTTGGTCACAGTTCTTAATACAGGTAGCAGCATATGATTGGGGAAGGAATGGTGCTTGATATCAACTCTGATAACAAATTTTTCATTGTCATTTTTCCCCCTAGTACCATCTAGACTGTCACAGCCATCCTCTCCCCAGTCAGCCTGCCCATCACCCACCATTCCAGCAGGTAAAGTCATTTCTCCATCACAGAAGCACAGCAAGAAGGCACTAAAGCAGGTAATCATGCTAGTCTGTGTTTTTCAGAAGTATAATCTTCATTAAGAATGCATGACTCTGGCAGCCAATGAATACTTGAAAGGACATTATGTCCTTTTAAGGAGAAATTTCATGCAGTTTTCCCAATTTGGATTTAATAATTTTTATACTTCTGTATCATAGATCTGTGGTAATATATTCTTTTTATTACACTTTCATTTGTTCCTTATTTGCTAAGAGGTTTGTGTATGTGTGTGTGTTTTAAATTATGAATAGGTGTTGATTTTTTTTCAGGTTTGTATTCTTCAGCATTTATTGAGATAATCAGGTAGCTTTTCCCTTTAAATCTAGTACTTACAGAATTTCACGACTAGATTTTCTAATGTTAATCTATACTTAGGTCTCTGAAATAAACTATTCCATATATATATATATATAAATTTATTTATTTATTTTTAGAGAGAGGGGAAGGGAGGGAGAAAGAGAGAGAGGGAAACATCAATGTGTGGTTGCCTGTCATGCACCTCCAACTGGGGACCTGGTCTGCAACCCAGGCATTTGTGCCCTGACTGGGAATTGAACCGGTGACCTTTTGGTTCACAGTCTGGCCCTCAATCCACTGAGCCACACCAGCCAGGGCTACTTATTTACTTTTAGAGAGAGAGGAAGGGAGGGAGAAAGGGAGAGAACGACATCCATGTGCAAGAGATACATGGATAGGTTGCCTCTTGATCACCCCCAACTGGTCACCTGGCCCACAACCCAGGCATGTGCCCTGACCGGGAATCCAACCAGCAACCTTTCAGTTCGCAGGCCAGCACTCAATCCACTGAACCACAGCAGTGAGGGCTATTTGTTATATGTTTTGAAATATATTGTGGAATTTCTTTTATAAGATTTTAGCTTGGATTTTACTGGGGTTTGTGTTTTGTTTTGTTTTGTTTTTGGACCGTCTATGTACAGTTTTAGAATCAGGATTGTTCTAGCATCATAAAGTAAATTGTGTAGCTCTATATTTTTCTAGGTTTTTTGGGGGTGGAATTGAGGAAATTATCTTTTCCTTGAAAATTCTGTAAATCTTGCTTTTCTTTAAAAATATTTTTATTTATTTATTTTTAGAGAGAGGGGAAGGGAGGGAGAAAGAGAGGGAGGGAAACATCAATGTGTGGTTGCCTGTCATGCACCTCCAACTGGGGACCTGGCCCCGCAACCCACATATGTGCCCTGACTGGGAATTGAACTGGCGGCCCTTTGGTTCGCAGGCTGGTACTCAATCCACTGAGCCACATAACCCTGGGCTATAGTATTCTTTTATGTCTGTATTTTGTTCTTCAGTGTTACTCATTTATGATGCATCTTCTTTTTTCCCAATGATAGTTGCCGGTGGTTTGTCTATATTATCGAGCTTTTCAAAGAACTAGCTTTCTATTTTTTTGAAATTCAAATGGTCAATTAATATAAAATCACTGATAGTTAAGGAATCTTTAAAATAGTAGACTACTTTTACCCTCAGATTGGTATAAAAATCTTCATTATAACAAGCACTGGCAAGTGTGTGGGGAAATGGCTACTTGTAGTTTGCCAGTATATTATAAACTGTTATAGTTACTTTGGAGAGAAATTTTGTAATACTTGTTAAAACATTAAGTGCATATACCCCATAACTAATCATTTCAACATCTTGGAACTAATGTTAGAAAAGTACATACATACATACATACATACATAAACACACCAAAAAATATATGCATTAAAGTTTGTAATAGCAAAAACTTGCATGCTCTTTACCATTTAAAAAGAAGTCATTTATTTTTTGTTACTAAAAACTGATTTGTTTTGTTTCTTATAGTTAGTTTTGTCTTTCTAGGCTCTGAAACAGCAGCAGCAGAAGAAGCAGCAGCAGCAGCAATGCAGGCCAAGCATGTCCATCTCCTCCAGTCAGCATCTCTCTCTGAAGACTGTCAAAGTGGCCAGTGACTCTGTAACTGCCAAACCTGGTAGGCAGATATGGTGTTTTTAATGGAGGTTATTTTTTTTATTGACTTCATTGGAGTGACATTGGTAAATAAAATTATATAGGTTTTAGGGGGAAATGGAAAATTTATGCAATATAGTCCTGCAGTTATTAAAAAATACATCAGTAGTATTTGTATGTTAGAATGAGATCCATGACTAATTTACCTTCCAAGGTGTCTTACCTAATAACATTTGGAAGCTTCTAGTCAGTAACTCTAGACAGTAGATATTTCCAAAGGATGCTCAAACTGAACTCTTCACCAGTTCTGTCCTTTAAAATAAAAGGTTCTACTAAGAATACATGCTGCTTTTGAGTTCCCATGGGCATATCTACAGGCCTTTAGATTTTTTGCTGTTGCTTGTTTTGTTTTTACTTAAACTGGCCTAGGTACAGACTTTGTGTTTTATTACGCAATTCAGTTTGATGCCAGCTGATTATATGTGCCCGCTAGATTTACACTGTGTCTTGTAGAACTTTGCATTTATGTGAAAAAGAAAATTTACCACCAGAAGCAAATACTGGGCTGAGAAGAAGGAAGAGATTTTACTTTCCTTTTTGAGGCTTAGTACTCAGACTCAAAATACATTTGCAAGGTCACATTGACTCATACGTAATTACTTTCAGTGTTGTGTGGTTTACTTGTTTGATTAGTTGATTTCTATCTGTAACGTTAATGTCACCAGTCTTTTATATATTTTTCCCCCTAGCAATATGGGAAGGAAAGCAATCTGAGGGACAGTCGAGTAGCCCACAGAACTCTAGCTTTTCTTCTTCAGTTAAAGTGGAAAATCCTTTGCTAGGCTTGGGGAAGAAGTCATTCCAAAGGTCTGACAGACTCCACACAAGTAAGTTAATTTACAAAGACTTCATTTCTTTGTAAATTATTTTTCTTAGTAAGTTAATCAACTCTGTGTCTGAAATTTATCAGCTACGTGGCGTAATTAATCACCTATGAGGTCTTGACTATCTTTATGTTCTTCCTATCCTGCCTTTACCAAACTTCATTCAGAATAAGATCTGCTCTCAGCCATTTTGTATTTGGGTTTTTGTTTTTGTTTTGTTTTTTCTTGATAATGGGTTACTTTGTCCAGCATTATTTATGTTTTATTTCTAACTGCACAGGAAAGTAGAAGGGCTTATAATTAAACATGGAAAACTGAACCTTTTCCCTTCTCCCTTTGAATCCCACTAAAATGAGTATATGGAAATACAAAAGGTTAAATCCATAAGGGTGAAGAAAACAAGGACACAACAGACAGGCAGGCTGTCAACAATTTTGGTAGATGACAGCTGGATGGAACTTTTTCACAGAGCTCAGGAGCACATGCCAGTGCTAACCAAGCCAGTTAAGGCTGTAGAATACCAGAAAGGTTCCAGAATTGGAGATGTCATGAATCATAGCACAGAGGGTGAGACATAGGGTTGAAAAGAAGAACCTTCTTTAAAAGTTGGAAGAAGCAGTTTGATGCCTCACCCTAGTGGGAGACAGGCGGTTTATTTTGACATGAAATTAAACCATACAGGTTTTAAAATCAGAGAGCTTGACTTTCAGAATGCTAGTAGTTAGGCATTGTTTCTACCACTAGATCCTTCCTCCTTCCCAGCTGTGCTGCAGCAGGAGATTGGTGGATTGGTAACTGAAAAAATGGAATAACCTTAGAAAAAAACCTGCAGGCAAATGTATAGATACCCTACTAAACAGAGATCACCTGGGTCACACTTCTGTGCTGCTCTTCAGTCTAGAAAACCTACCCATTGTATTCACAATTTTCAGCCAGCCTTTTTAAGTGCCTGTTTTTAAGTTATGCTTACTAAGGATAACTTTTGAAAACAATTTCCAACCTGAAAGATAAAATATGAAATATAGACTCAGAAGAAACAGACAATTCAGGAAGGAAAAAATTCAAAACAAATAACTCTTATTTTTTTTATTTTTTATTACTTCAATTTATTGAAGTTGTTGGGGTGACATTAGTTAACAAAATTATGTAGGTTTCAGGTGTACAATTCTATATAAAGTAACTTTTAAAACTACTATATCCATAGAAAGAAAGAAAAGATGTTGCACCCGTGAAAGAATAGAATACAGTATTAATATCAGAAAATAAACAGAGTTCTAGAATATTAAATAATGTGGTAGCAGAAATAAAAAATTATAGTAGAAATACCAAAGGTTAAAGGTGGAGAAATTTCCCAGAACCATAGGTCTACGGAGAATTTTGTAAGGGGAGAAGAGGTAAGAAAATTGAAGCTCTAGGCTGTCTACTGTGTTAACTAGTAGGACTACTAGAAATGAAAAATAGAAATTGAAAGAAAGTTAAATAATAAGAGAAGTAATGTAAGAAAATTCCTGACCTGGCTGGTGTGGCTGAGTGGAAAGGTTGCTGGTTTGATTCCTCGTCAGGCCACATGCCTGAGTTTCAGCCCAGGTCCCTAGCTGGGGGTGTATGAGAGACAACCGATCAGCGTTTCTCTCACACATCTTTGTTTCTCCCTCTCTCTTTCTCCCTCCCTTTCCCACTCTCTAAAAATAAATAAATAAAGACTTTAAAAACCAAAAAAAGACCTGGGCTTGTGTGACTCAGTGGATTGAGTGCTGGCCTGTGAACCAAAGACTTGCTGGTTCCATTCCCAGTCAGGGCACATGCCTGGGTTGCAGGCTAGTTCCCAGTAGGGGGCATGCTAGAGGCAACCACACATTGAGTTTCTCTCCCTCTCTTTCTCCCTCCCTTCCCCTCTCTCTAAAAATAAATAAATCTTAAAAAAAGAAAACAATACCATCGAATTGAAATCCATTGATTTTAGACTGGAAGTGTACAATTGGTGTCAAGAAACATGAATAAAAAGAAACCTATTTTAAGGCACATTCTTTTGAAGTTTCAAAACATCCAGGATAATGAGAAGATTTGCAAAAAGCCTCCAGAGAGAGAGAAAAAAAAATACAATTCATATATAAAGATTCAAGAATTGGAATGGCAGACATCTCAGAAGCAACATACAAGCTAAAAGATCATGCAGCGGTGCCAACAAAATTCCATGGGAAAGTTCTACTACACTCAGTTGTATGTTGTACACCATCCCAAACTATTGTATTAAGTTTGAGAACAGAATTTCAGACAACTTCTTTGTAACAATCTGGTTTGATTCTAAGTGTGATTATAAATTCATATATTCTTCTTAGAGTATCTGCCATAAATTGAATATGCCCTTTGATCATTAATTCCACCACCAAAGATTAAAAATATTCACTTAATGAACAAATTCTTACAGAAGGTAAACTAATACGCCAGACACAGATATAGGGCCCTAGAGATGTTGCGATAACAGAACAATGTTTCTTCCTTTGGGGGCCTATGTTCAGCTTCAGTTAAAGTCACAATTTTAGTATCTTCATTCAATAAAAGTAGAAATGTAGATGTACAAAATGGAGAAATTGTGTATTGAGAATTTCCAACTTTCATAGAAATCTAGGAAACATTAACCATTTTAAAAAGAATGCATGTCATATTTAAGTATGACCTAATGGCTAAACATAAATGAAAGTTCATCTTCTTTCATGCAAATAAACATTACAGGAAATGAAATGGGAGTTTTTACATTTTGCCACAATGAGTATTTTCAAAACATGGAAGAAACTGTATATTTTGTGTAAAACATAAATGAAAATAAATTAGAATTTTTATGAAATTATTTTAGTTAACATGGGTATAATTTGTCTTAACTTCAATAACAACATTTATCCTTTATTTTTACATCCCAGATTCAATGAAAAGAATAAGCAGCTCAGATTTCATTATAATGGAATAGAATAAAACAACCTAAACTGTAAAAAAAAAAAAAAAAAAAGGTCAACTTTATCGAAATCAGAGGGCTTAACTTTAAATTCTAAAAATGAGCTACTTTGAGGCACATAAAAGTATCTTCTGGACACTATTTAATCAGAATAATTTACAACTGCTTCTCAGTTTCACTTAAGTTAAAATTTAACTAATATTTGATTCCCATGTGACGGTACAACATGAATGCAAAAATACAGTAGTAAAAACTATTTAAGGAATGCCAGCACTCCCATGCTGTCAATTGTGTAAGAAAAGGAAACTAGGATGTTGCTTTTGGGTCTGTGGAGCCACTGCAACATTACTATACAAACAATACCTGGTAACCGCCTGTGTGATCATCAGTGGGGGTCCAGTTAAATCATGCATATGTTGGAATGTGGTGCAGCTTTCTTTGCAAGAAAGAGGTGGATTTGTAGGTGACAATCTGGAGAGATGTTGAAGATATTCAGTGAAAGGCAAAAAATACGGTTAGTGTATATATGATTTCATTTCTTCACATTAAAAATACCGTTTTTAGCCCTGACCAGCTTGGCTCAGTGGGTTGAGCATCACCCTGCAAAGTGAAAGGATACCAGTTCGATTCTGTCTGGACACATGCCTGGGTTGCTGGCCAGGTCCTCCTCGGTCAGGGGTGTATGAGAGAGCTCATCAGTTTCTCTCTCCCTATCATCCTCTCTTTCCCCTTTTCTGAATAAATAAATAAAATCTTTTTTTTTAATGCCATTTTTGGTAGGAAGCCCAGATTTGAATATAGAAACATTTACTTTACATTTTATACATTTTGGCACTATTTTAATAAGGACATTTACCTTCATCTTTCAAGTACTATTTTATTGTTATTTACTTTGAAAAGTTTGTAGATTTTTTATTGTGATTTTTCCTTTGTCTCATAAGTTATTTTGAAATTTTTAAAAAATAATCACCAAATATATAGGGATTTTTAGATTTTTGTTATTAACTTTTAACTTGCGGTCAGAGATCATGCACTGTATCATACCTGTGCCTATATAGTGTAGTGATAAAAAGCAGACTCTGAGGCCACATGGGTTGGTTCAAATTCCTGCACTGTAACTTAATAGTATAATGTTGGGCATGTTGCTTATACCATATCTGGGCCTCACTTTCTTCATCTTTGAGTTGATTTCCTTCTTCAGTGGGTTGTATGAAAATAAATGTGTTAATACATACCAGTGTTTAAAATACTGCCTGGTACTTTGGGGGCCCTATATAAGTGTTTGCTGCTACTGTTACTGTTGTTACTACTACTACTACTATTACTTTAAATTTACTGAGGCATTTTTTGGAATAACGGTAAAGAATTTTATAAGTGCTCTATTGTAAAACAAAGAATTCTGTATTAATTGGATCAAACTAGATAGTCGGGAAAATGGCACAGCTTTTTTTTCCTTCTTGTTTGCACTGGTTTTAATGTGCTTGACTGGTTAATAATTGAGAGAGATGTGTTGAAATCTCCTATCCTAATGGGAGCTTTGTCCAGTTCTCCCTGTTATTTTGTCTGTTCTTATCTCACATATTTTTGAAGCTCTCTAATATTAGATATTTTCGTGTTTAAAATCTTCCTGGTGGATTGAGCCCTTTATCATTTTTTATTTACCTTATCAATCACTGATGAGTTTTTTTTACTTAAAGTATCTTTTATTTGATATTAATAAAGGTACACCAGTTTTCCTATGATTAGTTTTTCCCTGGTATATCTTTGTTCATTTTTCTGTGTCCTTGTGTTTTAGGTATATTTCTTTACAGAGCATATAGCTAACTGAATTTTTAAGTTTTTAATGCAATATGACAGTCTCATTTATTCAGTGAGTTTTATCCATTTACATTTATTATAATTGCTAATCTATTTGGATTAGTTTCTGTTTTCTTTTTCTTTTTTTTTTTTAGGTGGGGGTGATCTTTGTCCTGCTTCTGTTTTTCTTGTTTTCCTTTTTTTAAAAAAAAATTAAAAGATTTTATTTTTAATCCTTACCTAAGGATATGTTCCCTGACCAGGGAGAGAGACAGAGACAATCGATGTGAGAGAGACACATTGATCAGTTGCCTCTGATATGTGCCCCAAACGGGGATTGAACTTGTAACCTTTTGGTGTACAGGACAGTTCTCCAACCAACAGAGCCACCCAACCTGGGGTAAATTCACATTTAATATGAAGAATTTTTGGTCGTGGCTTACAAATATTTTTTTCACCTTTTAAACCTTTGTGAACTCAAATCTGTCTGATTGTGAACAGATTTCCTGAAATTGCTGAGCTATCTGATCATAATATTTTTAGGTAATGCACATTCAGATTGTTGGAAAAAATTCTCATGAGAAGAGAACAAGGAAGAAGGGCCTGAGTATAATTTATATATAGATTTGATTTTTCTATTTTTTAAGTCAAATATTGTATATGTTATTTATCATAAACTTCCTCATTTCTGTTTGGGAAATGATCAAGTCTTAAACCAAAATGCACTTTTAGTATGGCAAAAGGTTCACACTACTCTAGACCTTTTTCTCTTTTTATAGAGAAGATAAGTTACTTATTTTTCCTTTGTGAATGAACAAAACTTGTTAGCCTTAGAAGAAATTTTTAAGAGCCTTAAGTGTTACTTTCTTCACAGTGTGATATTTGAAGTACTTAAAACTATAGGTGTGTGTTTTTGTTTTTGTTTTTTTTCTCGTAGTGCAGAGCAAGCTGTGGTTCGGCTAGAAGCAGGAATGTGAAGGAAGCCCAAATGATTCTTTTTTATCTTATAGGGCAAATGAAAAGGACTAAATGTGCTGAAATTGATGTTGAGACACCAGACTCCATTCTGGTTAATACAAATCTTCGAGCACTGATCAACAAACACAATTTTTCAGTCCTTCCTGGAGATTGCCAACAGCGACTGCTTTTATTGCTTCCAGAGGTGGATCGACAGGTGTGTGATTTCAACCCTAAATAGCTTTATAACCCTTCGGAGGCTTCCTTCACTCATTCCCTTTAGAACTCCTTAAGTCTTTTTAAATAGCTTTTTACATGTACCTATAAAGAAGTGGTATCAAAGGTACTAAATACATATATATATATATCTTTTTGTAAGTATTCTTAATAGGTTGACCATGTAAAGCTTAAAAAGAAAAATAACTCTTGTCAGAATGTCAAGATTATATTGGGTTGGCTAAAAAGTCCTTTTAGTTTTTTTCCATAAAATAAAAGACATTTTTCATTTTTACCAATAACTTTATTGGTTTGGGTATTTTGAGTATGTTGGCTGTCTCTCACTATTGGCTTCTATTGGGTAGAGGCCAGGGGTGCTGCTAAACATCTTCCAATGCATAAGACAGCCCCACAGCAAAGAACTATTTGGCCAAAATGTTAATAACACCAAGAAACTTCACAGACCTCTTTTGACACATTTAATCAGTCACAGCACTTTTTCTGTATACTGCACAAATCTTTTTTTGCATTTCAATTGCATTTTTAGCTTTCTTGAAATGATAAAGCATAATATGCTGAAAATGTTTTCATATTTTCTTCCATCTTCAATATTACAATGTCTACACAAAAACTCACCAGTTTTGATAAGTTTTTTTAATTCACACTAATAGGACAGCTGTCACAATGCAATCTAAAAAAATTATTTCGAATGAAGTTAAAGACAACTAAGCACTAATAGAGCCATTATATGGAATAAACTAAGTGAAGTTTCTGTTCAACCCAATACAATAAAATTCGTCTGTCATAGTAGGATGTAGGCATCCATAGAGTACAGTTCAGGAGGAAGAGTTGTCTTGTTTAAGGCATTAAACAGGGTTTTTATTGGATTTTTTGAAGTGATTAAGAATGTTAATTTACTTTCATTCTCTTGTTAAATTTTTCTAAAACAAATATTTATTGTTTGCATAATGAATAACTTTAAAAACCAAATAAAAGTTACACTTAAAAAAAAAAAAGGTAGCTAGAAGAAATACCAAAGGTTTGGGAACAGTCTAGGCAGGGGTCAGAGAGATTCAGCTTAGGCAGGAATCAGGTGAAGATCTGAGCCGCAGGCTTTCATCAGGGACGGAGTGACTAGCAGGTACTTCCCCCCTGATTCTGTTTCCTCCTGTGAGAGGAATATGGCACCATTATGACTTTCATTAAGGTTGACTCAATTCTGAAATTTTTTTTATTCAGTGTTATTTCCAGAACCTAGTATTTTCTAAGTAATCTGATTGCCGTCCCCCCCTTTTCTAATCATAAAAAACAAGATGAGAGGAAGGTAGTTTTCCTAGTTTAAAGTAAGAAGTAGATCTATTCCTTAGTTTATTGTAGGAAGTTAGTGGAGAACAAGTAAGCTACACAAAATCATCATAATTAGTTGTCTATAAAGTGAAAACCAAATCTAATTCTGAGTATCACCTCTCTAGTAGACCTAATTGATAGCAGTGGCATAGTGCTGTGAATCCGCACATGTAAAAGCAGGTCAGATTCCATTTCCAAGGGAGTCCAGATAAGTAATGTACACTATCAGCAATGGGGACAAAGAAGTAAAACTGATCCTTCCCAACTACCTCTTTCCCCACTTTATCACATCTTGGAGAAACTGTAGCTTTGCAGATGCCTGATTCTTGCTTAGATCAACTTAAGTGGCTGATATCTTGGCAGAGTTTTAGAGAGCATCTTGTTAGGGATTGCTCTCATCTTTTTTTTTAAAGACTTGGGTTATTAGGTTCGGAATAATAAACATAGGACCTAACTGAGGGCCCATGTGTAGAACTGCATTCCTTAGAACTATGTTTTGACTAATGGCCTTTATTTCTCAGAAGAAGGATTGCTACACACAATTTTTTAATTTAAAAAATATCTTTATTATTCAGCTTCCCATAGAGTAGAGTCCTGTGGGGTATTCTTAATAGGAGGTCACTTGGCCTCTTTCACTTACTGTGGGGGGAGCACACAGTAATCTTAAGAAATATTGTTCTTATGTATATAGTATATGGAGTTCAAATTAAATGAAATATACCTTCACTGTCAGATGAAGTTTGTAGTGTTTATAAAGAATTCTGGTTATTACTAGGATGAAACATTGGAAACCATATTTCAATGTATGGAGTACCCAGTAATGGATAGCAGAAAAAACATTATTTAGACCAAAGAAAAGAAAAAAGGGAGGGAAGTAGATAAAACATCTTCCTTCAAATATATTGAAGGTCTGTCATATGGAAGAGGTAAACTTCTTTTCTCCAGAAAGCAATTTATGGGTTAAAATAACATGTTTTCAAAACAGTTGGAGCTGTTAAACTGTAGAAAGGATTGACTTGTGATGGAGTAATGTGCTCATCACTGGAATATTTAAGCAAAGTTTGGATCACTTGTTCTCTTAGAAAACCTGTCGTCCCCCCCCCGTTAACTACTCTAGAGTACAGCAAACTGTAGCCCTTGGGCCAGTTTTTGATTCTGTAAATAAAGTTTTATAGGCACACAGCCATTCTCATTAGTTAATTGTCTGTAGCTACTTGCATGCTACAATGGTCAAGTTAAGTGCTTGCAACATAGACTATATGGCCTGCAAAGCCTGAAATATTTGCAGTGTATTTCTTACAGAGAATGTTTACCAATCCTGCTCCAGAGATGGGAAAACAATGTTAGATGGGTTGAGAAGATAAATGGGTTGAGAAGAGCTCCTTAATCCCCAGGATGTCCAAGTGGTTGCCTAAATATTCTTCAAAATATTGTTATTGACTTCAAATGTTACTGACATTTAGGTTTTTAATCCATCAGAACTTTTTGTTGTATTGCTCTGACATTGAGGTTCAACTTTATTTTTTATTGAATGTATAGCCATTTATTCTAACACTACATATATGAAACCATCTTTTTCTTACATTTTGAAATACCATCTTTGTTATGTGTTCCATATATTTATATGCAGTATGTATTTTACAGGTACAGTTAAAAAGGCAATTTCCCCCTTAGTTTTTTAATTATTTTTTTCATGTGAACATTAAGATCATTTTATTTATTAAAAATCTGCATAGGGGCCCTGGCCAGGTATCTAAGTGGTTAGAGCATTGGCCCAATATGCCAGGGTTGGGGGTCCAATCTCCATTCAGGGCACGCACATAAAAGAAGCAACCAATGAATGCATAAATGAGTAGAACAATAAATTGATCTCTCTCTCTCTCTCTCTCTCTCTCTCTCCTCCCCCTCTCCCTCTCCCCCTCTCCCCCCTCCCCTTCTCCATCACTCCCTCCCTCTTCCCCTTGTCTTTCCCCCTTTCCATCTAAAACCAGTAAATAAATTTTTTTTTCAAAATCTGCATAGAGCTTTGATAGGAATATAGATGTTAATTTTGGAGAGAATGCCCATTTTATTAAGTTTTTCCACCCAGGTTTTCCCAGATCATGTGTTTTATGCCCTTAAATAAGAATTTGTGCTTTTAAACCAGGAGGAAATCCAAAATCTGTACTATAGAGAAGAATCTTGAAACCTTTTGATGTCATGATATCACAAGTCAAGTCAGTAGACATATTGGGCAAAATATGTTTGATGTGACAATTTTACTATGAATAATGTGCAAAGGATTCTTACAAATTGATGGCAAATACAAATACTCAATAAATGTACAAAAATGTTCAACATTCTAGTATGCAGGGTAAAGGGAATTTTTATCATTTAAAACTGATTGGGTTGGCAAAAATTAAATAGTATGTTAATGTCTGTTGTTTCCAGGGTAAAAGATATGCTTATATATTTCTAGTAGAAATGTGGATTGTTTTAGCCTTTTTAGAAACTAATATCTAGTTACAGAAAAATATTTCTGTGCTCTCAGAACCTTTCCCAGCCCTAGCCAGTGTGACTCACTTGGTTGGAGTGTCATCCCATAGACCAAAAGGTTGTGGGTTCAATTCACAGGGCACATACTCAGGTTGTGGGTTCGACCCTGGTCATAGCGTGTCCAGGAAGGCAACCAGTTGATGTCTGTCTCTTGCTTACTTGCTCTCTCTTCTGTGTATATATATCCTCGTTTTTCTCTCTCTAAAAGCAATGGAAAAATATCCTCAGGTGAGGGTTTAAAAAAAACCTTTCCCATAGAAATAAAAGCACTAGTTTATTCACCTTTACCAGAATGCTGAGAGCAGATTTGTTGAATATGGGGAAACAAAGTATATATATGACTAAAAACTTGGTAAGTTAATTGAGATACATTCTGCAATAAAGTAATGTGTAAGTAGACCTCCAGTCAAGATGGCAGCATAGACAGACATGGTCCACCTCTTTGCTCAACAGCATCAAAATTACAACTAAAATACAGAACAACCATCACTCAGGACCATCAGAAATCAAGTTGAATGGAAATCTGACAACTACAGAATTAAAGAAACCACATCCATCTATACTGGTAGAGGCGCAGACGCAGAACGGGCTGGACCCTCACCCACATGTGGTGGATAAAAATTTGGGAGGGATATCTTGGGAGCAAGGAGCCCAGGCTCACACCAGATCTCCCAGCACAGGGTTCCAGTACCAGGAAGATAAGTCTCCACAACTTCTGACTACAAGAACTAGTGGGGATTTAGTTCTTGGAAGAAACTGCTGGAACCCCCAGGAATTCTTCTTAACTGAACATGGACTTGCCTACTCAGACTCACTCCCTCTGAGCTCCAGCATCAGGGTAGCAGCTTGAAAGGCACCAGTGGCATACAGGCATAGAGACACTGAAGTGTCTGGCATCCAGACAAGCAGGGGCCATTGTCCCTTTTCTGAACCCTGTCCCCATGGAGCTGGCAAGCTGGTGCTACATTTGAGACTCCATCAACCTGGCTAACACTGTTGGACCAGCCTTGGAGATCCCCAGAGACTCTGCCCTACTCAGATTATGGACTCACCCAAGCTGGTTTTGTATATGAATGGCTGGTCTTGGCTCATGCTTCACAACTTCCTAAATCCTCTCAAACAAGCAACAGCTGGACTCCATGAGCCCCAGGCCTGACAGTAGCAAAAGCCAGCCTAGACTCACAGTTTAGCCTCACCTGGGAATCTCCAGGTCAAGCACAAGTAACAGCCATCTCAGATTGCTTTATAGCTCAGGTAGGGGGCTAACTATGGACTGCACTACCCAGGAAAACCCAGGGTCTACACACTCAGTGGACAACTACAGACAATGTCAGAGCACCACCACCCTGCCCCTGCATAGCTGATGCTCCACAGCGGACAGTCCTTGCAGCTGACTGGCCTGGGCAAATCCCTCCCATTGATCTGCCAACAGCAACCAAAGCTGAACTACGAGAGGAGATTGTACTCAGTCCACATGAAGGGTATACCTCAAGTACCCAACTTGGGTGATAGGAGAGGTATGCCACTTGGTCCTACAGGACACTTACTACATTAGGCCACACAACCAAGACAGGGAGTCAAAGCAGCTCTACCTAATACACAGAAACAAACGTATGGAAGCTGCCAAAATGAGGAGACCAAGAAACATGGCCCAAATTAAAGAACAGATCAAAATTCCAGAAAGAGCTAAATGATAAATGAAATGGAGCTAAGCAATCTATCAGATGCAGAGTTAAAACTCTGGTTATCAAAGGATGCTCAAGGAACTTAGGACCTTAACAGCATAAAAAAGACCCAGTCAGAAACAAAGGATGAACTACTTGAAATAAAGAAAAATTTACAGGGAAACAACAGTGGGGTGGATGAAACTGAGAACCAAATGAATGCTTTGGTCCAATCAGAACAACAAGAAGAAGAAAGAATCCAGAAAAATGAGGATAGTATGTATAAGCAGCCTCTGTTGGACAACTTCAAAAGGTCCAACATATGCATCATAGGGGTACCAGAAGAAGAGAAAGAAAGAAATTGGAAATCTAGTTGAAAAAAATAATGAAAGAAAACTTCCCTAATTTGTTGAAGGAAATAGACATGTAAGTCCAGGAAGTACAGAGTTCCAATTATGATAGATACAAAGAGGCCCACTCCAAGACACGTCATAATTAAAATGCCAAAGGTTAAAGATAAAAACAGAAAATTAAAAGTCCAAGAGAAAAGAAGTTAGTTACCTACAAGAGAGTATCCATAAGACTATCAGCTGATTTCTCAAAAGAAGCTTTGTAGGCTAGAAGTGATTGGAAAGAAATATTCAAGGTCATTAAAGGCAGGGACCTTCAGCCAAGATTGCTCTACCCAGCAAAGATATCATTTAGAATCAAAGGGCAGATAAAGAGCTTCCTAGACAAGAGGAAACTAAAGGAGTTCATCATTACCAAACCATTATATGAAATGTTAAAGGGATTTATTTAAGAAAAAGATTGAAACTGAAAACAATAAAATGGCAATAAATACATACCAACAGTTGAATCTAAAAAACAAACTAAGCAGACGAGAAGAACAGAGACAGAATCATGGGTACGGAGAGCATTTGGATGTTTGCCAGATGGGTTGGGGATGTGGGAGAAGAGGTGAGGGTATTAAGAAATATAAATAGGTAGTCACAGAATAGACATAGGGATATAAACTATAGGAAATGGAGTAGCCAGAGAACTTACACGCGGGACCCATGGGCATGAACAATGGTGTGTGGATTGCCTGAGAGAGTAGGGGGTGCTGGATGGAGGGAGGTCAAAGGGGGAAAGCAGGGCAAGTGTAATAGCATAATCAATAAAATAAAACTACAAAAAGAAATAATATGCAAGTGTTTCGGAGGTGTTAACAGTATGTCAGTTGACTTGGAGAGATTTCCACATGTATTACATGAGCCAGGTAAGATTTATAGCAGCGTATGTAACTTGGTCTCAGTTTTATAAAACAAGTAATAACTTTTCAGAAGAAAAACTCGTACATACCTATTTATGTATTTGCAGATAATTTTTTTAGTATAATGGGGAATGAAGTTCAAAGGAGAGGAAGAAAAGAGGTAAAAAGGAAAGAAATATTTTATTAAAAAGGTTACATTATAACAGAAGTGTCCATAACAAGCAGCATAGTGTGATATAGTTAAGTGTTTTATAAAATTGATTGTACATTCTTTTCTAAAAAGTAAAAAAAGTCAAATTTCCACATGATACGTTTGGCTGTCTTTGTAAGCTTTCCTTGGCTTATTCTTTGACCTAGGTTGGTCCAGATGGTCTAATGAAGTTAAATAGCTCTGCCCTTAACAATGAGTTCTTCACTTCAGCAGCCCAAGGCTGGAAGGAAAGACTCTCAGAAGGTAAGTGTTCTACCCTTGTCTCCTACCCTGTGTGTGCACTTGGAGTTACTGTGAGGGCGTACTGGCACCTCTGCACCTCAGTAGGTATTTGAACAATTTTGGAAGGCAAAGGATGGGGTGTTTCTACAGGGTAGAACTAGCCATCTTTTATGAAATACACTGCTAGACTTTTTTAAAAAAGATTTTGTTTATTTTTAGGGAGAAGGGAAGGGCAAGAGAGAGGGAGCGAAAAGTCAGTGTGTGGTCGCCCCCCACTGGGAACCCAGCCCACAACCCAGACACGTGCCCCTGTAGGAAATTGAACTGGTGACCCCCACGTTCGCAGCCTGGGTTCAATCCACTGAGCCACACCAGCCAGGGCCATTGTTAGACTTTTATCTGGAGTCTGTGTAACCTGCTTCGGCTCTGACAATATGTTTCTTTTAAGGACTTCAAGTCAACTGGGAAACTAAAAAGTATATCTGTTTAGGTCCTATTCCTAAATATTCTAATTCAATAATTAATTCTAGGTTAATACTTGGGAAATAAAATTTTAATAAGCTACTAAAAGTAAAATGTAGAATTGGAGTTATTTTTGGTGCTATGAATTATGGTTTGGTAAGCAGTGAGGTAACGTCTTTATTGCTGCACAACCTCAATAAAAGTAACAGTAAAAGGAATCACTAATAACTCTTTAAAAAATAGCTTTATTAAAAACTTTACATACTGTAGAACTGACCCATTGAAAATGTACAGTGCATTGGCAGTCAGAACATTTTGATAAACACAGACTGTGACTGAGACTTGCTGACTGTAGTCACTGGTTTGCTATTTTTTGATTTGCAGATATGGTACCAACCTTGCATCCCCAGAATAAATCCCACTTGATCATGGCAAATGATCTTTTTATGTATTACTGCATCCAGTTGCCTAATATTTTGTTGAATATTTTAGCGTCTATGTTCTTCAGGTATATAGGCCTATAATTTTCTTTGTAGTGTCTTTGTCTGGTTTTGGAAATAGGATAATGCTGGCCTCATAAAATGAGTTTGGGAGCCTTCTCTCCTCTTGAACTTTTTGGAATAGTTTGGTGTTAGTTCTTTGAATGTTTGATAAAATTGACCTGTGAGGCCATCTGGTTCAGGACTTTTGTTTGTTGGGAGGTTTTTAATTACTCCTATTACTCCTTAAATTTCATTAGTTGTAACCTTTTGATTTAGATTCCCTGATTCTTCCTGATTCAGTTTTGGAAGATTGTATGTTTTTGGGAATTTATCCATTTCATACAGATTGTCCAATTTGTTGGCATATAGTTGTTTGTAATGTTTTCTTACAATCTTCTGTATTTCTTTGGAGTCAGGTGTTACTTCCCCTCTTTTTCTGATTTTATTTGAGGTTTTTTTTCTTGATGAGTGTTCATAAAGCTTTGTCACTTTATTTAGCTTTTTTCTGTGGAGGAGTCTTCTGTTCTTTCATTTGGGGCATGTGTCTTTTTCTCCCCATTTTGGTTGCCTGGTTGTATAAGGGAAATCTGCTATGACTCCAGTCTTGGCAGGGTAGCCGTATGTAAGAGGTGTCCTGTGGGACCCAGTGGTGCAGTCTCCTTGATCACCTGGGCTGGGTCCTCCAGGAATGTCCCTTTTGCGCATTATGTGGGCCTTCCTGTCGTGAGTGAGTCTTGATTGCTGTTGGCCCATTTGACTCTCAGGCTAGGCTGGCTGACTGTAGGATCAACCCTGACCAGAGCCATGAGCTGCTATGAAGATGCTGTCCGCATGAAGTGAAATTCACCTCAGCAGGATCTGGTGCCTGCTTAGCTCTCCCCTTGTATATGCTGCTTGGGAAACTAATTGGATCCTGCTATGATGTTGTCTGAAGCTGGCCACTGGGTGTATTGGTTGTGGGGCCTCTTGGGAGAGACTCTACTGTTGCCCAATATCAGATGTTGTCTAACTGGCCCTGGGCAACGTGTCTTGAGTTACAAAGTGACCCACAGTTTGTTGCTGCCTCTGCTGGGCCTAGGTGAGCATGGGAAGGGCCAAGCTGGGCACCAGGGCTGGCTTTTACTAGCATCAGTCTCAGGGGTCAGCAAAGGTCTTAAGGTACTCTGAGGTCTGCCTCTCCCTGCGTCCACCTCCCAGCTGCCTGTTAAGCTCAGTCACTGAAAGAGCCTCTGGTGGTCCTTGAGTTGCATGAGGTAGGTTCTCAGTGAATCACAAAGTAGGTGTGAGTCGTGTTCGCTGGGGTATACCAAATCTAGCTGCCACCTCCTGGGTGCTCACACCCTTTGTAGTGGGGCAGTGTGTCAGGGTGTCGTCAGGGCAAGGCCAACAGAGTTTATCAGGCCCGAACAGTTCAAGATTTGGCTGTGTGGAGTGTCGAGGGCTCTACACCCATAGGGCATGTGAGGGAAAAATAGCCCCTGTCCTAGACCATACAGATCAGTCTGTCCAAGATTCTTCTGGGAGGCTGAACTCAGCAGGGGGTTGGCCAGGAGTCAGGAGGGTGGGGCCAGTGGATCTCTTGTGAGGGTGAGGTGCTGGTCAGGATGGGGAAAGGTCAGGGGAGTGGCCTCTACTTTAGAGACACACAGCTCTTCCAGATTCTGCCCACACCTCGGCAGGTTAGAGCCACCAAGAGTTGGGAGGGAGGGGCTAGTGGATCTCCTGTGAACAGGAAGCACCAGTCAGGTTCATGGGAAAGTGGGGAGAATGACCCCCACCTGAAAGCCATACAAGTCAATTACTGACACTCGCTGATTCTTCCCAGACCCTGGACCACACAGATTCCTCGGTCGGGAGAGAGCCTAGAGGTTGGGGCTGTTGTTTTCCCCCAGGCTAATACCATATGGTGGGGACTGCTCCAACCAAGAAAGATGGTGTCTGCAGTGTGGGGGAATGACTCAGCACACGGATCATGTACTGTCACTTCAGCTCTCTCTAGAACCACAAACCCCAGTCTCTCCTCATGCGACTCTAGTCCATTCTACCCTCTCTTTTTTAAGTTCCCCCAAGTGATTCTAATATGCACTCATTATTAAAACCACTAGCTGTGTTAAAGGAAGTGTGAAAAGCTTTAGAAGAAATACATTAAGGAGAGCATTAGGAATGCTATTCATCCTTTTTGTCAGATACATTGGCAATCAAGAGTTAATTGACTGGCTAATTAATAGCTATATTGTTCACCGAAATTGTTGACTTTTCCCTTACTCTTTTTCTTTTTAGAACCATTTCTGTGTAGAAGGGATCCTTTGCTGGTTACTTTGGTTCTTTCTGTTTCTTAAAGATTTCCATGAGCAGAGACCCTTTTTTTCTGAAAGAATTGAAATCACCATAGCACTTTAAAACACTCACTACCAGTGCCTTTCCTGAAGAATAATTTGATAAAGGATCTATGACTTCCAAACCCCCATTTTTTAAAGTAGGTATTAACAGTGTTACCTTGATTATTATCAGTGTTGTCTTTTTCATACGAGCAGTCACTGCCATACCTATAGTCAAGTGATAACACTTTTGGAGCAGCAAAACTGAAAACTGTATACATCTGAATAGAGTTCAGTACATTAAATACTTTTATTCCCCTTTCTATTATTATACACAGTAGACTCAACAAAAGATCACAAGTTCTAGGTTGGATTTTGACAGCCAAATTCCTCTTTTCTCTTCATATGCTCAGGACTGAGGTTTCCACAATTTCCTAAAACTTTTCCTTTCCCTGTTCTTACTCCCAGGAGGTTTTAAACTTCAAGTCTGCCATTTTCACCTCTTATTTCCCAGTGTCCTGGGTATTAGAGTGTAAAGGGAGCAGCCTTTTTGAGCCACAAGTGTGAAGATGGTCTGCCAAGCACATTGACTGTTTTCTGCTGATGGACTGGAAAGGATTGAGGTGGTTGGTAGTATATGCAAATAAATGGCATATTCAGAGCAGCTGGGTCTTCGGCACGTTGTCCACCTTGTTGCTAGGGCATCAGAGTGGTACAATTAGAAAACTAACAACTCTAAAGTAACTTTCTACCTTTTTGCTGGAATCTTAAATAATTTTAATCAGGGCCACAAACTGTTCTAATACAGTTAGAGATGAAAGGCCTAAAACACAAGTTCCCTTGGAGAAACAGAACCTTAAAATAATAAAATGCCCGGTGGCATTATTTACTGAAAGCTCATGAGTATTTTTCCAGGGGAAAGCAATTAGAAATTCACAGTTAAGGATAAATCTGTAGGGACTATGCTGTTTGAAGCAGGAGGGAGGTAAGTCCTACAAGGAAAGCCCAGGAAAGAGACCCAGTTGACCTGAGCCACGTACTGAAAACTACGTGGGGTGTGCAAGTATTTTTGTTTCACCTACTGGCATTTAGGTGCTCCCTTACAGTGAGGAATTTGGGCAAATTTGTATTGCTATCACAGGATGGTAATCGGAGTCCTTTATGAGTTCTTCATGATTTACAAATAGTTAAAAGTTGCAGTGTGTTTCTGTTGACTATCTTTTTTTCTTTTTGGTACATTGTAGGTGAGTTTACACCTGAGATGCAGGTGAGAATTCGACAAGAGATTGAGAAGGAGAAAAAAGTAGAGCCGTGGAAAGAACAATTCTTTGAAAGCTACTATGGTCAGAGGTAATATCAAGATAGATTCTGTTAATTCCTATATGTCATGTGGTACTTAATCTTATTACCTTTCAAGAATATGTAGTCCTCAATTTCCCTCAATTTTTTTCACCATTTCTTTTTTACCAAGAAAATGTTTTCTCTATGAATCTCAAGTGCACAAAGTTGGATTACTCATGATCTTTAGCTCTTAAAACATTACCATTGGATTTTAATTATCTTGAATTGGAGTCTTTCTTTGAATCAATTGGCTTTTCTTCCAGTAACTTTGGAAAATATAAGACTACTGAAGTTCTGCATATTTCTTACAGTAGTTAATTTTAATCCCACAATGTAGCAACATCTAGATCACTAAGAACCCTAGGAATCCTGTACTAAGGACTGTTAAATCCAATTTTAATTAAACAGCCTCTCCTCTTTAAAAGGCACCCCTGGAGATATACGAGGTCTGTCCAGAAGGTATCCAGCCATGTAACACGAAATAGAGACTTTTATTGAAGAAGATACAAGATACAAGAAACATTGCACATAGGACAATGACGCCTCAGTCCCCTTCAAAGTAGGCACCTTGGGACCTCACACAGTTCTCCCAATCGCCATCTGCTGCCCCGTCGTATTTTCCTGATATCTCATCGACGGTCTGAAATCTCTTCCCTTTCAAAGGTGATTTTAGTTTTGAGAAAAGACAGAAGTTGCAGGGCACCAAATCTGGGCTGTAGGCGGGGCTGAGTCACCTGGGTGATTTGATGTTTCGCTGAAAAACTCTGCACAAGGTGTGATGCATGAGTGGGCACGTTGTCCTGATGAAGCTTCCAATCACCAGTTGCCCATAGCTGCAGCCTTTGAAAAGTCCCAATAATTTCTAGCTGGAGGAATGTTCAAGCTTAATGCAAAATTTGATGCAGATTCATTGCTCTGCTCGCTCATTTTGAATGTGACAGCCACACAGCACACATGCTCACGCACAGCAGTTTGCCACCCCCACTGACTAGTGCAGGGAAGTCATTGTTCACACGTGCGCGTTCTGGTCCACTCTCCTTGGCTGCCAGGTTACGTCGATGTCGTGCAAACCATTCTTATATTAACAATGGCTAGACTTTCACTGGACAGACCTCGTATATCTGAAACAAGATATAAATCCTGTTCTAAAGGGGCTGTGGTCCAAATCAGTTTTTCTAATAAAAATTCCAAATGAAGTCTTAATGGGGGACATTGAAATAGGTGACAGTGGAGCTGTTTTGCTTGAAATAGGATCAAACACCCAGAGTCTTAACTTGTTAGTCTCCTCTCATTCCTCTGCATGCCTAATGGCTGCCCTTTAAGGAGACTCCATGACCACTGCTTGAGAACTGTTGGCTCTCTTCCTTATCTTCAAATAGTGTTCACTGACCCCTTCGTGGTCCTTTAGGAAATGATTCCTATTCAGGTTAACATTCTCATATACTGATTTTTTTTTTATGTTATTGGTGTGAGCTGAGTTCTTACATGGAAATGATGGTGTGTGTACATGTAGACCATTATTATACATATCAGGTATTCAATAAATACTGTTCATTTTTTCTACACTAGGCAGATAGAGCATTACAGTAGTTGTATCCTTCTGTTTTCAGCTCTTACTTTTTTTCAGTTTATAGAAGGAATTTTAAAAATTAATGTATTGTTTTAGAGAGAGGGGAAGGGAGGGAGAAAGAGATGGAGAGAAAAATCAATGTGGAAGAGAAATGTCGATTGGTTGCCTCTTGCATGTGCCCCAACTGGGTACCTGGCCCACAACTCAGGCATGTGCCCTGACTGGGAATTGAACCAGCAACCTTTTGCTTTGCCAGATGATGCCTAACCCACTGAGCAATGCCAGTCAGGGCTAGAAGGAATGGTTTTGATTTCTGTTCAGTTTTGTCCTTGTCTGTTCCATCTCAGGGGTGCAGTACTGATTACTTGAAGTCACCAAAGAGGTCTCCCTTGATTTTGCCTGTTAGACAGTATTCTAGAATGCATAAACCAGAAACTGAACCCATAGGCAGGGAATGAAACCCAGCTCTCCCAAATGGGAGACAAGAGTTCTACCACTGAACCACCAGTGCTTCCTATTAAACAGTGTTCTAAAACATTAGGGGGAGTCTCTGGTGGTGGCTGCAGAGTGGCCTACCTCTTAGGCCACACTATGGAAGTCCCAGTTGGTCTTCACTCCCAGGATAGCTCAGGCACTGGATCTTAGAATTATAGGGCTACACCAAGAGAAACTTAAATAGGCTTTCCAAAACTCAGAGTTAAAATTCTCAACCTCTGGAGAACATTGACATCCAACTTTCCTACTATCCCTTCAGGGTCTCTTAGGTTTTTTTGAGCTAGTCTTTCTACAGGTACTGCAGAGCAGAGCTAATCACAGTCCAAACTCACAGTATCAGGGTGCGTGGGTCTTGGCCTTCTTTCACTTCCCTTGTCTGTGATGCATGTCTCTAGACATTGTGGCCCTTTTATAACAGGAAGTAATAATGATAATAATTAACATTACTAAACTTTTATTATGGGTGAGGTACTGTTGTAAGTACTTTACATGCATTAACTTAGTTAATTATCATAGCAACACTATGAAATGATTAACCTCAGTGCACAGTTGAAGAAACTGAGGCACAGAAGGCTAGTCACTAACTTTAATATCACATGGATAGTTAGTGTCAGAGCCATGATTTGAATCCAGGCACTCTGGCTCCAGAATCTTCACTAATAATAATAATGAAGATATTATATGAAGAAAACCTACTATGTATCAGGTTCCTCTACGCATTGCCATATACCATTATTTCATACTGCTTTCAATAACATGGGCCATTTCTCAAATAGAATATTTCTTTCTTTCACCTTTTAGTTCTGGCCTGAGCCTTGAGGATTCAAAGAAATTGACAGCTTCACCCAGTGATCCCAAAGTAAAGAAAATCCTAGCTGAGCAACCAAAATCCTTACTTCCTTCAGAGGCCTCTCCTGTCAGTGTAGTCCCTGGAATTCCTCAGGTAGAGCCTAAAGAAGTAGTGTGTATGCCGTCACCCGTCCGAAAAGAAGAGCATGAAAGCCAAGACAAGGTGCAGCCAAACTCTAAATCCACAGAGCCCCTACTTTCCTCTGCTAGTGACACACATGAGCTTTGCATCATTCTTCCCATCAAATGTCCAAAGGATGAGGATGTCTTGGAACAGAAGCCAGTTCCCTCTGTTGAACAGGAATCTGAGAAAGAGAATCATCTCACTATAGCTTCTACTTGTAATAAAAATGAAAGCCAAGAAGCTTTAGTTAAGTCTCCAAGCAAGCCCAAGAGTCCTGGAGTGGAGAAATCAGTAATGAAGCCCATAATAGAAGCAAGTGCACAGGAGACCACTACAAAAGAGCCTTCATCAACTCTGGTCGATCACAGCCCAGAAAGCCTCAAGAGGAAATCTCTAACCCAAGAAGAGGCCCCTATGAGCTGGGAGAAAAGGCCGCGTGTCACCGAAAATCGCCAGCACCAGCAGCCATTTCAAGTCTCTCCACAGCCCTTTCTCAGTAGAGGGGACAGGGTCCAAGTGCGGAAAGTACCACCTCTCAAGGTAAGAGAATGGGAAGAACTGAAAGAGAGAGGTGGCCTGAACACTAAGTTCTTGGTCATACCTTCCAAATTTCAAGTAATTTGTAGAATTTCTTAATACAGAAGCAGTTGTGTATATTTGATGTACATGTATCTGTGGTCTTACATGAATAAAATTATTAATAAACAGCCATGTAGAGATAGATGCATTCCTACAGATATTTGTTGGTGTTTGAATAAGGTGACCTGCATATCTGATCTAAACCACCTCCATCCACCCCCTGCTGGCTACTCTTGTTTCTTAAGACAGTTATGGAAATTATTCTGTCTTGTGGCAAAATAAGAAGTATAATGATAAACATAAGGCCATTGGTGTGATGAAGAGATCATATATTTGTACCAAGAGCCATTATATTTAAGTGTACCTTGGCCTTTTTCTTACTGACGTAACTGATTTAATGTTGTGTGGATCTAGAGCTACCTTTAGTTCCATCCTTTCAAAGGAAATGTGTGTGGCTTCCATGACTCACCACTGGTTACTTGAAGGACATTGGTAAGATGAAACAGTCCTGCTAATTAAGCTCTACTGCTTAGGATATGTCAATAATTTCCATTTTAACCTTGTATTGCTATGTGTCAGATCTTTCAAATTCCTATAGCAGTGTCTACCTCAGTATGTAAAGGCTGCATCGAATCAGTAGTGTACCTTTGAAAACCCAAACACATTTTTACTTTTGATCTAAAGGTTTATTAATATTTGGGCTTGTGCCTAGGATCAGTTTGCAGTCCTTTCATTCACTTAATTACTAGTTTATTAATACTTTTTTATTAATAGCATTTATTAATACCATTTTGTCTATGATGAGCCCAGGCACTGGGTATTCATTCACATTAGGATATAAGTAGAAAAATAAGCCATAGGGAAATACTCCCCTTCCCCCTTTTTAAATTTAAGTTAGGTGAATCAAAGTTAGTTCTGTCAGGAAATATCCTTTGGAAACCTTCAGTTACTAGTACTTGACCCATTTTTTGCACCATGTTATTCCTATTTCTTATTTCGCTTATTAATAGTATGTTCTTTATAACTTTTTATTTTTAAGATTTATGGTTTCAGTACTTAGGAATCTCTCCTTATTGATAATTTTCTACCATGAATATACTGTCATGATTTGCCAGATACTCTGATTTATATGATAATTGTTTTTACTTTTTTTACAAAAATATTAGGAACCTTTATTTAATGAATATCAGCCAGAACTAATCTCCAGGCCTGAGAGATGAGTTACACTTTAGGTTTTACTGGATATAAATGACACTTGGTAAGATCTATCATTTTTATTTCCTCACCTGTGAAGAGGCTGATTTACATGATAGTCTGCTAGTCCAAAGATGCTCAACACTGAAAACTTAAACCCATTGTGACCAAGTTAGCACTATATTTGTTTTTTTTTCTTTTGCTTCTCCTTCCTCATCCCCCCAAAAGACTTTCTATTAGAAATTGCTTTTGTAAGTATAATTTTACCTTAGATTCTATTTCAAATCTTGCTTTCTGAGACAAAGCTTAAATCAATTTATAATGAAACAATCAATACCTTTTAAGCAAAATTTAAGTAGAAAAACAAAATTTGAATTTTATTACAAATGTTATACATGTATATGTATATGAAGTCATATAGGTGCTTATGTATGTTTACATGAATACATATATACAGATATAGAGAGAAGGGAAATTCCAACACACATTGCAATTTTTCCATTCAGTATATATTTCAAAAGAAAAAAATCTTAATTCCTTTTCTCTACCAGGGTTAGGGCTTCTCAGTAAAATTACTATTAGTGCCTAGACAACTTTGAATGGTTTTGTAGTTAGAAAGTGTAAGATCTCATTTATTCCACATAAACAGGTAATAGGGCTGTTTACATAAATAATTGAAAATTGTTTTAATAATATTAAAACTTTTCATTTTAACCACTTTAATGATTTTCATTATTTATTTAACATGTTAATGATTTTCAGGCATTATGATAGGTATCATTTATTGTGTTGGGTATGTTACTGTCAAGATCATTCTAATGCAAGGTCGTTTGTCCCTATGTATGATTCCCTTAAATAGCTGTGCTTTCACTTTTTTGTCTTTAATTTTTTAGTTTCATCTATATTTTTCCTGAATTGGTGATCCTGTCTAGATGATATTGCCAAGGGGTGACAGTTACTCCTTTCTTACTGTGAGCAGCTTCTGAAATACTGTGGGCAATTAGATACACAGTAGATTCAGCTTTAAGAGAGATTAGGTGTATCTCATGATGTCAAATATATGGACTTTGTGATAAATGCCACAAATCCCATAGCTTTAACGCCTGAACGACAGAGAATCCGTTTTTTAGGACTGCTAACCTTTTGAGAAATGGGAGCTGCAAATAATGAACAATCTTTATTGACCTTATAATTCTTAATTTTAAGGAGTTCCAGAAACATGACATGCATATTCTTAGAGCTTAGTGACTTAATTTTTCTTCTTTTAAGTTAAATGCCATAGAACATCTGTAACAGTTATTTGCTGCTTTAAACTCTTGATGTGTTCTAATTAACTCCAGTAGCTCTCAAAGTATTGTTCAAACAGGAGGAGATCCCTTTCAGATATGGTATTTTTTTAAAAAGATTTTATTTATTTTTAAAGAGTGGGAAGGGAGGGAGAAAGAGGAAATAGCAATGTGTGGTTGGTTGCCTCTCAAGCGCCCTCTATTGGGGACCTGGCCTGCAACCCAGGCATGTGCCTAACTGGGAATCAAACCCCTTGGTTCACAGACCGACACTCAGTCTACTGAGCCACACCAGTCAGGGCTATATGTCTTAATTTTTAATTAGTTTATTGGTATAATGATTCTATTTAAATTGTAAGGTATGTGATTTGGTTTTTAAGATGTATTTTCTTTTTTATTTTTTTAATTAAAAATTCTCAATTACAGCTTACATTTACTATTATTTTATATTAGTTTCATACATACAGCATGGTGGTTAGATAATCTTATACTTTACAAAGTATTCTACCTGACATTTCCATTATCCAACTGGCACCATACATAGTTATTACCACATTACTGACTATATTTCCTATGCTGTACTTTATATATACCACGACTCTTTGGTAACTCCCAGTCTGTACTTCAATCCCTTTACCTTTTTCACCCAGTCCCCCCATCCCTTCCCAGATGTGGTATTTTATGATAGCAATATTGGTGGTTTTAAACCTGATGATGCACCAGGATGCTTTTTAGAAAAGTATTGCCCCCCCTAGGGGTCTAATTTGCAAATTTTGGGATAGGGCTCAGAGCATATGTATTTTTCAAAAGCTCCACAGGGTAAGTAAGTTTAGTGCCAGCCAGGCATGAGAATGACTGGTAAATACTATATACGTGACATACACACTCCCACTGGGGATGGGCAGAAGGGGCATACGTAGAATAGAACAGAGCAAGACTTTCCCCCATGACCTTGATAGTAAAGCCTAGAAGTAGTAAAAGACATTTGTGTTTTTTACTATTCCTTTCTTTCTCTTTCTTCCTTCACATGCTCATTTGAAAATGCAGATGCCATAGAAAGGTTTATATCTTAAATGATAAGCAGTTGTAAGTAGTCGTGACAGTAAGAGAGAGTTGAGAAAGAAGTATGGGGATTTGAAGTAGTGGGAGCAGGTGTTGAGGGAGAGAAGAGTCTTTGGTATCAGAAGAGGAGGTGGAAGGAACCTAAAAAAAATTGTGTTGCTGTCTGCATGATTTGGTCTTGCAGCAGAGACCTCCCATCTTCATCCCAGGTGTTGTAGTGTTCATCTTACTCTAAAAATGTAAGTGTTAATGAAGTTTTGCTATTCTTGTAAATGAAAACTAAGCCCTGTTGGTTTCCCCCCACCCTGCTTCTTTCAGATCCCGGTCTCCAGAATCTCCCCCATGCTGTTTCCTACATCGCAGGTCTCTCCCAGGGCTCGTTTTCCAGTCTCCATCACTAGTCCTAACAGAACAGGAGCCAGAACTCTTGCAGACATCAAAGCAAAAGCCCAGCTGGTCAAAGCACAGAGGGCAGCAGCTGCTGCTGCAGCCGCAGCTGCTGCAGCCGCCTCGGTTGGAGGGACCATTCCAGGACCTGGCCCAGGGGGTGGACAAGGTCCAGGAGAGGGTGGTGAAAGGAAAAATGCTAGAGGAGGGAGTCCAGACTCAGACAGAATCAGAGAAACTGGAAAGGGTCCCACACTGGAACTGGCAGGAACTGGAAGCAGGGGAGGTACGAGAGAGCTTTTACCCTGTGGTTCAGAGACTCAGCCCCAATCTGAGACCAAGATCCCAGGCCAGACACAGCCTCACAGTGTCCCTGGAGCACAACTACAGCAAACCCCCTCAGTGCGTCCAACATCTGCCATCAGTGGAGCATGCACAAGCATCCCATCACCAGCTCACACTAATGCACCCCCACCAGCTTTAGGGAAATTGAATAATGAGAAACTGAATACCACCAGGGCAGCAGCCACAGTGGCCTCTCTAAGCCACTTCCAAGGGCCCAGTCATTGCAGGCAGGAGAAAGTACCTTCTACTCCAACAGGTCCTGCTCTAATCTCAGGTGCCTCATCTGTTCATTTTGTAGCTGATGGCACAGTTGAGCCCAAAGCAGGTTCTAGTAAGAACACACCAAACTCTTCAGCTTCAGCAGAGACAGCTGCCAGAGCTTCAGTGGATATGACTTCCTCCCCTTTGACATCTTTATTAATAGCAGCCACTTTAGAAAAACTTTCTATACCCCAGGTCAGTGTAACTGTAGCACCTACTGGGTCAGTTCCAACCTTGAGCACTTTGCCAGCAGCGTCTAGCCTTAAAACTCCAGGAACTTCTTCAAATATGAATGGACCCATTTCACGGTCAAGCTCCAGTATCCCTGCTAATAATCCTTTGGTCACTCAGCTGCTCCAGGGCAAAGATGTTCCCATGGAGCAAATTCTGCCTAAACCGCTCACCAAAGTTGAAATGAAAACTGTTCCGCTGACTGCAAAAGAGGATATAGGGACAGGAGCACCCACAGGCACCAACACCGTACCAGAAAACAGCCCCAGAGAGGAAGTTCATGAGAGGCCTTCTCATCCAGCTCTACAGCAACTGGGTAAAACCTTACAAAGTAACTATCTCTCCCAGCTTCCCAGACCCCTTCATCTCTTTTCAGGTAAGGATCTAAGAGACTCGAGCATTGATACAAACCAAGAAGGACTCAGTAAAGCAACCCAAGATCAGATCCTTCAGACTCTCATCCAAAGTGTTCATATTCAGAGACAGAATGTTCTCTCATTTGTGCAGCCCTCCCAGTTCAACTTAACTCACTCAGGTTTCCAGTTAGAAGACATCTCCACAAGCCAGCGGTTCATGCTGGGTTTTGCTGGCAGAAGGACTTTGAAGCCTGCAATGGCAGGTCACTACTTACTTAACATTTCCACTTATGGCCGGGGCTCAGAGAGCTTTAGGAGGACCCATTCTGTAAACCCTGAAGACCGTCTTTGTTTAAGTAGCCCCACTGAGGCCTTGAAAATGGGATATCCAGACTGTAAAAATGCAACAGGAGATAGTAGCAGCGGCAGAGAAGATACTGACGAGGAAAGTACTGACGATGAGCAAGAATCTGTCGTGGTGAAGAATGAGGACCTGGCTTCCCAGAGTTCTGGCAAGTGTGAAGCAAGTTCAGGCCCCCACAGTAGAGAAACCCTACCCACTGATTGTTTAGCTAAAAGTAATGTGAAGGCAGAGACACCAGTGCACGAGCAAACCACTGTAAGCAAGGAGAATTACCTGTTCGCTAGAGGCCAAACATTCGATGAAAAGACCCTCACCAGAGATTTTATTCAAGCAGCCCAGAAGAAAATGGCTCATGCAGTGAGAGGTAAGACAATGCATAGCAGCCCTGAGCTTTTCAATTCCACTGCTCTTCCTCCACCTGCAAACAGTCCCACCCATCAGCCTCTCCTCCTGCCACCGCTGCAAACCCCAAAACTGTATGGGAGCCCTACGCAGATTGGGTCAAGCTACAGAGGCATGATCAATGTCTCCACCTCATCTGATATGGACCATAACTCTGCTGTACCAGGGATGCCTGACTGTAGCCAGGTATCTAGCAACGTAAGTGATGTCATGTCCTTTTCAGTAACTGTCACTACCATCCCTGCTAGCCAAGCTATGAATCCTAGCAGCCATGGCCAGACCATTCCTGTTCAGGCATTTCCTGAAGAGAACAGCATAGAGGACACGCCTTCAAAATGTTACTGCCGATTGAAAGCCATGATCATGTGCAAGGGGTGTGGAGCTTTCTGCCATGATGATTGTATTGGTCCCTCTAAACTGTGTGTCTCCTGCCTTGTTGTTCGATAGACTAGAAAGAGAACATGCTGTAGAGAAGGCAGGAAGGGAAGAGTTGACAACGTGTTTTTTTGTGTCCTTTTGGAATAAGTGGACAGAAATAAGTGGATTTCAGTTGTCAAAAGACAGATGTTACTTAATCAGGAATACAGAGTGCAGATCTTATATTTTAGAGGAAGAGCACCTTGTATAGTAAGTCGAAGTCAAGCAAGACTTTGTGTATTTGTGACAAGTTTGCACTTAAAAATCATGTACATAAGTCACATTTTGTTTTAACATTTTTCCCAAGTGTTTAGGTAATAATGTATTACTTTGAATTCAAGTTTATGTTCTACTTCATGTGACTGAGAAAAGTTTAATGCCATGCATGGTGAAGGGAAGCTTGTCTCTATTCTGTACTTTCCTAAGAGGCTAGGAAGAGGATGGAGTGAACAAATGGTCTGGAGAAATCAGCACTCATGCTGACGGTGTCTGCCTGTAGGCTTTACATGGATTATTCAGCCTTTGAAGAATATGGATTCAGGGTTTGCTGAATACCCTTTACCTTAGATGCAACATTCTCAAGTTCAAGTTTTTGATAAGGTATTAATTTCACAGCTAGTACTTCAGACTCTGAAAGCTCTGACTTGGTTCTTGACTGCCATAAGCCAGTACTGTTGCCAAGTACTCTGCATGCAATTTGTGTGCCTCTGCTATTCCTAATCCCACTACCCTGAGATAGTGAATGTGGTCCGTGAAGGGTGTGCCTCTCTGGCCCCTCATGTTACCATAGTCTGGGCAGGGCAACAGTTCCAGCAGTAATGTCCAAATTAGTCATGGGAGCTTACAAGCAGCTTTGAAATACAAGTATAAAATTAACAGGGAAGTGTTAGCGATAGGGTGATTTGAACTGTGTGTCTTGTTGGGCCAGTGGAGTAAAGGTACAGAACTGAACATAAAGAACTTTGGAAAAGGGTTTTAACGTTAGAAATAACATAGCCTCTTCTCTCTCAACCCGTTACCTAATGTTCTGTAGTCAGCTGTTGCTAGAAAAGCTCATTAATGCCACATTTGCCCATTCTGTTAAACCTGTTTTGACCTCCCACACATCTGAGGAGTATGGAGTAATCTTACGTTACTTTGAAGACGTATATGCACAAACACACAGTACAGGTCAGGCTCTTTTCCTGTTTTAGAAATAGGTCCCCTGTTTGGGATTACTACTGTCTATGCACTAGAATTTCTGATGTAAAGGGGCTTCAGTGAATGACTAAGGGAACATCTCTAGAAAGGAGAAAATTACCTCCAAAGCTTTGTTGTTTGTTCTTGTTTACTTTCTCTTTCCTTTTTTGTTGTGTTTTTAAGCCTGTATCTAGTGACTAAAGAATTTTGGGGTATATATGTTTAGGTTGTGGTTAAAGAACATTAAAGTAAGTCTACAGTTTACCAGAACTTGCTATTATTAAACAATCGGGTATTGTCAGTGTGCATCATTTTGCATATTGATTTCAAGTGTGTAAAGTAAAAATTCTACTGTAACCTAGTACAGTTGTAATTGTACTTAATATTCAGGATGTGATATTTACAACGTTCAGAATAGTGTAAATTTTTTAAGTGAGCCACACTCCCGGTTAGGAGAAAGTAGGCAGTAATAATCTTTGCTCTGCCCTCTCCTCCCCTCCTTCCGTGTTACACTTTCAGAACTTTCAAACTACATAAAAAACTCATTATTTAACAGATTTTTTCTTTTTTTTTTTTTTTGTGGCCCAAAGCAGATAGAGGATTAATATTTCTGTTCTTGTTTCAGCCAAGACAATACGATGTCCTTCTAAGTTCCCTTTTTCTTCCAGCACACACATAGCTAAGAGAAATGAAAGCTGCAAGGATCCAGGGATAAGGATTTCCTTCAGCCAGGAACCAGTAAGAAATAGAAACCATGGTTCTGTTTCCAAACTTTCAGTGCCCTGAGTAATTGGGAGAGGTGCTAGTTAAAACTTTCCACGCCCAGCTTCTGCACTCCCACTTCAGTGGTGGGATTGAGGGCTGGTCGGCGTGCTGGAAGTTGTTGAGGGTTTTAGAACTGAGCACTTGCTAAGCAGTTACCAATTTGCGTTGATTAAAGTGGCTTTTCTTCTTTGCACCTTTCCTGAATCTGAGGGTGGATAGACTATTCAGGAAAGGAGGAAAGGCATCAGGGATTTTCAAGTTCATTTAGAGAGCAAACCATATTGTGCCGTTCATCTTGACCCAGGCTCTTGCAGATGGTCGTAAGATTTACTGCTCACCAGATTTTCTTCAAAAGTAATATAATACCCAGCTAATAAAATACTTGCATTTATGAATGCCCCTAAAATTGTCAGCTAGGTACACTGCCTCAATATTGACCAAATGAGAGAACAGTTAGGTTCTCTTCAATTGGTGATAAATTGAATGCAGTCCATTCATCAATTTGTTCCAAAACTGGTTTCAAGTGGAAAGTCATGAGCTGAGCAGGAAGAAAAAGTTACAAACTAACTCTTGAAAATAAGGCGGAACAAGCAAATCGTTAAAGTATGGTACTCCGGTACCATTAAAGCAGTTTGTATCTTAGATTTTCAGAATTACTTTACCATTCAATTCAATCTAGTAAGTGCTGAGTTTATTTTTGTGGTACTAAGTTGGCACTGCTTCCAGTCACTAGTCAGGTATTTTGCCTGAGGCTTATGCCTCCGGGGTGTGCTTCAGTACCTCCCCCTGCAGGTGACCTTGGGAGGTAGCGTTAACAGTGCACCGTCTCAGTCTCGCTTAGGACTGTTGTGAGTTGTCTAGTAGAGAAGGCTCCCTGAATCTTAAATCTTAAAGAATTTTGACTGAAATTCTCCATCCAATTAAATACAGAATAAAGCCAAATAACCTGGAGTTTGCTCTGCTTTTATTCCTTAACTCCAGTGCTCACAATACTGAAGCTCTGTGTGGTATCCCATGAAACATTTTAAAGAATAAGGTCTGATTAATGTGTCCTTTTTCTTGGGGTAGGAGAAGCATACTTTTATGGGCACACAGATGTAGTAGTTTAGGAAATTATCTCAGATTTAAATAAATAGCCAAAGGAAGACCTCACTGCCTTCCAGGTGAAGGTGTAAATTCATACATATTCATGACCTGACAGTCATCATCCTGATTGCTTATTATTGCCATTTTCTGCCTTAGAGTCCTTTGAAAAACTTCTGGGTGAAATGATTTGTTGTAATGAGGGGGTCTTCTTTGGTCATTACACTGCTATTTATTTCTAGAACTCACTGTCAGTGAGCAGTGCCAGGGTTGCCTTACTCTGTCACCAAGGAGTTTGACTTTACGACAAGAAGGGAAAAGTCTCCCCGTTACGTTACAACAATGTGCTAAGTACAAAACTTGGCCAAGGGTAGTTTTCAGCTCCGTTTATAGAATAGTCCAAAGAGACTGAGAAACATGATGATAGGCAGGGACCTTTCCTACCATGTTTCAATACCTACATACCTGTTGAAAGAAAACAATAGGTAAAACATTTCCTAAAGTTGAAGAGCTTCATAGATTCTTGGTTACTTTATTTTTTATTAATGCTTTACATTTGATACAACTATTAAAGATCAATTTTAAAAATAGCTTTCCAGTAATATATTTTAAGTAATATATATTTTAATATCTATGTAAAAAGTGACAGTGGAAGACTTTGAATTTCTCATGTATGGTCTGTTTAATGTAGGACCTCACTGTTAAGGCACAAATGATTTCAGAGGAAGTTACTCTAAAGATACTCAGATTTTTTCCGAAAAACGCAATAAGGGGGATGGTTTTGGAGTTTATTTTTTATTTTAAAGGAAAATTGACTTATTTACCACAAGCTATTTTTTTTCCCTTCTGGCTATAAGGTTTGTACAGACTGGTTTGGTAAATGCTAAACTTTTGTGTCTTGTTGCCTTTTTAAAGGAATTGTTAACGTTGGAATTGAGGGTATGTACAGAGAAGTTGGTGTCAACACCATTTAAAAAGTCATATTTTTTCACAAATATAGAAAAAATCATTTTGCATAAAAATTTAAGTATTTGCAATAAATATATGTATATAGATTGTATGTATTCATATATTCTTATTTTTCATTTTATTAAGTAAAAGATAATTAAAGTGAAAATAAAAACCTTGGAGTTTTTGGTGAATCTTGAGGTCTCACATACATCTGAGAGCAGTGTGGGTAAGGCCCTCAGTTGTTGCCTTATATTACCATTGGAAGATTACCACAGTTTGCGTAGAAGGGAGTAGTTTGGTGATAAATCAGGGCGATGTATTTCTTTCAGAACTGTAGTAAAAATACTAAAGTCTCTTAATCTGTCCATCTGTTTCACCCTTAAACTATCCTGTCTCCTAATCACTTAATGTCAGTGGGAATGTAAGACCAAAAAAAAAAAAAAAAAAAAAGGATGGGTGCATTCTTTTTTTTTTTTTTTTAATGCTCATTGTTTGCTTTTAAAACAAAGAATGGTTAAGAAATTATCTCAGGGGAAAATATATTTTTCTTTCTCCACACTGGTTAATAATTCATTAACAAACATTCACTGCCAACACTTTCTAGGCCAAGCAGTGTATAAAGAAATAATCTCATGAAGATAATTGTTTGCCAATTTTTCTCCAAGAAATTAATTTCATAGCCAGTTTTATGTCCCTGATTGATCTGGAGAGGTAGGTGAACTTGGATTTTGGTCTCCCTAGTGTCAGGAAGCGCATTTATAAGAATGAGGACTGAGCCAGGTGTCAGAAGACGTTAATTGCCCATAGTCCCATAATTTGGAATCCTGATACCTAAGAGAGGTAATTTTGTGATTTTAAATACTTGGTTTTAGGATATGGTTGAGGAAGCAGAGTGATACCTAGATAGTCTTTGGAAATAAATATATGTAGCCCACTCTTTAACAATGAATAGTACAGATTTATTTGATGACGTGGAAGAAAATAGAATTCCAAGAATGTTATCTTAATGACCTATGAAACTGTTGTTGTTTACTAGTTCACCCCCAAATTGCTTAGCTGTGGTTATTTTCATTGATAAAGGCATATTTTGGAAATTAATAAGGATATATAGAATGCTTTTTTAAAAATGGCAACCTTACTATTTTTCAGAAATTGAAATTTCAAACATTGGGGTTGCCCAAAGACATTGAAGATAGTTTAGCCATCCAACAGAACTCTAAATCTTTACTGAAAATACACTATTTCTAAAGAAAATGTCTTAAGTCTCAGGGAGCATCTGCATCCTCATAATTCCCATATGTAATAGACAGGAATGAAGGTGAAATACTTGGGTGTGAACCACATTGACCATTTACACAGACACCTCCCCCACCCCATTTCCAGTACATATTATTATTTAAACGGGCCTTCTACCTCACTGGAAGTAAAACTTTAATTCAGGTAATGACATAGGAGCCTAAAGGTATAGTTTGTCTGCAGTTGAGTGAGAGAGCAATATACCAGAACACAGCTTCAACATGAATTCCCAACTTTATCGACATTGCAGTCTTAGAAACTGTTCATTGTTTTTCGACAGTACATGACCACAAGAGGTCTTCAGAAATCAGATTTTGCATAGTGTTTCTAGCTGTTTTTGTGTATAGAGCATGCTACTTACTAATTCATATATTTATTGAACACCTACTTGTGCTAAGCACTGCTGAAGGTCTGGCTATATGCACGGGTAAACAAAAGCAGTTAGGTAAATTGTGAACAGTCTTGCTATCATAGTAACCATACAGCATGTGCCCAGTTCAGGGCTCAGAGTAATACATGCTTTGTACTTCCCAAGACATGTTGGAAGGTTAAGTGTCAATGGGTTATGAAATAGCATTTGAGACACTGAGTGAAACAGTGGCAAACCATGAAGAAAAGACACTGCCCCTAGATGAGACGACAATGTGGAAGTGAGGAGCCATGTTAATAAAATCTACCTTTTTTGAGGAACTATCATTGGAAGATTAGTTGTTGATAGAAACTTCAATCTTTAGAGGTCTAAATTGATGAAAAGGCCGAAAGCAGTACCTTTGAAGTAATTCCTGTCAGTGTGTCAGTAAAGATGCTTTATCTTATGTTGAGTGAACACTTCCTAATAACAAGTGGGTAAATAACCCCAGAGAAGCTAAAGGGGATAAGACAGCATACCTTAAGGTCAATCTGGTAGTCTGGTGAGAAGTTTATCCCTAGAGAGATGTTGCTTCCCTGTTTTTTCTCCATGATGGATATAATTAGTATCCTTTTTTTATTCTAATATTATAGGGTTGGCTCCCTCCCTCCCCCCCGCCATCTCTTAAGTGATAAAACTTGAATCAAAAGAGGCTTCCACAGAACCCTACCCCTCTTAAATGGCATAAGTCCTAATTCTTACTTTAAGGGTAATGTAGTCTCATCTCCGTCCAAGAAATAGGAGGGCGGATATCCTACATTTTCCTAATACTAGGTGACCTCACATAGAAAATTGGGTTTCTTTCATAGAGATTGTATGAACTAAAGGAATCCTACCTCCATGTAGCTTTCAGGCTTAACCTAAAAAGGGCATCTCCTAGAAAGATTTCCTTTTAACAGGAAGGACAGATGGAGCCTGGAAGAGAGCCCAAGGTGGTCAGCTGTGGAGATGGGATGGGAGTACATAGTGGGTTCTCTCTGAAAGGTAACTTTAACTTGGTGTTTTGGTTCTTCAAACTCAAAAGAAGTGGTAGAACATTTAAAAACACCTGATTTGCATCTTGACCGTGAACCTTGAGAATGCCTAGGGAAGAAGAAAGGTAAACTCAGGATTGGATTTAAGCCAGGTTTAAGTAAACAGTCTGGTTTTTTTTTTTAATGTTTTGGGTTCCCATAAGATAACGTCAACTTGCTGAGTGGAACACGAATTTGATTTGAGGCATTTTATGGGCTACGTATGGCTTTCTATCGAATTGTAGTTGCAGCTTTAGCTGCTGATCGTGATTTCAGGTTGTGCGTCTGTCAAGTGACACAGACGTTGGCTCATAAATACTATTAACCCAACTTCAGTCAGCACTTAATTTTATTAACTTTAATCATGGGCCTTTTTAAATATTTAAAATTCAGATTAGCCCAGTGAGAAAACAATACATTAAATGTAAAAATAACACTTTAGAACTATTATTTTACATCCAGCCTGTGTTCTTCCTATGGAAAGTGTGGTACATCAAATTTTATGTTTCTTGGGTCAGTTTTATTCAAAGACCAGTGTCTAATGTTTTCAGATACCTAGAGCTTGGGAGTGATGGAGTTAGACTTTGATCCTAAGTCCGCAGTTCTTCCTATTTTAGGTTTTCAGGCAGTATCAATTTTTAAGAGTTTAGTAGTGGCCCCTGCTGAACCTTTATGTAATGACTGCACAAGCTTTCAATTAACAGAACTCTTCCTGAGTCTCAAATATGGTTTCCCTTTTGTTGCATAAGGAGATAGATTCTGGTCTGGAAAGAACCTAAATATTTGTTCCCTAATAGTGGACTACTGATTGAAGGGCAACTTTGTTCTTAGAGATGTCATGAAATAGAGTCATGAAAGATCGAGAGCACGTGACAAATGAAACCCTAGAAATTAAAGCCTTTTTCCTAGCCATAAGTGCGATGGCCTGTATTTAAAAAACCCATCTTAATTCTACGACTCACTGCATCTCACCTTAAGACTGTCACCAGCACCAAGAGAAATCAGAATGGAAGAAAGGACCTTATGTTGGTCTTGTTCACTTTAAAAATCTTTGTGCACGTAGGCCTTAGCACTTTGACAGAAGAAACTCTGCCTTTTAGCTCCTCACTATCGTCTTTATTCCTGTCACTTTTAGACTATTCCTTTTGTTGGTTGTATAAAACTACCTTCAAAAATGAATGTATAATGTTTCTGCACATGGACAACTGTATTTTATCTTAATGACTCATGTTGAATAAAGGCGTACAGTTTTACTCTAGAGACTGTGCCTTTTCTTTTCCAAAGAAACTAGACATGTTGAATGACTTACCTGCTTGTTGCACCTTCCCCTGCACCTGATGGCACAATTGTCCCTGGGTTGTGGCTAAATTAGGATGCCACAGAGTGCTGGTCTCTTCAGGCAACATTCAAGAATTAAAAGAACTCAGTGTGAGCCAGAAAGAGTGTGTGTTTTAAAAATAAAAAGGAAGTCCATACTGCCAAGCTACAGAAGTCAAAACAGTATGGTAATGGCATAAACGCTGGTACACAGACCAATGTGGAATAGAATAGAGAGCCCAGAAATAAACCCTCGCATACATGGCCAAATGATTTTTGACAAGGGTGCCAAGACTAGTCAATGAGGAAAGGGCAGTCTTCAATAAGTGTTACTGGGAAAAGTTGATGTTCACATGCTAGAGAATGAAATTTGACTCTCATATTGTATACAAAAATTAACATTAAGAGCTAAGAATATAAAAACTCTGAAGAAAGTGGAGAGAGCTTTATAATTCAAGTTGATAATTTCTTGGATATGATGCCAAAAGTGTAGGCAACAGAAGAAAAACTAAATTGGATTTCATTTAAAAAATGTGTCCATCAAAAGGACGTTATCAACAGTGAAAAGACAATCTATACCTACAGAATGGGAGAAAATGCAAATCATGCGTCTGATGAGTAATCATTCAATGTGTAAAATTCTACAATTTAACAAAAAAACCAATTAAAAATGAGTAAAGAACTTCAGACATTTCTCCTAAGAAGATACACAGATGGCCAATAAGCACATGAAAATATGCTCAACATCCCCAATTACCAGGGAAGTGCAACCTCACACCCATTATGACAGCTATTATCAAAAAAGTGTTGGCAAGGATGTAGAGAAATTGGAACTCTTGTGCACTGCTGATAGAAATGGATGTATTTGTGTATCTCTGCACCAATTCCACATTATCTTAATTATTCTGGCTTTATAAATGTTTTAAGACTGGGGAGTGTTAGTCCTTCAATTTTCTTTATTTTAAAAGTTGGGTTGGCTTTTTTCTACTTAGGGGAGAAGGGAGGGAGAAAGGGACATACTGGTGTGAGAAACATTGATCAGTTGCCTCTCAAATGCACCCCAACCACGGGCCAACCCACACCCCAGACGTGCCCAAACTGGGAACTGAACCGGCAACACTGATCCATGGACGTTACTCAGCCAACTGAGCCACACTGTTCAGGGCTGGGTAGGCTATTTTATGTTTGACCTTAGCCAAAACCCTCGAAGTGATGGGTAGGCTATTAGATCTTTTGATTTCCCATGTGAATTACAGAATCAGTGGTCAGTCTTTGTAGAGGGAAATCGAGCTGTATGGAAGTCTGACAACCAAGGAGTTAAAGAAGAAACATTCATCCAGACTGGCAAGAGGGGTGGAGACAGGCAGCTGGAGCAGAGAGGACACACGGCAAGGCAGCTGCTGGTGGACTGGGCAGTTCCGCATTCACGTGCAGATAAGCTGGGAGGAACAAATGGTGAGTGATACAGACCTCGCAACCCAAGGTTCCAGCATAGGAAACCAAAGCCGCAAAACTCTGGCAGTAAACACTTGTGGGGTGGTGGGAGAAACTTCCAGTCTCTCAGGAGAGTCCATTGGAGAGGCCCACATGGTCCTAGAACGCACACAAACTCACCCACCCAGGGCTTCAGCACCAGAAGGGCCCAATTCACTTGGGGGTGGCAGGGGAAGTGACTGAAAGCTGGCCAAGAGCGGAGTAAGCAGCACTGTTCCCTCTCAGACCCCTCCCTCCACATACAGTACTACAACGTAGGAAAGTGGGTTGCCCCGCCCTGGTGAATACCTAAGGTTCTGACCCTTACAACGTGACAGGTGTGCTGAGACAAACGGATATGGTCCAAATGAAAGAACAGATCAAAACTCCAGAAAAAGAACTAAGTGACTAGGAGATAGCCAACCTACCAGATGCAGAGTTCAAAACACTGGTAATCAGAATTCTCACAGAAGGGGTTGAGTACAGTTACAAAATAGAGGAAGAAGTGAAGGCTATGCAAAGTGGAATAAAAATATACAGGGAACCAACAATAGAGGGAAGGAAACCAGCATTCAAATCAACAATTTGGGACTGATGGAAGAAACAAACATTCAACTGGAACGAAAAGAAGAAACAATTCAAAAAAAATGAGGCGAGGCTTAGGAAACTCCAGGACAACTTGAAACATTCCACCTTCCGAATCAGGGGTGCCAGAAGGAGAAGGGGAAGAACAGGAAATTGAAAACTTACTTGAACAAATAATGAAGGAAAGTTTCCCCAATCCAGCAAAGGAAATACACTTCCAGGAAGTCCAGGAACCTCAGAGTCCCAAAGAAGCTGGACTGAAGGAGGAACACACCAGGGCACATCATAATTACATTACCCAAGATGTAAGATGAGAGAATCTTAAAAGCAGCAAGAGAAAAGGAGAGAGTTACCTACAAAGGAGTTCCCATCAGCTGATTTCTCAAACCTTGCAGGAAAGAAGTATTTGAAGTCATGAAAGGCAAAGGCCTACATCCAAGATTACTGTATCCAGCAAAGCTATCATTTAGAATGGAAGGGCAGATAAAGTGCTTCCCAGACAAGGTCAAGTTAAAGGAGTTCCTCATCACCAAGCCATTATTACATGAAATGTTAAAGGGACTTATCTAAGAAAAAGAAGATCAAAACTATGAACAGTAACAACATAACCTTAAAGAAAAACAACAACTGAGCAAACAATAAGAACAGAATCATGGAGATCACGTGGAGGGTTACAGCAGGGATGGGGGGTGGGGGGAAAGGTACAGGGAAATTAGGAGCATAACTGGTAGATACAAAATAGGTGGGGGGGGTGTTAAGAATAGTGTGGGAAATGGAGAAGCCAAGGAACTATGTATGACACATGGATTAAGGGTGGGAATGCTGGTGGGAGCAGGGTGCAGGGCAGAGGGGGATATAGGGGAGAAAAGAATGGGACAACTGAAACAGCATAATAAAATATACTTAAGAAAAAGAAAAAAATCTTGAGACCAAAGAATTTGAAAACCACACCCTGCAGAAACAGGCTCAGTAGCTACCTGGTCTGCCTTGTAGAGACCAAAGAAGTTTGAGAACCCTGTTCTTTACCACTCTTGATTATATTGTATCTTACAAGTCTGATGGCAGGTGGCATCTCCCTCAGCCATTGCTACTCTACCAATCCAAATCCAAAGGTTGGGAGACATACACAGAGTCCCCACACTCAGTATTGGGAATCAAATCAGCTGCGATATTCTTAGCGACTCTGTTTGTCTCAGTGTTTCACTCCTGCAGAGTTTGGACAAGCAGGCGAGGCAAGAGAGCTACATCAAAACCCTGCTCGCTCTCGCCCCCAGCTCTTTCCCACTCTGGTGGAAGGGCTTTCTCCCCAAAATGTGGCAGGAACCTGTGCTTAGTCTATGGCTAGTCCTCTAATAGGCATTGGAACACTGTTAGAAACAATAAGCCCAGTAAGGTTGTAGGATACAAAAGCAATGTACAAATACCCAACGCTGTCCTATATACTAACAATGAAATTTCAGAAACATGAAAAAATATCCCTTTTGCACTTGCAACAGAAAGAATAAAATGCCTAGGAATAAACAAAGGGTGTGAAGGACCTTATACTGAACGTTACAAAGCATTATTAAAAGAGATTGAAAAGTACACAATGAAACGGAAATATATTCCGTGTTCATGGATTGAAAGAATCTGCATAGTTAAAATGTCCGTATTACCCAAAGTAATATACAGACCTAATGCAATCTCCATGAAAATCCCAATTACATTTTTAAAAGAAATAGAACAAAAAATTACCAGATTTGCATGGAACCACAAAAAACCCTGAATAGCCAAAGCAATCCTCAGGAAAAAAGAATGAAGCCAGAGGTACCACACTACCTGACTTCAAATTGTACTACAAGGGAATGATAATCAAAACAGCATAGTATTGGCAGAAAGGCAGACACACAGACCAAAGGAACAGAACTGAGAGACCAGAAATAAAACCACATGTTTATGGGCAAATAATTTTTGACAAAGGAGCCAAAAACATACACTGGAGGAAAGAAACCTCTTCACCAAATGGTGCTTGGAAAGTGAAAGGCTACATGTAAAAGAATGAAACTAAGCTAAAGTTCGTCCCCATGTACAAAAATTAATTCAAAATGGATTAAAGACCTAAATAAAACATCTGAAACAAATTACAGAGAAGCAAACATAGATGCTAAACTCATGGACCTTGGCCTTAGAGAAGATTTTATGAATTTGACCCCAAAGGCAAGGGAAGTAAAGGCATAAATAAATGAATGGGATTATATCAAACTCAAAAGCTGCACAGCAAGAGAAACTGCCAGCAACAAGGCAACCAACCGAATTGGAGAAAGATATTTGCAAACAACAGCAGAACTCATTCAACACCAAACAAACAATCTAGTTAAAAATGGGCAGAGGACCTGAACAGACATTTCTCCCAGGAAGACATACAAATGGCCAAGAGATACATGAAAAGACGCTCAGCTTCATTAGCCACTAGGGAAATGCAAAGCAAAACTACAATGACATACAACCTCACACCTGTGAGAATGTCAACTATCAAAAAGACAGGTAATAGGAAGTGTTGGAGAGGTTGTGGAGTAAAAGGAACCCTCATTCACTGCTGATGGGAATGTAAACTGGCACAGCCAAAATGGAAAACAGTATGGAGATTCCTCAAAAAGTTAAGAATAGAGTTCCCTTGTGACCCAGCAACCCCTTTCCTGGGTATCTACTGAAAAAACGTGAAAACATTCACAAAGACATACGCATCCCTATGTTCATTGCAGCATTATTCACGGTGGCCAAGATGTGGAGACAACCGAAGTGTCCTTCCGTAGATGACTGGATAAAGGAGGAGGGTACATACATACAATGGAACACTACTCAGCCATGAGAAAAGATACAATACTGCTATTCGCGACAGCATGGATGGACCTCGAGAATATTAATGCTAAGTGAAATAAGTTAGTCAGGAAAAGCCAAGAACCTATGATTTCACTCATGTGGAACATAAAACTAAAACAGACACAGACCACAGTATGGGGGTTACCAGAGGGAAGGGGGTTGGGGGCAGTAAAGGGTAAAAGGGTCTAAATATATGGTGATGGAAGATTTGGCTTTGGGTGGTGGGCACACAGTGCAATATAAAGATGTATCATGGAAATGTACATTTGAAACCTATATAATTTTATTGGCCAATGTCACCCCAATAAATTTAAGTTAAAAAGAAAAAAAATCTAACGTCAATTGAAAAATAAAAAAAAAAAAAGGCATTGGTTCTTTTCAGGTAGAAACCCAGCTTTGGGATTTCTGAGAAAAAAAAAAAAGCCTTTCATTTTCAAAAAACCCCTGGCTTTCAAGACTATTGTTCCACTATGAACATTTTAAACGTCTCGTTTGAAGTGCAAAGCTGAGCCATAACTTCATTCTTTTAGCCAGTGTCCACCCTTCTTCCTGGGCAATAGGCTTCAATTTCATTGTTTGACCAGAAGGCTTGCAGGGGCTGCGGGGCAGGGGCGGATGAGTTACTGCGAGGGGAAGCACATTAGTATCCAATAACAATGGGTTGCAGGTGTCAAATAGGTTGAAGAAGCCGTTCGGCGCACTGAGACCCTGCTTGTCAAGTGGCGAGCCCACGTGTGTGTGCTACCTGGACTTTTATGATGGGTGAGTTGGAGAAAAAAATCTCATGGATTTCATTTGTAGTTTTCAGTTCTGCATAGTAGGTGTTCTGTAAATATATGTTGAATTGAGCAGAATTCTTCATTTGCATTACACAATTCTTCTACATTTGAGAGGTGGGGAAATAGGACAGACGGAACACAAGAAAGGTAAGGAAGGTTTTTTTTTAAGTCAGATGTGAAAGAGGGAAGCATTCATTACATACTCTAATTTCAAATCATACTACAATTATTAAATTAAGAAATATATAGCTGAAGCAATAGGCAAAGTCATACCAATATTATGTACTCCTTTAAGTATACTTAGGAATGAAAAAATGTTCTAAGCATCACCTCTCCTCAATTTATTTGCAAATATACTTTATTTACAAATAAGTATATACTAGTATATACTTAGAAAGTTAAATTTACAGTGTATCTCTTGTTTGCTGAATCAATGCTTCTCTACTTTAATCTCTTAATTGCAATAGTAATATTAGCAATCAGATATTTATTGAGCGTTAACCATGAGCTTGAGGATGGGAAAGCTGGTCCCCGAGAGGAGTAAAGGAAAGACGACAATGACAGGTTTACGGCGTAAGTATGGCCAATCTCACGTACCTAGGTCCAGTGGGCATCGGCCCCTTGTAAAGGGAAATTACGCAATTCTATTATTCATGGCAACACACCTACATTTGTATCGCACATCTCACAAAGTGCTTTACGAAATGCATCCCATTTCATCCTCATCGCTGTCCTGTGAGGTAGAGAATATCATGCTTATTTAACATAAAAATCGGAGGCTCAGAGGGGATCGAGGGCCTGCAGTCGCACAGCTAGTTAGTGGCAGAGGTGGGGGTGAAACCCCGTTTTCTGCACCCGGGACACAAGCTGCGCCAAGTGCCTCCCTTCTGAGAAGGGGAGCACGTGCCCTGGCGTTGCTGTTCTGTTCTGCTCTGGCACTTCCTACCTAGCAGGGAGGAATCCAGCCTCCTTCAGGGGAGAGAAAGCTCTGCAATTAGACTAAGTATAGTCTGGGAGAGGCTGCATCTCATTTGGACTGATTATCCCGTCACCCGTCAGAAGAACAAAGAGGGAAGAATTTTCCAGGCCCATCATTTCCATTCCTCTCACTGGCTTGTGCTTCCATGTACTGGCCTGACTTGCAGGCCTGGAGACAAATACTAACAGAGCAGACGTGCTGGCTGGCGGAGGAATGTCTGGGCTGCCCAGGAATCCCCCACAATGACCCTATTTAGAACTGGAGGGAGGCTGGCCTGGAGAGAGGTCCTGCAGTCCAGGAAACGCTCGGATGAAGGGACAGGGAAGAAGGAAAGGTCTTCAGACAACGGCAACCTGACAGTTGTCTAATGTTATCGATACCCCATTTTGCAAAGCCCTCCTTGTCCTCCCATTTGACAAACACTTTTCACAGGCCATGTGCTAGGCACGCGGGGAGTTTATTAAATATCACACTATAAGGAGAGTCTCACTGAATTTCTGAAGAGTTCAAAACCAACGTTAGGGAAATTCAAGAAAAAGAAAGGTACTTGGGGGTAAAGAAGACTTGCACTATTGAAGGCTACTATGTCAGGGGCAAGTTGAAGCAATGAAATATCTCAGGAAGCTTTTATGAAATGCTCGTGTACACTAGGGGAATGCTATAGAACACTTGGCATCGGCCGATAAGATTTTTAAAAGCAAGAATGATGCTTAAACGAACACAAAATTCTGTTAACCACGAGTATTACAAGTGATTCCGATTAATCTGTTACTTTATGAGGCACAGCCTCTGCAGGTGGGCTCAGACAAAGTGTTATGTCAAAGAATCGGCAGTAACACATTTAACACCTGCAACAAGTTCCCAGTAAAATACCGCATTGGAAAAAGTGGTTTGCACATTTCAGATCAGACGTTTGCACATTTTAAAATACAATCTCATTTCTAAGAAATGGTACGTAGCTTGCTCAGCCAATGGGACATGAAATACGGAGTTCAAAGGATTCACAACATAGTTTGAGTCATCATCCAACCCATATGAGTGGGTACATGATTCATACATCCTGTGCTTGGTACTAAGTGCTGGATATTCAAGCTTTCTCAACAACAGTACATAGTCACTGATAACCCACTGTGACAAGGTGAGTGGGCGTGGAAAAGAGCCTTGAATTTCACACACACATCCTAGCTTCCCTGCAGAGGGCCGTGCTGTTTCCACACAGGATTCTGCTTCGGGGCGCAGCTATGAGGCAGGACCTGCCCAGGGGCTGGAGGAGAGGGAAGTAGGCTAGATTCCAATGCAGTGCTTTGGGGAAGCGGGATAGAAGACCGAGGTAGGCTGAGGGTGGGAACCGGGGCTCTTGAAGCCGAGAAAGTTGACGACTGGCCATTTCCCTTCTTTCTGTGCTTATTAGCCCTGCCCTCAACTCCTTTGGTTCTCTCTCTCCTCCCCTTTCTCCCTCTCTCTCCCCATCTCTCTCTTCCTTCCTCCTTCCCTCCCTTCCCTTGTGGCTTCATTTCATTTTGCCTCACTCCCCCTCAACCTCTGGTTTCTCCAAAATTGTATTGCTTTGCTGCACATGGGTGAGAAAACCACCAGATCAAAACCAGTCACTGCAGAAACCTGGGCTGCCCTAAAGTCCAAACTGGATTAATTATGCCCAGACAACTTTGAAAACACTTTAAACAGGAAGAAAACCAAATGAACTGAAAACTTGGGTTCAGTATAATTTGGTTCATTTGCATATCATGGTAGGGTCTTCAAAGGGTTAAAAAAAAGATGTCTTTTTCCAGGACCTTTTTGTTCGAAAACTCATTTCTATCAGAGACGCAGTCAAACATAACACTCACCAGATGCAGTCACAGTGCTGAGCACTCTGGAACAGAGTCCGGGGCCATTCTCTCTGCCCCCAAGAGCCGCCTCAGCTCTCCCCGCTCCCACAAACCCCAGTGTCATGGAGGGCAGCACAGAGGGCCAGTTTGCTAGGACATATAAGGATGAAATGTGTTTCTCTGCCTTTGCTGCCGAAAATAACTGATGTGGACGAAACAGGGCCCCTCTAGACCATGGTTTCTTGCCTTGGCACATTGAAATTGGGGGCCAGGCGAGCCTGTGCCGTGGGGCTGTCCCGTTCGCAACAGGGCGTTTGGCAGCATCCCAGTAGCACGCTCCCTGGCCCCCAAGTAATGAAAACAAAAAAACTGTCTTCGGACATCGCCGTATGTCCCCTGGGCAGCAAAAGCAATCCCTTTTGAGAACCATTTCCTTAGAGAAGAGGATAAAACATTCTGTTCCAAAATAGACATATAAGACCGTAAGTGTTTTAAAGTGTTTAGGGAAAGATAATACTTTAGAAGAAATATGGCGATAGCTTACCCTTCCTAGCTCTGAAGGCACTGCTCCAAGCTGGTGTTTCTCCTAAACTGCAAGCTTCATAAGGGTGGAAACATGTTCCTCATATACTGCCATAGTCCAGTACAGGGCCCAGGACATAGTAAGTGCTTAATAAACATTTGTGGAATGAACACCTCATCTAGTGAGCAAACACTGCACGATAAGCACTACAGCATATTCATGTCTCAACCCTAGTCCTTACAACAACACTAGTGTAGGATGGGCTTTAAGTAAAACTCGTCAATAAAGCAAATTCAGGTATCACGTCATTGTTAATTTCTCCTAGTTCCTGTCCTTCCCCAGCCACTGCTCTCCAATGAGATGAGCTGAAGTTCTTACCCAGCGGAGTGGGGAGGGCCGCAGCTCTCCTGGGACAGTGCGGGGGCAGGGGGCAGATGTCCTTGTGTCCTCAGAAATCTTCCAGCCAAATTTCCCTCGATCCAGAAGACACAATGGGTGTCAGGTAACTAAGAGATTCTGGAAATTATCGCCGCTCTCCTGGGAACCTTAGCCAGCCACGTAGCCAGGACCCGTACTTGTTCCCATCAATATTGAAACCGGAGTAAACAATCCCCAGGTGGCAGCACACCGCAGCTGGGACGGGACCGGATTTGGCTCATGTAGTCGGAACCCGGCAACCCGAGTCCTTTCATGGACATCTCAAACGCACGCCCTCATTTTATAAGACTGACCCCTTTCTGCCCACCCAGCACCTTAGGCTGGGGTTTTACTATATTGCTCTATGGCACCGATGAGGAAACTGAGGCCCTAAGAGGGCCTGAACAAGTTGCACGACTTGTTCAGATCCCAAACACGCTTTGTGGTAACTTGAAATTCGAACCACGCACAGCTGGGCTGACTCCGCACTCTGCCAGGCAGCACGGACCAGCGCACATGAACCCTTTCCGGAGAGAGCTGGTCATCGCCGTTCCTGTGTTCCCCGTGTTACAACTCCCTGAGTGGCTGGGGTGGGGGCCTCCATTCTCCACGGTGTGGGCTTGGGAAGGGCAGCTGAAGAGGACCTGGTCTGGAGCCAGCAGCCTCAAAGCTGTGCCAAGCTGGGGTGCAGCAGGCACGCCAGGATGAAGAGCAGGCAGGACTGGGCTGGCCTGGGAAGAACAAGCAGAGGCAAAAGAAAAAAAAGCATCTACTGCAGAGTTGAACAAGGTGAGGCAGAACCCAAATCAGGGACTTACTCACCACTCTTGGGGGAGACAGGACCATGAGTGAGTCGCTGCCTCCCAAGTAGGCCCAGGACGCCCGGTATCAGACAAGCCTGGCAGCCTGCTATGCTGGGGAGCACGCATGTTAACATGCGTACACAAATGTTTGCGGGGAAGAAAGCTAGCTGAGTATAGGAGTAAGCCAGGGCTGCTTATGAATATACTTTTTTTTTAGAGCACTCTCATTCTTGAAAAAACGTTACGCTCTGGGCAGTTGAGTGGTCACCAGTCTGGTCGTCGATGTGCGTCAGAGACTGGGGCCAGGCTCTAGTGCGGACCAGGAGTCCAGCTGGCCAGAGCAGCTGACTGTGTAGCCGTTCCCAGCACAGATGGTTGAAGCCAAGATGCTTTAATTCAGGGAGGAGCCGCAGGGCACTGTGACTCCATGACCCTTAACCGGGAATTCCATCCCGGGAGGGAGGAAGCCAGGGCTGCTGTGGGAGAGGGAACCCGAACTAAAGGACGTAGAACAGAAACACAGTCCAAACGAGCAGGCAATGCCAGCCCTCAACCCTCCCCAGATGTGATCAAGGGGTTGGGCTCCTCCCAGGCCAGGAGCAGGCCTCCCTGATGTGAAGAGGTCAGGGTGGCTGGCAGGGCAATGGCGAGAGGTGAAGTTCACTTCCCGCTCCACAGAGGTAGAGCTGCTGTTTAACACTGAGGAGACACACTGGCCTGACAGGACATCGCTCTTTGTACTCATTAACCTTCACCTGAAGTTGCTCTCTTAATTCTGCAGGGATATATGAACAATTGTACCTATTACATCCCTTCCTTTAGTCATTTTGTTTATTTCTCTTTTAAATTTAAATTTTTTTAAATCACAGTTTCTCATTTATTTATTTTAAAGATTTTATTTATTTGTTTATTATTTTTAGACAGAGGGGAAGGGAGGGAGAAAGAGAGGGAGAGAGAAACACCAATGTGTGGTTGCCTCTAATGCACTGGAGGACCTGGCCCACAACCCAGGCATGTGCCAGACTGGGAATCGAACTGGCGACCCTTTGGTTGGCAGGCCGGCGCTCAGTTCACTGAGCCACACCAGCCAGGGCTCTCATTTACTTTTTTAATGCATGAAGAACTAGTAGTATATAGTGTAAAAATGCATTCCGATTCTCACTGACACTTGCTCTAAGCTTTGCTCCAGACCCAGGAGCGCAGGACACGTAAGGTTCCTGCCCCCAGTCCAGTGACGCTCCTCCGGGGTGGGACTGGAAAGAAACGTGCATGTACGCAAATAAGACAGTTCCCCACTGGGGCAGTCATGTCTCTGAAGTTACCACGGTGCATCAGGATTTCCTGAATCAGTGCATTTGTCGTTCTCTATCATATCCTGAAGCTCATAATAAATGGTATTCTCCCTGGACAGAGCGTGAGCCCTAGATGCATGCGTTCAGCCGTGGCGCTTGGCTCCTGAGCTACCCTGTTTTCAACAGGCTGCTTTGGGTCGTATCCTTTTTGCCCCGGCAAAGCGAAGTTACCTGCGCGATCCGTGAGTCAGGGGTGTCATCGACTTGCTGCAGCTGCTCAGGAGGGAGAGGCGGCTGTTTTGTCTTGGTGAAGACTCTCGCCTTTAGTGTGTTGCCACATGTCAAGCCATGGCCCGCCCCAGATGCCCAAGCCCTCATCTTTGGAAACTGTGTGTCCTACTGGAAATGACAAAAGGGAAAGGGAACTTTGCGGGTGTGTGAGCTGGGGAAATGACACTGGATTATCTGGGTGGGTCTGATGTAATCACGAGTCTTTGTAAGAGGGAGGCGGGGATTGGAAGGGATGGAGGGAACCAGAATGATGGAAGCTGAAAACGCAATGTGCTGTGAGCTGCTGAGCGAAGGGATGGAAGGGCCTCTACAAGCTGAAAAGGCCATGAAGTCTCCCCTAGAGCCTCCGGAGGGATAGAGTCCAGCAAACCTTGCTCTTTGCCCTTATATGAAACTCATTTTGAACATCTGACCTCTAGACTATGGGAAAATCATTTTGTGTTGTTTTAAGCCAAGTTGTGCTAAGTTGTTAAAGCAGCAATAGGAAACCAACATACGCATTTTCCTCTAGACCCTGTGACAGAAAAATGTATGAACCCTTCTCCTTCTGGTTCCATCTCTCCTAGCGGCTTGCAGAGCAGGGTTGGACTGGGGAAGCCAGAGAGAATGGCAGGGTCATCTAGAGAAGGAAGGTCACGCTGAGCAGGAATCTGATCATTTTCTCTAGCTGTTCACATGATGTCCTCTGCCTCCTGCCATATTTTTAAGTCTCTCCTCCGAAAATGAAAGGGAGCCCTCTGCCTCTCTCTGTGCTCCCAGTGGAGAGGTGCTGTGTCTGGCTGGAGAGATTGGACCGAGCTAGGCCTGGCTTTTATTCCCTAGCAGCCAATTAAGGAATCCATAAGGAACACATGAGTGAATGAATTCACAAGGAGTTCAATTGGTCACCTGCATTTACTGAGTGCCTACAATTTGCCAAGCACTGCACTGACACTACAGAGCCAGAGAGAATTAAGCTTATTCCCTGACCTTGAGAAAGGACAGATGGGCACACGGTTAATTATAAAACAACAGATAAATTCCAAATGGGCCGGAGGAACCCAGGGCAGGGATTAATTCCGCGCTGGGATTAGAGGTGGCTCCATTCAGGAAATACCGTGTGATCTGGGCTTGGGAGGGGGTACAGAGACTTCACCGAGAAGAGGGAACACACGCCCCAGGGCCCCATGAACAAAATCACACTAAGCTTCACGGACAAAGAGTGTGAGTAGGAGTCACACACAAAGGACCGTGGAAACCAATATCGCGCCTTGGCCATGTGTGATAAGGGACCATTTCCTTCCAAATGTGGAATTGCTGGCCTCGAATTAGCTGCCAGCCAGCCTTCTTTCGGTTCTTCTGAGTATTCCAAATTTACCGTTTAAGTCTCGTTCCCCAGTGGAGGCGAACGTTTCTCCTGTTATACCTATGTGGAAACTACTATGTGACTGTTCAGATTTATTATAAAAATTTGTAAGACTTTACAGAAAAAAGGAATTTCATAAATGTATGTATCACTTCAACTTTTCTGGCTTTCGTCCAAAAAACGTACCAAAGTTTAAAACTGAAAAATAAAGTAAGAAAACTAATTTATCAAAGTTATGCTCCTCCCTCCCACAGAGAGGGGGCCCGGGGCCCCGGCTTCAGGTGTTGGCTGCAGCCTGAGTTTTCTCGGGCAGGCACCGTAAGGGGGCCGAGGGTCACCCTAAGGAGTGGCTTTGAGCCGTGAGGAACTATGCTAGTGTCCGTTCAAGTCTTTCTTGGCCAAAGTTGAGGGAGGGAGTGTTTGGGGAGGGCTCAGAGGAAGGAGCCTGGCTAGAGTTTGGGGAAGGAGCAAATTGTCACCACTCAGCTGCACTGTCTTGTCCCTGATGGCTTTCCAGGTCTTTGTCCTAGTCCTTCAAGAGACCTGTGTCTATTTGTTGCTCTTGGTAGCCCTGAGACACCCTTGTGTCCTCATTATAAAATGTCCTGTATTTAAGCGAATTGGCTGGAGTTCTGTCTGCAGAAGGAAGCAGTCACAAAGACAAATCAGTTTACCTGCATTGGCACGGCCCGCAGACTTGTCACATTTGCTCTTCGGTGGCCGTCCCTTCACGTAATGGATCAGAGCTTGTTTCTCAAGGACTTGGGTCATTTCCAGAAAGTTACTGACAACATTGCTTTTCCCCGTGTAGAAGGTGAGGAGGCGAGCGGAGCTGAGAGCCTGCACATGGCTCCTGGGCTCCTCCAGCCGATTAGCCGCAGCCCCACCTCAACGGGGGTCCCTGTTATTTAATGTGGTTTGTGTGATGGTGCCTTGGAGTCGTTTCATCAGTATTTTAAAACTGCTAATGCAATTTTATGAGGATTAAATTAGATAATATAGACCATAGCCCAGAGCCTGGCATATAGTAAGCTGTTATTATTATTAATAGTGATTGTGTTAAAAGTTAAATATTGACTTTACATATTTGTGTTTTTCTTACGTATTTGTGCTGGGCGTTGTTTCTCTTTGCACCCACGTGGGAGCCCCTTCTCAGCCTGCTGTGTGGCTTCAGGCTGCTTCTCTGGGCTCTTCTCACTGTACTGAGTTATTGATTCCATTCAGCCCATCTCTCTAATACTCTCTGTACGCTGGCAACTCACATTCATATCCCCAGCCTGCACCTCTGTCCCGCGCTCCGAACATCTCTAACTGCCTCTTTGCATCTCCACTTGGATGTGGCATCTCAGAGCTGAGCTCCTGCTCCCCTACACTGCCCCCCCGAGCTGCTCCTCCCCTGGCCTTTCCCACCTCAGCAATTGGCAACACCATCCTCCAGGCATTCAAGCTAAGGACTCTTGAGTCTTCCTCAACTCATCTTCCTCTCAAACTCCACATCCAGACCCCGCATCCTTTGAGCACCACCTAAAAAGTGTATCCAAAACCCAGCAACTTCTCTCCACCGCCACGGTCACCACTCTGGCCAAGACACCATTGTCTCTCACCTGCAAGACCTTCTCCGTGGTTTTCCCACTTGTCCATCCTCAGCATTTCAGCTTTGACCTTGGCCTTCCTCCCGATCCTACAAAGCCTGGTATAGTACCAACTTGAGGGTGAGATATAACGATTGCACTGGAAGAGGAGAAACCTCTTCATAAGAGTAAGAAAACCATTTGCAGAAAGCTCTCCAGAGTCTCGCCTGCCCGTCCCTAAGCCAGTCATTGGCAAGAGGAATAGGGTTACCGGACTGACTGAGACTAGCTGGCTTGTCTCCAAGATGGAGATGGGGAACAAGTAGATTCCTGCCGTACGGAGGCTGCTCGTTGAGGAAGAGATGCGGGACAGGTGCTGGGTAAGCATCAAGAGTCTGCCATGATGTAGTAGTTCAGAGAGTCAGTAAGGGTCCAGCTCCTTTTCTGAGCTGCTTAGTGTGGGCAGCCCTGGGCCCCCAGGACTTGGCTGGGTACAAAGGAGCAGAGGTCTACTCACCAAAGAGGGACAGGGATGGGGCAGGTAACGTGGGTATCTTTCTGCCCATCCAGAGAATCCCACCTTTCTTGGGGTTTCCTTCTTTCAGGTTAATGGAAGAAGATATTTTCTTCTCTTATTAGTATCCTAGGGCTACTGTAACAAATTACCACAGCCTGGGTAGCTTAACAGAAACGTATTCTCACACAGTTCCAGAGGCGCGCAGCGTGAAATGAAGGTTTCGCAGGGCCGTGCTCTCCCATGCTCTAGGGAAAATCTCTGCCGTGTTTTCTCTCAGTTTCCAGTGTCACCGACAGTCCTTGGCATTCCTTGGCTTGCAGGTGCATCACTACAGTTTCAACCTCTGTTGTCACGTGGCCTTCTCCCTGGGTGTCTCTGTTTTCTCTTCTGCTAAGGACATAGCTGTACTGAATTAAGGACATGTCCTACTCCTGTGCGACCTTATCTTAACTAATTACATCTACAACGATCCTATTTCCAAATAAGGACACCTTCTTAGGTGTGGGGGTTAGCACTTCAGCATGTCATTTGGGGACACAGTTTAATCCATTATACTTATATTTTCAGTATTAATATTTCTTTACTTCTTCCTTTCCAATTTGGGTGCCCTTTCTTTCATTTTCTTGTCTAATTTTCTGGCTAGAACCTCCAGGCCTTTATAGCTATAAATTGTCCTCTATGTACTGCATTAGCGGCACCCCATAAGTTTTGGTATGTTGTGCTACATTTTCTTTAGAACCTATGGTCTGTGCAGGCTTGACTTGAATTTGTTATGTAGGTATCAGTAACTGAAATGTTAAAGAGAAACGTGTACAAGATAGGTTCCTCATCTTTAAATGAGTGCAGATAATTTACTGAATAATAAACCAGTAGCCATGAATTAAGAATTATAGTGTTTATAGAAAGAGTGTAAAGACATTGTGTATTAACTTCCTCTCTTCTTTTAGTTGTTCACACCTAGGTTATGTCTTACCACGCTGCTAACGGGCCACAGCTGATCCCATTGCTCATGTCCCATCAGTTACCAAATCACAGGTACTGTGTGTTCGAGGAAGAAGCCTCACGGACCTTATAATTTGGAGACTACATGTGAAATTTGCATTTTTTATTTCAGTGCATCACTGATTCAAGTTTTATCTGTGAGCCAGCAACTTTTTGTTTGGTTAATTGCCTCCATTTGACAGAGCCATTTTTAAGACCCACTGCTGCAGTGAACTCAACGACCGAGTATTTATATTCTTAGGGTTTGAGGGACTGGACGAGCTAAAGCCGGAAAGGGAATCATCACAATGAGACTGTGCCTGCTATTACTTCTCTCTGACAAAGACGCTTCTCCTCACCTTTTCCCAGCTCTTCCCTGCGACACCCACGCCCCTGTGCTCCCAGGGCTCTCCCACGTCACCAGCATTCACCCCCTGCGTTCTCCACGCTGCCTTCCTCTTTCCTACCCAGTTCTCCAATAGCTTCTTAACATCTCAGGTGCCAGCATTCCCTCCTACTCTTTCCCCCAAGGAAAGGTGATGTCATCGCCAAGTTCACTGTTTAACACTTGACATTCAGACAAACATTTCTCTGTGTTTCCTTGCATGAGCCCACCTCTCTTTGATGCAAATCCACCCCAGAGTGGCCAGCCCCTGGCGTCTCCACCCCGGGGTATTTATAGGCCATTATCACAGCGCCCCTCACCTCACAGGCTGTGAAAGGAAGACTTCCAAGCTGACTTCTCCCTCCATCCCCATCCCCATCTCCATCCCCATCCAGGCAGAGGATGGAAATGGCTAGAGGATGAGATGAGGTCTGAATTGACTCCCAGTATAGCTCAACCAGAAACAGTCCAAATAAAAAGCCAGCTTTTGAGCATTTCACACCGTTTAGCTCAGAGTTCATCCAGCCTGCTGCTTCCGCAGCTGCTCAGGGGCTGCTCATCTTCACTGGCCTCTGCGCCAGGCCATTAGCAAGCTGCCAGAGCAGGTAGCTCGGGCTCTGGCTGCTGAGAACAGGCTGTGCTCAGAGCCACCGGCCCATCTATTGCGGACTTCACTGGGGATGGGTTCAGACCTTTCAAGGTCAGTGACTACTTGGCAGTCATACACAGTTCTGTTACTGAAGGTCTCAGTCCTGACTGTGGCTCATCATCTTGTTGTTCAGAGAGCAAAAGGGGCAGTAGGAAGGTGGCTTTTAGTAACTGTAACACTAGAACACATTCTAAACAGTCACCATTACCATTCTCAAGTTTCATGTTTTTGCATATTGTTTTTCATAGTTGTATAGCTCTAATGGTATTTTCTACACTTACTCATACATATTATTTAGTGTTCTTTTATAAATATTTCCTAAGTTCCCATACAATCTTTATGACAATTTTATTGGCTGCCTAATGCTTTGTTGCATATTTAAGCTTTTGCAGCAGTCACTTAGTTGAAGAAGGTGCCAGAGCATGCGGTGCTTCCCAGGGCCATGGTAAGGGGTGCCTCAGAGAGCGATTCTGGCACCCACTGCCACCTGAGGACAATGGGCACCTGGGGGATGGGGTTGTCCCAGGATGTCAAAAACAAACCGCTCGCCCGTTTGATCGGACACTAACCCTGGTTCCACGTACAAGTCAAGCTTTGCCTTAAAAAAAAAGACAACATACATAAACAAAAGAAGTTGAGTCTAGTGTTTTTGTACTACATGAATCACATGGGGCCTACGAGGGTCCCAAAGCCAGAGCCCACCGGTCGGCTTGGTAAAATCTCTGTTGGCTCCAGGACCAGCAAGGCTGCACCTGGCATTTCTGCTTGAGGTTGTGAGGGGGCAGTGTACGGGCTTCCTGCTCCCCCAGCCCTTGTCCCACAGCTGCGGCCACTTGGCCCTGCCTGAGTACCTGGGGCCCTCCCGCCGCCGGGCAAGGGAGAGCTAGTTAGCCTTAGGAATAGGAGTCACCTCGGGGAGGAGTGCTGAAAGTATAGATTCTTGGTCCTCACGCCCAGAATGGTAGGTACGGGATGGGGCCTAAGAATTATAGGATATATTTACCCATGCCTTGTAATTATTCCTCTAAATAGTATTTAATCCTGAATAATAGTACGCAGTAAATTCTAGTTACAGTGATATATTGCTGATGACTCAGATGTGTGTTTGTAAATTAGAGTTGACCTCTGATTCAACAACCAATAAAGTATAAACCTGTCATTTATTGTAAGAACCTGCAATGTCCTTCTTTCACCACTAGGAGGCAAAGGTGAGGCATTTCTACCTTTTTCTTTTTCTGGTAGCTTAGCACTACCTGGGAAGGTGCGAGACAGCAGAGGGGTCCTAGGTGCCCCAAGTCCATAAGAGCTGGGGGAGGGGGGCAGTGAAGGAAGCCACTGAAATGGGAAAAGGAGGAAACCAACATTTACTGTAGTCTGTTCCGTGCTGGATTTTGCGTTAGGCATTTACGCATACGTACATATCTAATTTAATCCTTGTAGCTACCCAGTTTACAGATGAGGAAGCTGAGAATCAGGGAGATAGAAGGACCTGCCCAAGATAACAGGGGTAAGACTCATGGAGCATAGATTTTCATAGAAGGCCCTCTTGACTCCCAAGCCTGAGCTTGGAGCCTAAATAATACCAGAGGGAAGGCTGGGGTTCCTCACTAAAATTTGGCCTTATTTTTAGTCTTTATATTTGTTTCTTCTATTGATTCTAGTGAGAGAGGCAGGGAGAGAGGGAGAGAAGCACCGATGTGAGAAAGGTTGACTGGTTGCCTCTTGCACGCACCGTGACTGGGGACCTAACCCGCAGCTCAGGCGCGTGTCCTGAGGAGGAATCCAGCCAGCGACCTTTCAATTTGTGGGATGACGCCCAGCCCACTGAGCCATACCAGCCAGGGCTTGGCTTTAATTTGCCCAATGACCAGCTCTGTTCTTGTCTGTGCCCAAACCACAGCTGTCTGCGAACCTCACACTTCACACAGCTACCTGCGTGCTTTTGCCTGCTGAATGGGCTTTGGAAGCCTGGCATGGCTCCTTTCTTTCCCGAAATTGAAACAGCCAAGTGTCTGATAGGGTCAGGCCCTGAATCGTAAATGATTGGCCAGATGCCCCAGTGTAGGGCGCTGGCAATGCAAGGAGCAGCAGCCATGCCATCAGCCCTCCCAAGCAGGGGTGCTGCTACCCAGGCCTCCTTGCACCCAGCTTTCAAATGTCCAGCATCACCCATTTGAGCCAGAGTTGTATTGATCTTCTTTAATTCCACTATGCATATTGTTTTAAAAAAACATATCACGGATAATTCCACTTCTGGGTAAATGTACAAATGAACTGAAAACAGGGATTCCATAGGAATTTATACACCAATGTTCATGCAGCGTTACTCACAACGGCCAAAGGGTGGACGCAACCCCAGCGTCCACCCCCTGAGGAACGGGTAAGCAAACTGTGTACACACACAGCGGAATACTATTCAGCCTGGAAAAGGAAGGAGACCCTGACACGGGCGACGACGTGGATGAACTTGGAGACATGATGCGAGGGGAAACGAGCCGGCCACGAAAGACAAACATCGCAGGTTGCACTGAAATGAGATACGGGGAGACCTAGTGTTTCACGGGGACACAGTTTCAGTTGGGGACAATGGAAGGGCTTTGGAGATGGTGGTGATGGCCGCACAACAACGCGGATGTGCTTCATGCCACAAAACGGCACACTTAAACATGGTTAAAGCGGCGAATTTTGTGCGATGGACAATTTACCACAATTTTGAATTTTTTAAAAAGATTTCCCTGGAACCCTCAGTCCGGCGTTGTTAGCGTCCAGTCCTCTAAGGCAGCTTTGTCTCCCACTGAGTGCCGCCGAAGGGGCGCATCCCTGGGCACATCAGAAAGCCTTGCTGTCTGGCTTGGCAACCGGGGGACCCCAGAAAAGGCTGGCTCTCGGTAGCACGTCCTTGAAAGCTCCTGAGACCCCCTCCCGTGCCAGCCTTCCGCTGGGCTGGTGTCAGCCCAGTCTGGACCATCGCCGGGCACATGCCCCTCTGCTTGCGGCTGCCAGCCTCACTGGAGACAGCCCCGGCCAGCTGGCTGCGCTCCTGGTTCAGCTCGCGCGCTCAACAGGACCTCTGTGTTGCTTGGAGATCCCGTCTTTTCCAGCTCGAGTAGAAGCAGTAGCTCGTTTTTCAGCGTGACTTTTCCAAATTCCTTCTGCTGTCTGCAAGCTTTCGGGATTTCAACATGGCTCTTGTGCCCCCAGCAAAGTATCTCCGTTTCTGCTTCACTAACTTCACTGTTCCAACCCATCTCCTAAAGGTGCCCGCCGCCCTTTCTGTTGTGCTTGGGGCCGACGGCCCGGGCCACGAGGGCTTTCACTGACCCCTCCGTTCCCTGTTTCAGCTTGGCATCAATGGCTCTACCTATGGGGCGCTGAATAAGGTTTGCCTGAAGGAAAGTTTTCTGTTTAAAAAAACTTTTTTTAAAAACAACGTTGCCTTCAAGGATCAAGCATCTCTCTTCTGATAGAGCTGACAGCCTTGATGCCTGTCCCCTCTTCTCCAGGGCAGTGATGCTTGGTTGTCCTCTCATCGGCCATCTCCTCACCCACGGACATGCTCCACGGTGCACACCCCTTGACCTTGCTTCCCCTTGACCTTGCTGACCCGAGCAGGCGGCCCTCCCAGCTCCCTGTCCTCACCACCACACTCAGCTCTCAGCTCCTCACAGTCTGGCCTCTGCCCTGTCCCCGCCAACACTCTTAGCCTGACACCTCCTGAAGCCCAGCGCCCTGCTCTGCGGCGCTCCCTGCACCCTCACCCTCGACGCTTCTCCCAGGCCTTCAGGCGCTGCGCCTGCTCTGTAGTTGCTTTTCCCCTGACACCTGAACTCCATCCTCTAAGTCCCTGCCTTCAGTCCTCTGCTCAGACCCTTCTGCCTCTCTGCCCACAGGCTTTCAATGGCTAGTTCTCGCTCACCCCTGAGGTCCAGCTGCCTGCTGGACACGGCCATTTGCATTCAACTCACTGTCTCCTGAGCTAGACCCTCCACTTCCACCCCCTGCTCCAGCCGGCCCCTTGTCAGCATCCCCGGGAGTCTGTGTCCCGGGCTGTGAGCCCTGGAGTTACCTCCCACTCCTTCCTCCCACGGGACACAGTCAGTCACCAAACCCTCGTGGTCCTGCCCCTGCAGTGTCCCTCTCACCGGTCTTTCTGTTCCTTCCACTCAGCTCCTGGAACCGCAGCCTGATCAAGCTCTCCTTGCTGCTCCCTTGCCTAGCTGCTCGCTTCCGGTCTTCCCTGCCCCGATTCTGTCTCCACGCTCCTGCCACCGCCAGGCAGACCAACCGCTCAAGGTGTGACCCTCCTGGCTCCAGCCCCCTCGGTGCCAGGCCTTCTGCTGGGCTCACTTGTGTCCTCTGACCACTCGCCGCTGCCCCAGTGCACCGGAGGAGGACTTGCTCCCTGTGACTTCTTGCTTCCACTGGCTGCTCAGACCATGCACCTCCGCAGCTGGCACCTCTGATGAGACTCCTCTGTCAAGACCAGAGCCAGTCATCCTGCCAGCTGGACATGACCTCTTCGTCTTCCTGACATTGGTGGCACTGGTTTTCCTACCTGGCAAATGATCTGCCTGTAGCAGAACCCTCTCTCTCTCCTTTCTCCCCATCCCCCAGCCCCACGTGCTATTGAGAAGCAAGCTCCTTGTAGCAACATCCCTGTCTTAGTCATCTTTACGTCCTCTCCAGGGTCTGATGCAAAGCAGCTGCTCAGGACTGCTGGCTGGTTTGAATGGACACGGATGGGGGGCTGAGGCGCTGTCTTCTGTCTGTACCTCTCTGGTTTCTGGTAACAGAAACAGGCCAGGTCACCCCTCAGGCAGGGCAGGTCCCTTGCCTTCAGCTCTTCTGCCAGAACCACCGTGGACAAAAGACAGGGCACCTCAGGGTCTCTCACAGTCGTTCTGTCTTCCCGAGTCACCATCTCTGATGGTGTTCCAGATGGCCTCCGTGACCCTCTGCTCAAACTGGGACTCCTGGTCAGCCCCCCCGGGTCCCTGGTGCGCTTGCTGGACGCTCCCAGGAGGGGCCCCTGCCTGTGTCAGGGCCCCTGTGGCTTGAGGGGCTCCAGACCACCCCATGGGGGGGCCTTCCTGCTCTGCTCACAGGGGAACGCTGGCTCGGTGCTGAGAGTGAGAGCAGAGAGAGATCTGGGGTTTAAAAAATAACTTTACTGTCAGGGCGACCTATAAGTAATAAGAAGGCCTTCCCCATAATCTCAGCTCTTTTACACAACTGTCTGCTCGTTCCTTTTCAGCCTTTGTTCTCATGCGTGGTCTGTTGTAAATAGTTACAGTGACATTATACATATGGCCTTCTTTCACTTACTGTGAAGTCAGAAACACTTCCCTAGCAGTCCACAGCCTTCCCAGGAATCCTTGTAATGTCTACCTAATATCACCCAGGCAATAATGTATTTATCCTTTTTTTTTTAGACATTTAGATTGTTTCTGATTTTTTTTTTTTACATTGCACTATAGCCTTTCTCTTATGTTTAATTATTTCCATGGGGTAAATTCCCAAGAATGGGGTTACAAGTCAAGGGACATTTTTATGACTCTTGGTTCTTATTCCCATATTGCTTTCCAAAAGAGTCGTACCGATGTGCAGATAACGGTATTTCAGCGGCCCCATAGTCCATTGTACCGCCGACGCCCATGCAGATCCAACGTGTATCTGACTGCTTCTTACGTGGGAGGCACTTTCGTTGTGACTTGTGCATCCAAGCCTCTTCCTTTCAGAGTTGGAGGACATCTGCTCGTTTTATAAATGAGGACACGAGGCCCAGAGAAGGGAGGTACAGGGTCGTGGCTGCAGGTTTGAAAACGATTGCACGTGTCCAGTAAAGGGGATCTGCAGACCTGGAGGCCCCTGCACTCTCTGCTGTGCCCAGCTGGTGCAGTCTGGGTGTTTGCTTATTTCCTGTTGAAGCAGAGCTGAGAAGTGACACTGCAGGTTTGTCCTCTGGCTGCCGCCACCCTGAGAGTCTTTTCCATGGAGTGGCAGTTGAGGTGGGAAGGCTCCCGCGGCTAAGCCAAGACCTCTGTTGACTAATGAAAGACTTGCTGGTACTGCCTTCTAAAAGGGGCTCCTGTCCTCCTTGGAGTAGTTCCTGCAGACTGCGGCACATTGAACACGAAGTAGCCTAGGAAGCCCTGTCCTTCCCCTCCCCGAGGCCTTTGCTTACACCCCTGCTCTCTCTTGCAGAGCCGAGAGTACCCTTCCCCTGGCTCTCCGTGCACTCACCCTCTCTGATCTTTAAGTACTGGCTCCTCCAAGAAGGCTCATCATTTATCCACTGCTGCCTTATAAACCCATCCCAAGAATGTTTACTTAGACTAGTAAAGATTTAATTTCCCACGATTCTGTGACCGGCAGAGTGGTTCCTCTTGCTGGTTTGGCCTGAAAACCCTCACTCAGTGCAGGGTATGCAGGGCTGGGGGTCCAAGGTGTCTGGTGGCTGTGGGCCAACAAGCTTAAGGTCCGTGGCACAGGCAGACACACAGTCCCTACCTGGGGGCCACGAGCCACTGGATCATGACACACTGTAGCGCCTCCGTGGTCACAAACGGTTCCCATCCCTCCAGGAGCACTCTCACTCCTCCCAGGGCCCTTTCATGGATGTGAATGGAGGCCACAGAGGCCCCAAGGAGCACCCCTTGGTAGTGACCAGGACATGAAAGAATCCATGGTAGAGAACAAGAACAGGGGCCAGACTGCTGCAGGCTGAGCTTGAAAACTGCTGAGACACTGAGCCACAGGGGCTAATCCCAAGACAAGGAAGTCAAGACAAGAGTTGAGAAGCAGAAGAAAGATGGGCCAGCCCAGCATTAGTGACAAGAAAGCACTGTCCTGTTCCTGGGGACGTCTGGCCTCATGCATCTTTCCCTTCGACTCTAGGGAGGAGCCCCGAAGGGAAGGGAACACGTATCTCTCTTCTCTTCCCTTCCTCGCAGGGTAACAGGCACTCCGGAGACTTACATTTCCAATGTCCAAGTCTGTCTGGTAACATTCTGGAATGCAAGCAGCTCTGCCCCCCGCCCCCATCACTCCTGCAGGAACGGCCTGGCCAGAGTCGAAGCACACGTGGCAGAATCGACGTCTCTCTTCCACCCTGGCCTGTTCGTCCTTCGCACTCGCCCTACAGCCAGAAGCTCCCCGAATAATTAACTTTAATGAATGGAGAAGCTCAGTGGTTCTCCACTTTGGCCACACATTATGTCCCTAGGGAGCACTCTTAAAACTTCAGTTCATCTCGGGTAGATCCCGGAGGTACCTGTGTTTTCCAAAGCGCCCAGGTGATTGGTAGTATGCAGCCCAAGTGGGAACAGTTGCAAGGACTAATCTTGCCAGTTCAGAAAGTTCAGTCAACACAGAATTTGTTGATCTTTTGAGGTATCTGAAAATATCACATAAGTCCTTAGCCTTCGGTAAACTAGCAGCACCGAGGAGATATCTTTCCTTGGATACTGTGGCCTCTGGGTTGCCTATTGGGGTAATTCCTGAGGATCTTCTGGGGGTCCCCTGTAGCCTCTGGCCTCCTGAGCTGCCCCCAGTGTGGAAATATGGTAGCTACTCCTGTGATCTCACAGAAGTCACCCTAGTGGGTCAGTTTAGTGAAATCTCCAGTAAGACACTGAAGGACAGTTTTGTTGCTGCCGTCCCTGATGCAAATCTTAGAAAGTTTCATTCATAAAGGTTTTCCTTGCAATTTGCCACAGACTCTCTGAGTCCACAAGCTCTCATGGAAAATCAGAACACCCTTGTCCCAGCACCGCCTCTCTTTCTGGCCATCCCGTCCCCGTCCAGAGCCTCCCCTCTGTAGATTCTGAGGGGGAACCTTCCTTCCACGATTTTGGACGAGCCTGAGAACCAATGAAGCAGCCTCTGGGGGGAAGCATTTCCACATCGCTACCCACTGTGCAAACTACCGGTTCCTCTTTGTTTCTTCCAAAGCTGCCTCTTTCGGCCAACAGCAGCTACCTCATACTGCTGGCACCCCAAGATTTGGAGGTGGCAACTGTGCCCCGACTATGCACACCTCTGGCGTATCACGTCTGAGTGCTCATCTTTCTCTGAAGGCCAGAGTTTGTGTTTTGCTTGTCAGCATGTAAAGAACACTCCTTCTGCTTGTCACTTTAATCACCCTCTGCTGGACCCTTTCCAGCCCTATCATGTCATCTGGAAGTGCCGGAGAACAGAATGGCACACATTATGGTGTCAGTTTACCATAATCTGATGCAAGGATGGAATTGTGATGGTTTCCAGGATTCTCACCCACATGTTTTTAGGGTTTTTTTGGTGGGGGTCGGGGGACAGCACCGTGCATTCCCGACTTCAAGGAATGGTTTTTCAGTGCCATTAAATTATTTTCCTTGAGCTGTGGCGACCTTCCTGCCTTCCACATGACACTCAGCTGGCAGGGGTCTGCCTGCCTACACAGCTCTGTGCGCCCTCCAGCCTCCCTCCCGACGCCGTGGGCTTGCTGCCCAGCCAGACCTGCTGCCCTGAACGGCCTGGGCATTCACTGGGCTCCTCTTCCCGCATCGCTTACAACCATGGAAACGAAGGCCTGGATGTTCAGACTGCAGAATGAAAATGGGGCAGGTCCTAGCAGAGATTTTTAAAAATACTTATTCCTGTTATTAAAAAAGGGCATGTTCACTGAAGACATTTTGAGACTATGAAAAAATACAAAGAAAATTAAAATCACTCTTAATCCTACCCCCACAGGTAATCCCAGAATATAAATCCCTGGATTATATCCTTCCAGTCTTTTATTCTGGGAGCACCACACACACACACACACACACACACACACACACACACTCTTTCCCTTTATTGTTTTTGTAATATGATATTTGATATCTAACAACTACGCCTGAAGATAATATAACATTGAATGTTGACTGTATTGAAAAAAATTAAAAATAAATATACTTGATACAAAAGAATATGTGGAACATCATACACACGCAAACAAAGAAATAAAACGTTACGTATAATTGGCGATAACCATCACTCACCGAAGTGCTCCCCCAGCCACCACTTCCTGGTGCAGGGTAACTATTTTCTCCAAGTTTGGGTTTGTTCTTCTCTTGCTTTATAAGAGTAATTCTATAAATTATTTGGGTTTACTTGATTTTAAGCTTTATAAAAATGGTATCATTTATAATCATATGTCTCTTGCTTTTTTCACTCAAAAATACATTAGTTCACTTTATCCATGTTGCCTTATGTAGAGATAGTTACTTCATTTTCTCCGCTGTCTAGTATTTCCATTATAGATACAGGCACGACTTATTTACTCATCCCTCTGTTGTTGGACATTTGGACTGCTGCTCGCACTGTGCCATTACAGCCGCTGCCTGTCCATGCCTCTGGGGACCTGTGTTGAGAGTGCCTTTGCGGGGAGATCGTTGGATATAAAGTATACAAAATTTCATTCTGAGCCATTACCAAAGTCACGGCACCAATTTACATCCCAGCATCAGTGCGCTGGGTCCCAGGTGAGCAACCCCCTGCCCAACATTCTAAATGATCAGACTTTAAAACTTTTGCCTTCTTAGTAGCTGTATACATTTGTAGTATTAATGTGCATTTTCCTGAATACATGCCCTAATGAAATTGAAGATCTTTGCATAGGTTTACTTTCCATAAGTGTTTGCTTTTCTTTAAAATGTCTTTTATGCTTTTGCCCCCTTTTTTATTAAACTCATCTCTCACACATGTTTAAACAAAATTTGAATCGTGCTACATACACTATTTTACACTTTCCCATGACATGAAATATTCTTTTACACTGTGATTTTAATGCCTGTGGCATCTTCTATCTCATGGATACCTCATAATTTAATTAATCAAAGCCCTGTACCTTAAATTTCTTTTTTTTTAGTTTCTAGATATAACTCTGGTAAGCTACCCTAATGCATAAATTTACACATATCACTTAATGTTTTCACAAAATAAACCGCAAGAATTTGAATTTCTTGGTCAAAGAATATCAACATTTTTTTTAAAAAGATTCCATTTATTTTCAGAGAGAGAGGAAAGGAAGGAGAAAGACAGGGAGAGAAACACTGGTTGCCTCTAGCACCCCCTACTGGGGACCTGGCCCACAACCCAGGCATGTGCCCTGACCAGGAATCAAACTGGTGACCCTTCAGTTCACAGGCAGATGCTCCATCCACTGAGCCACACCAGCCAGGGCAAGGATGTCAACATTTTAAAAGAGTTTGATGTGTTTTCCAAATCACCTTCCAGAAAGGTTGTATTATTTATATTTCTCCCCCAAACACTTTAACACTGGGTATTAAATTTCAAATATTTTGTTAATTTGTAGATATTAGAAATAAAGATAATCAACATTTTAAACTATTCTTATTGGCCATTGTGATTCTTCTTTTACTGGTATTGATTCTTCCCCCCCCCTCCCAGTTTATTGTTTGCATTAGACTGAAGGTGTATCAAAGCACTATATTCAATGACTTGGTTTACTTCTTTCTCCTTCTTCAGTGTGGTTATGCCATTCATTTGACATCCAATTGGGTTTATTTGTTTCTGTTTGCATTTAGTTACAGGTTTTAATTTTTCCCTATGCTTATGGATTTCATTTTATTTTTTGAATGTATGTGACATAACATGCTTCCAAAAGCCAAACTATACCAAAAACATGATGTAATCAGCATTGCCCCTCCCTCCCTACACTTTCCACCCCGTTCCCTCACTCAGGTCCTTACAGACAACCAACTTCATTGTTTTCTGGTTTATTGTTCTTGTGATTCTTTTTACTAAAATAAGTAAAAGGTAACATACTCTATATTTGCTTTTTTGCTTTTATAAGCTAATACTACACCCTGGAAACTGTTACATATCAGTTCATAGTGTTTTTCTTTTTAAATTTTTTTCAATTACAGTTTACATTCAATATTATTTTGTATCAGTTTCGAGTGTACAGCATAATGGTTAGACAGTTACATAATTTATGGAGTGGTCCCCGATATTTCTAGGACCCACTTGGCAGAGGCATAGTTATTATGATATTATTGACTACATTTCCTAATCTATACTTTACATCCCCATGACATTTTGTAACTACCAATCTGTACTTCTCAATCCAGGAAGACAACCTGTACTCCTATTTGTTGCTTCCTAGTAGTTGATTATGTGGAAGGACCATAGTTTATTCCCCAGTCTTCTATGTTTGGGCATTTAGGTAGTTTCCAATATTCTTCAAATGATGCTACAATGTAGAAGCTTACACGTGTAGGAGTGGGTCGTACCTTTGGAGGTATCTTTTGGGTAAATTCCTAGAAGTTGGAGTGCTAGGTTGGGAGGTAAATGTATAAATTGTTTCATTAGATATTGCCAAATGCTCCCCACAGGGTTTCTACTATTTTTTACTCCCTCTAGTAATATTTGTCTACTCATAACCTGACCAACACAGTGCGGCTGTGTGTGGCTATCCAGTTTGCCCCAACACCATTTATTAACAAGTCCTTCTTTGCCCTAGCTGGGTGGCTCAGTTGGTTGGAGCATCCTCCCAGAGAGTAAAAGGTTGTGGGTTCGATCCCCAGTCAGGGCACAAAAAAGTCCTCCTTTGACTTAGTCATTTGGCTGCTTGTCATGTACTAGATTTTTCATATGCAGTTGGATTGGTATCTGTATCTTCTATTTAGTTCCATTGGTCTGCTTATTCCTGTGCCAGAACCACTGTATTTGCATTCAGGAGCTCTGCAGTATGTTTTAGTATTTACTAGGGCTAGTCACCTCTCATACCTCCTCCTTTTCAGTGCCTTACTAGCCGTTCTTGAGTGTCTATTTTTCCAAAAGAACTTTGGAATCAATTTCTTTAGCTACAGAAAAAAAAACTTGTTTGTATTTTTTGAGGGGAATCATATTAAATTTAGAAATTAACATAAGGAGAACTGTCATCGTAACAATGTTGAGATATTTTAACCAAAATAAAGAAATTTCTTGTTCAAGTATACTTTCGTGTCTTTCAGGATTGTTTTATAGTGTTCCTCTTTCAAAGAACCAGATACATTGATACCCAATTCATATACCTTTTAATTCATCTATTTTAAGTGTGTGGTTTTGGGTGTATTCACAAAGTTGTGAAACCATCACCACAATCAACTTTAGAACAATTTCACCAATTCAAAAAGTAACCTCATATCTATTAGCAATCCTTTCTCAACCCTTCCAACCCCTCCAGCCCCTGGCAACCACTAATCTCCTTACCATCTCTATAGATATTTGCCTGTTCTGGATATTTCATGTATTGTACAGAATCATGTAATATGTGGTCTTCTGCGACTGGCTTCTTTCACTCGGCCTAACGTATTCACGTGTCATCCACTACAGCATGTATTCCATTCTTTTTTATTGCTGAATAATATTGTATTGTATGATTGGATTCACCACATGTTGTTTATCCATCAATTGATGGAGTCTGGGGTTGCTTTCATCTTTTGGCTATTTTGAATAAGACTCTATGAACATTTGTGCATAGCTTTTGTGTGGGCATATGCTTTCAAGGCTCTCGGGTGCGTACTCAGAAGCAGAACTGCTCGCTCATAAGATAACTTCACGTTGAACATTTTGAGGAACTGCCCAGCTGTTTTCCGGAGCAGCTGCACCATCCGCATTCTCACCAACATGCTGTCTGCAACTGTCGTCATAGCCGTCCCCGTGGGCGTGGAGAGGCACCGCATCCTATTTTGATTGACATTCCACTAACAGCTAATCGTGTTGAGCATCTTTCTGTGGGATTATTGACCATCTTCTCTGAAGAAATGTCTGCTCGAATCATTTCCCCATTTTCAGCTGGGTTATTTGTTTTATAACTGTAGTGTTTTGTTTTTTTTTAAATATATTCTGGGTATGTTTCTTATCCTATATATTATTTTAAAATATTTACTCCCATTCTGTAGGCTGTCTTTACACTTTTTTAATGGTGTCTTTTGATGCACAAAAGTTTTACATTTTGATAAAGTACAACTTGTCTATTTTTTCTTTTGCCACCTGTGCTTGTGGTGTTGTATCTGATGAGGCTTTGCCATACCCAGAGTAATGAAGATTGACACCCATGTTTTTGTCTGAGAGTTTTTATAGTTACAGCTTTTATGTTTAGGTAGTTGAAGTTCTACCCAGTCCTGCAGAATGTGACTGCATTTGAAGGTAAGGTCTTTAAAGATATAATTAAGTTGAAATGAGGCCACTGGGTGGGGGAGCCCTACTCCAGTACAACTGGCGTCCTTGTAAGAAGAGGAGACTAGCACAAAGATGCTCCCGGAGCAAAGGGAAGGCCCTGTGAAGGGCACAGGGAGAAGGCAGCCATCTACAAGCCGGAGACAGAGGCCTCAGAAGAAACCAACACTGTCAGCACCTGGGTCTTGTACTTCTAGCCTCCAAAGCTGTGAAGAAATACATTTCTGTTCTTTAGGCCAGTCTGCGGTACTTTGTTATGGTAGTTCTAGCAGACTAATGCATAAACCCCACTTGGTCACGGCATGCTATTTTCTTAAATCACATGGGCTTTGTACTTTTTTTTGAGAGATATAACTTCCTCTGTTTCTTTCCCTCCCGTATAGGAGGGGCAACTGCAGTTCGTGGGCCACGTTGAGACTGCTGCCTACTTTGGTAAATCCAGTTTACGTGAGGCGTAGCCACAGCCGCTTATTTGCATCTCATCTCTGGCTACTTTTGTGCTACTGTGGCCGAGTAGAGTGGTTAGGCCTGCAAAATGTTTACTACCTGGTGCTTTAGGAAAAAAATTGCTGATCCCTGTTGTAGTACTCGGGGTGGGCTTATGTGCATAGCTCCTTGAATTATAGCACTTTAGAAAGTTTCTTCTGTGGCCTTTGATGTTTGCAAAACGGCATGATGGATAGAAAATCCTTAACTTGCATCTCCTTTCCTTGGGTCTTGAGAAAGTTCTGCATCATTATTTGCCTTGTTTGGCTCTTGAGAAGTCCAATGCCAAATATTTTGGTTAACAGACTCCATAACAAACTATGTATCCTAAAAAGTAATGGCTTAAAGTAAGGGCTGTTTTTATTATAATTTCACAATATTTGTGGTCAGGAAACTGGGCAGGGTTGAGCTGGATGATTTTCTGCTCCACATGGCTTCGACCGGGGCCACTCAGTGGTACTTAGCTGATGGCTGGACTGATATAAGGCATCCGTGATGACTTCGCTCCTACTGGCTGGGATTCGCCAGGCCCCTCTGCTGCGAACCTCTCCACAGAGAGTTAGATATTTTACAGAGTGGCTCGGGGCTTCAAGAGCTAGTGTTCCCAAAGTCCCAGCTGGACTTTTCAAGACTTCTCCTGACCTACACTCGGAAGTCCTATACATAACCTCCCACGTTCTATTGGTCAAGCAATTCACTCAGGCCAGCCTGGAACGACAGAGGTGATAGGGAATGTGCAGCCATGTTTGATGTCCTGCAGCCTGGTGTTCTTACCCTTTTAAGCAACTGGAACTTTCCACGTGGAGATTTGGAAGATCATTATTATTTTTTTGTCTAATAATTTTAAGATGCTAGCTCTCAGAATCGATCATACTGTGGTCGTTTCCTCAAGCTCCTGTGGGTCCTTTCATTATGTGGATTTAAATTTTCTCATTTCCAGAAAGTTTCCTGAATAGTAGTTTCCTTATACCAGGAACTTTAGGGACACACATTTTGGACATTCTTTGCTTGTGTTCAAGTGGCACTCCAGAGAGAGAAATAAGTACAAAAGTATGGAGGCGAGAAAAGGTGGGGACACCCAGGAGTCTGGGCGGGGTGTGTGCAGGGAGTGACAGGACAGGCCGGGGCTAGATGAATGGAAGGTCTTGTGCGCCACACTGAGCGGCGACACCACGGACAGCACGTTTCTGCAAGTTTTTTTTCTGACGCACAGTGTGGAATGTGAATGGGAAGGAACAAGCCTACAAGAGGGAGACAAGATAAAAGGCTATTTATTACGTTAGTCTGGGGGAGAGGGGCTGAGAGGGACAGATTCTGGAGTTACTTACGGGGGAAATCAACAGGGTTGCTGAGTGTCGTGGGGAAAGGGAGGGAGGAATCGCGGATGACTCCCAGGTTTCTGAATGGGGCGTCCCAGTGGACGGTGCTGCTAACATGTGGAGCCGGAGGGGTCTCTCGGACCTTCAGGTGGGTGCGTCTGGCAGGTTTCGCATGTCTAGAACTCCGATGACTGGTCTGAGCCAGGTCACGCGTGTGGGAGTTGCTGATAAGTGTGGCAGATGAAGGCAGGGAGTGAGGGAATGACTCAGGGAGGACGCATGGAGATGAAAGCTGAGGACGGTGGAGACCAGACGGGAGTGGCCCCCAGGGTTAGCAGAGGAGTCCGGTTGTGCAGATAACTGGGGTTTCGGGAAGACTGGAATGCTCTGAGTGGCCTGGGGCATTTGGGATTAACCAACCACAAGGACCGAGACAAGTGCTGTGACGTGGCGGCGGTGACAAAAGCGACACAGCCACCAGGTGAGAAGTGAGAAGCTGCTCCGTTGGCTAAGATAAACTACTTCCAAAGTGTTTGTGAAAGAATTTGAGGAGACAGAGCAATAACTATGGCGCATTCAAGAATGACAGAGGGGTTTCTTCCTTTTTCTTCTTCTTTTTTTTAAATCCTTACCCAAGGACATGCTTACTGATTTTAGAGAGAGGGGTGGGAAGGGAGAGAGAGAGGGGGAGAGAAACATGGATGTGAGAAAGAAACATGGGTAGGCTGCCTCTCGAGGGCGCCCCTACTGGGGACAGGACCTGTAACCTAGGTATGTGCCCTGACCGGGAATTGAACCCATGATCTTTCCTATGTGAGACGTTGCTCCAGCCAAGTGTGCCACGTTGGCCGGGGCTCTTCCTTTTTCTTTAGGACGGGAAAAGCTTGAATATGAATAGATGTTGAAGGAATACAATAAGTAGGTAAAAAAGGAGTTGGTGATTTTCGGGGAGAGGGGAGAATGATTGAAATACGTTTGAAAGATGTTTTCTGAGGACTGGGGAGGTGATGAAACACAGAACCTAAATAGGGAAATGCTAATAGGAGGGCACTTAAAGTAGTCAGTTTCCAGAATGGTTTACAACAGTCTGGCCCCCATATTGAAATTACCTTGGCTTCCATCAGTAGGGCAACTATTTAAATATTTAAAGCAATATTTACATATTTATCTTACATCATTTACACATGTTTTCTTCTCGGAATAGGATCAATATTTTACCCTTTCAATGCCTCCTCCACAGCTGGTGCTCCAAAGTGGCAAATGAATAAACAAGATGTCTCTTCTCGGCATTCTTAGTATCTTAACATATCAGAACCCAGTCAAGGCCCTGCATGCAAGCGACAATGTCCTCTAGGCAGGCAAAATTGTCGTGAGGGTCCCACGTGAAAGGTGATGTCTTTTTCTGAGGAATCTGTTTACTCCCACTCGATAGAGTTGGTTGCCAGCATTTTTCCTTCACCATAGGAGTTTAAAAATAGGAAGAGGAGAGGAGGAGGAAGAGTTTGTTCTGAAGGCGGGCAGACAGCAGCAGGAGGTGGCTCATCTGCCTCATCATAAGGTGCCAAAAAGCAGTCAACGACCAGACTGAAAGCCTGCTGGCTCCACTTAGGGAGTCAATGTACTTCACTCACGTACAATGGTCCTTAAAGGACACTGCTGTTTTCAGCCTTAACTAGCGTTGAGGAGAACGATTCTCTGAGTCATTAAAAAGGCTGAGCCGTCTCTAATTTGGAGTCATCCTATGTTTTACATGGTTTGGAAAGGATTTTATCAAAAATGTATAATATTAAAACCAAAAAGCTGATGTGAGATGGGAAACCTCGGCAACCCTCTGTTCACTTGCCCAAGCTGTTCACCTAGGCTCTGATGTCCTTCCCCTTTTCTACTAAGCCTCTTTTTTTTTTTTTCTTCCTTCAAGGCTGAACACAAAAGCCACCTCTTCTAGGAACCTGTCTCCACGGTCCAAGAGGAAGTAATCTCTTCCTCTGAAGCCCTCCACAGTATCTCACTGTGACTGGCTTTGCACGGGTCACCAGTCCGGGTTGTTTATACGGCTCGGCTGCTTTTCCTCTAAGTTATGCGCTCCTCGAGACCAAGGACCGTGATCGTGACGGTGTACCCACCCAGCACCTGGCACGGCGCTAGGTACCGAGTCAGTGCTCAGTAAACGCTTGCTGAGTTGAATTAATTTGGAAAAATCATTCAGGGGAGGATCTCGTTTCCCGAGGACTGGATGAATGATTCATGGGGTGGTTCTTCGCATTCTTTACCGCGCAGTCACGTCGGGCGGAGTATCCAGCTCGCCTGGCAAACACCTGCAGAGTTGAAACGCACCTCAGCCGCCCGCCGTTAGCGTGCGGGAGACGTCCGCAGGCGACGAGTTTCACTTGCCCTCCGCGAACCCCGAGGCGAGCTGGGGAGCGGGGCCCGCCCGGCCGCAGGGGGCGGGGCTCGACGGGAACCCAGCCACTTGCCCGCCCCCTCCCCGGCGCGGCGGAAGCCACGCCCCCAAGCGCGCACCCGCGTCGGTAGCGCGTGCCCGCCTCTAACCCTGAGTCCTCGCGCCCTCGCGCCGGGGGCGGGCTCGCTGCGCGTGCCGGGCGGGGGAGCAGCGCGAGCAAGGCGCTGAGAACGTTCGCCGCGGGGGCGGCTCCAGGGCCTGAGAGCGCTGGTGCCGTCTCTGCTGCGAACGCCGGGCCGGAGGTGGCGGAGGAGGCTGCGGCCGCGGGACACCTTCTCGACGCCCCCTGCTCCGGCCGGGAAGTGAGTATGGTCGGGGTCCGCGGCGGCGGCGGCGGCGGCGGCGGCGGCCGCCGGCTGCGTTAGAGGTGCACGGTGCTGGAGCCTCGCACCCGCGGGGAACGGGAAGGAGCTCGCGCAACCCCCGGACCTCGGGATCCTGCGTGGGTGCAGGGCCAGGCGCGGCGGAGATGGTGCGCGGGGAGCCGGGGCCGCTGCACGGCGCGCGCTGCGAGAGAAGACGGCGCCGCGCTCACGGCCCTGGAGGGGCGAGCGGAGGGGATGGAGCGGAGCCTGGGGCCGGCGCTGCCGGGCTCTGAACTCCGGGCCGGGGAGGGGGGACTCCGGGTTCCCGAGCGCGCCGTGGTCGTCGGGCGCAAAGCCGGGGTGCGGGCGCTGGGCTGATGCTGCTGGAAGGAGGCTCTGCTTTAGGTGCTGAAAGGGGGCAAAGGAGGCAGGTCCTGGCAGAGGGCAGGTGAGGCAGGCAGGCCCTGGCAGAGGGAAGGGAATTTATTTCAGATCACCCCAAAACACTGTTTCCCGTGGTGCCTAACAGTGAACCTGTGCACCCTGTCACCCGTGGAAGGAAAGTGTGCTGGGAGGAGGGAGGATGCAGCTAACGAATGCTTGCTGTTCAGTTCCTGTGCCAGGCCTTGGGATTATGAAGACCTTCCAGCATTCTTAGCAAATGTTTATTGATTAGGTAGCTACCGCGGGTAGAGAACCGTGTTCAGCACTGGGACCGCAAAATAGTATCAAACACAGCCATAATTTGCTATTTAGGTGCTAACAATTCGTTTGTGAAAGTATGTGTATAAAATACAAAGCAGCATTGAATTTTGTTTCACACCTTATTCACTTTAGGTCTCTTTCCTTTTTTCCCAGTATTGGAACATTGGAGCCATACATTACTTGGCTTGGAGATAGAGCAGGAGGGTCAAGGAAGCTTGTGGGAGAAACTTAGGATATATTTTGAAGGCTCTACTGTGTAACATTTAAAGGGAGAGAAGAAGAAAACATTTGAAAAGAGAAGAAGTTCTCTTCCTTCCCTACTATTATTAAGCTCCGTGACTATTCACTGCTAAATCCTCAGTGACAGTTTCACTTAGCATAATGCTCTCCAGTTCCATCCATGGTGTTGGAAAGGGTGGGAGCTCCTTCTTTTTGCTGCGTGGTATTCCATTGTGTAAATATACCATAGTGTTTTGCTAAGTGAAATAAGCTAGGTGGTGAGGCACAAATACCATATGATCTCACCTTTAAGTGGAACCTAATCAACAAAACAAACAAGCAAGCAAAATATAACCAGAGACATTGAAACTGAGAACAATCTGACAGTAACCAGAGGGGAGGTGGGAGGGGATCATGGGAGGGAAGGCGGGGAGGGTTTTGAGGAACAGCTGTAAAGGACACAGGGACAAAACCAAGGAGAGGAGGGATGGGAGGTGGGGATGGCTGGGGTGGGTAGGGACTGGTGGGGGGTAAATGCAGACAACTGTACATGAACAACAATTAAAAAAATGCTAAATATAACATGTAATTGAAAACAAAAAGGAAGTTAAAAATAAATAAGTAAATCCTCAGTGACAAGAACAGTGCCTGGCCCAACAGCAGTTGAGCAAGAAATGCTTATTGCCTGAATGAATGAAGCAGGCACGGTTCTGCTGTGTATTGCACGGAGCAGTATTAATCACTCTGGATGGCTGACGGGCGTCCCCTGTTCCTAAAGTCCACCTCCCCCCTTTTTCTGCCGCGTAAGGTAACCCAGGTTCACAGGCCTGGGCATTTAAAGCCATGGCTAATTGCAGGTTGGCCCGTCAGGAACTTAGTCCCTGGGCCATTGCCTCAAATCATCCCCTTTCTGGCTCTTCTCTTTCTGTCACTTGAAGAAGAGTACTTTTGTCTAGGGAACATTTTTTTTTTTTTTAACTTTATCCTGGTTCTTGGATGGTAGGTCTGCAGTAAGAGAATGAATGTATCTCTTCTCCTCTGTATGGGCTGGAATTCTGCCTGTTCTCTGCCTTGGGTGGATTTCTGGACTCTGCAGCTCCAGTCTGCTGTTTCAGTTCCCTGGGTTGCAGTGCCTGTTAGGTTACTTTGCCTGCCAAATTAAAACTTGACCTTTTATGAGTTCTGTGAGGATTTTTATCATACATACGTGGAGCCACCTTGGAGGGGGGTTATGCAGTCGAAGCAGTGCTGACGAGGTTTTTGAGAGTCCACTCTGTGTGTGAGAGACAGAATTTCTACTTAGAAAATTAGACGTAGAACCAGTAGAATGCTGAGTTACCCCTTATTTTATATCCTTACTAGAAATCTCTAAGGACCTTTGTTTCCTCATTTAAAAAAAATCAGGTCACATTAATCCAAATTTGGCATTGTGTGATCAGTCTTGTAGAATGAAGTTAATTTCTTTGTAGGTTTCATATTGTGTACTTCAGAGTGCGTCTAGCAGGCGTCTTCCAGTTCTTGTTTGGGGGCTTGTAATTTGGGTACCTTCTTCCAGGTTCTCCCAATGATAATATATTTTATTCATGTATTTAATTTACATTTATTTTAAAGTCAACTTTACTGATGTATAGTAAGTATAGTACGTATAAAGCGCATAGAGGTCCATGTACAGATGGATGAGTTTTGAAAATGTGTGTACTTTGTCACCACTATCCCGGTCAGGATGTAGAAACCTGCATCACCCCAGAAAGTTCCCTCTTTCTGGTTTGCAGACCCCTCCCCCTTATTTAATTCATTTCTCACTACACAAGCATCAGGGATGTGGTGTCTCGTTGTGCAGGGTGTATACTGCCCGGCTTTGAGGGGTGCCTTCCGCAGCAGAGCCCCTGGGAACGGCAGCTCCTGGGTTGCGTGGGCACAGTCTGTGGGGCTGGGTGCCGCAGTGCGCAGATGGCTCAGGAATGCGCGCTCTTACAAAGTACTCCGACAGTCGGACAGGATAAAACCCTTCTTGGTGCACTCCCTTCTCTGCTGGAACTGTCGTTAACAGTTGGCTGTGATCCTTCCCGACCTGTCTCTGTGCGTTTTCATCTATGTACAGGTGATACAGAAAAAAGCAGACTTGCCCCATACACCTCACATTTGTGACACGATGCTGTACACACTGTTTGCAGCTTAAACAAGCAGAATATCTGAGGTCTTTCCCTGGTGAGACGTAGGGGCCTCCCTGGCCCTTCCTGTCCGCTACACTCCCTCTTACGAGTGTGCATCGTGTTGTAGTTTGGGCCTGTGCTGCAGCGAGTGGGAGGCAGACTTGCTGGGTCAGAGGGGTGCACATTTAAGATTTTCATTGCTGGAGATTGAACCATGTTGCTACTACTTGTGGATCTGATTCATTTATTTTTAATTGCTGAATAGTGTTCAGTTCCAGACTGAAACGACCGTTTGTGGTTTATGTCGCCTTCACTCAGTGAGGGACAGTTAGATTTTTTTGGATACAAATTTTTTTTGATGGATATATGTGCTGTGAAGCCACCCTGCCAGGCTGAGGCGTGCCTTTTCCCTTCGTTCACAGTGTCTTTGCTTGTATACAAGTTTTAAATTTTCATGTTATGTTTATGAAAAAATTCCCTCAAGTTAAAAAAAATTATGTATCTGGTTAAGTAAATTTTCTTTACCTCAGGGTATGAATTACATATTTCTGTATTTCCTTCTAAAATTAAAAAAAATGTTGCTTTCAGTGTGAAATTTTTATATGGCATAATGAAGAGAGATAATTTGTTTTTCAATTGGCATAACCAGTTTTTCAGCACTTTTTGTCATAATTTTAAAAAATACTTGATTTGTTTATGTTTAGAGAGGGGAAGGAAGGAGAAAGAGAGGGAAAGAAACATCCGTGTGAGAGAAAAACATCAATTGGTTGCTTCTGTTAGGTACCCCAAATCTGCCAGACTGGGGACCAAACCTGCGACCCACGCATGTGCACTGACCGGGGATCGAACCCACAACCTTTGGTGTATGAGACAACACTCCAACCAACTGGGCCACCAGGCCAGGGCAAGAACTTTTCCGTCTTTCCCACCTGAAACTCTGTGCCCGTCAAACACTAACTCCCAGTTCTCTCCTCCGTTCAGTGCTGGCAACCCCCATTCTACTTTCTGTCTCTATGAATTTGATGACTCTGGTACTTCGTATAAGTGGAAACATACAATTTTTGTCCTCTTGTGTGTGGTGTATTTAACTTAGCATAATGTCTCCAGTGTTTAGATGGTTGCATGCATCAGGAGTTTTCCTTTTTCAGGCTGAATACTATTTCATTGTATGTATATATCACATTTGTTTGTACATTCATCCATCTGTGGACATTTTAGTTGTTTCCAGCCTTTGGCTGCTGTGAGTAATGCCGTTGTAAACCTGGGTGTGCAAATACATTTTCAAGTCCCTGCTTTCAGTTCTCTTGTGTATATACCTGGAAGTGGAACTGTCCCTGATAATTTAAAAAGTTATATACATAACAATATGACCAAAACGGGTGGACTGTACAGAGAGTTCCTGTATACCTGTTCTTCCCCACGGGCAATTTCTTGCTACTACTATCTTGCATTAGTGTGGTACATTTATTAGAACTGATGATACATTATTTTTTTAAGTATATGTTATTGATTATGCTATTACAGTTACAATTTTTTCTCCCTTTGCCCCCCTCCGCCTGGTTCCCCCCTTCCCTCCAGCAATCCCACCCCTTTAGTTCATGTCCATGGGTCTGCATGTAAGTTCTTTGGGTTCTTCATTTCATATGCTGTTCTTGACTTCCCCTTGTCAGTTTTCTTCCTACCAAGTATGCTTCTTAATCTCCGCACCATTTCCCCATTCTCCCCCTTCACCCTCCCAGCTGATAACTCTCCAAATGGTCTCCGTATCTATGATTCTGTTCCTGTTCTGGTTGTTTGCTTAGGGTTTTTTTTTTTTTTTTTTTTTTTTTTAGATTCAGTTGTTGATAGTTGTGAGTTTGTTGCCTTTTTAATGTTCATGGTTTTAATCTTTTTCATAATTAAGTCCCTTAAGCATTTCATGTAATGATGCCTTGGTGATGAAGAACTTCTTTAGCTTTCCTTTTCTGGAAGTACTTTATCTATCCTTCGATTCTAAATGATAGCTTTGCTGGATAGAGAGATCTAGGTTGTAGGTCCTTGCTTTTCATCACTTCGAATACTTCTTGCCAGTCCCGTCTAGCCTGCAAGGTGTCTTTCGAGAAATCAGCTCACAGTCTTATGGGAACTCCTTTGTAGGTAACTCTCTGCTTTTCTCTTGCTGCTTTTAAGATTCTCTCTTTATCTTTAACCTTTGGCACTTCAATTGTGATGTGTCTTGGTGTGGTCCTCTTTGGGTCCCACTTGTTTGGGACTCTCTGTGCTTCCTGAACTTTTATGTCTGCTTGCTTCGCCAAATTAGGGAACTTTTCTTTCATTATTTTTTCAGGTAAGTTTTCAATTTCTTGCTCTTCCTCTTTTCTTTCTGGCATCCCTATCATTTGGATGTCGGCTCATTTGGAGATGCCCCAGCGGTTCCTCAGCCTATCCTCATTTTTTTTGAATTCTTGTTTCTTCTTTTTGTTCTAGTTGAATGCTTGTCTTGTCCGTATGTTCCAAATCATTGGTTTGAATCCCAGCTTCCTTCCCTTCTATGTTGATTTCCTGTGGATTACTCTTTATTTCACTTAGTGTGACCTTCATGTCTTCCTTTATTTTTTTTGCTGTACTCAAGGAGTTTTTCACTAAGCATCCTGATAACCAGTGTTTTAAACTCTGTATCTGATAGATTGGCTATCTCTATTTCACTTAGTTCTTTTTTGGGGGGTTTGTTCTGTTATTTCATTTGGGCCATGTTTCTTTGTCTCTTCAATTTAGCAGCCTCCCTGTATGTGTTTCTTTGTATTAGGTAGAGCTGCTTTTACTCCCTGTCTTAATAGTGTGGCGAATGTAGAAAAGGCACCTGTAAATGTGTGGGGTGGAGCCTTAGGTAATTGTGGGCGGGGCAACCCCCTTCACCACTTTCTGGCTCTGTGTGAGGGGAGGGCTCTGAGAGGGGACAGTGCCACTGCCTGGCTTCTGGCAGTTTGCCTGGCACTCGTCCGTGTCCAGTCACTTCACCCTCGACCTGTCTGTGGCTGGTGCCCTTCCAGCTGCTGCCTGGAGTGGGTGGGTTTGCCTCCCTTCGAAGACTGTCTGGACCTTTTGGCGGCAAAAATCTGGCAGTTTCTTCTGCTACCCCAACCCCCTCTGGTTTTTACAGCCAGAGGTAATGGAGATCTATCTTCCCAGTGCTGGCACCCTGGGCTGTGCAGCCCTGGGCTTTGTGGTCTGGCCTGGGCCTGGGATCACTCGCTTCCAAGGTGTCCCTCCCAGCACTTACGCCGCAGCTGTCCCTGCCGCCTGTCTCCAGGACTCTGCCCCTCCTACCTGTCTAGATGAATGAGTCTTTAAATCCTTACTTGTCAGACTTCCATACAGCTGAATTTTCTGATGGTTCTGGGTGTTACTAGCTTTGAGATCTGGTTGTAATTCTTTCTGTGGTTGCAGGAGGAGGCGAAGTGTGTGTACCTATGCCTCCATCTTGACCGGAAGTTTGATGATACATTATTATTAACTTAAGTTTATAGTTTATATTAGGCTTCACTCTTGGTATTACATAGGTCTATGGGGTTTCACAAATGTATGTCATGCCACATGACATTTTACGTAATGTCACTGAAGAATTATACAGAATAATTTCATTACCCTAAAAATCCTATCTTCCGCCTGTTCAGTTTTTCCCGCCCTCCTCCTGAGCTCTTGGTAACCACTGGTCATTTTACTGTGTCTATAGCTTTGCCTTACCCAGAATTTCATAGAGTTGGGATCATATAATATTGTAACCTTTAAGACTGGTCTCTTTTACTTACTGGCCTTATGCATTGAAGGTTCCTCAATGTCTTTCCCTGGCTTGATAGCTCATTTATTTTTATTGCCCAGTAATCCATTATATGAAAGTACCACAGTTTGTTTGTTTATCCATACCCTTATTGAAGCACATTTAGGTTATTTCCAGTTTTTGGTAATTTGGAATAAAGGCTCGTTTAATATTGGACATGCGTTTTCAGCTCTTTTGGATAAATACCTAGGAGCGTGATCACTGGATCGTAAGGTCAGACTAAGTTTTGCTTTGTAAGAAACTGCCTGTCTTCCAAAGTGGCTGTACAGTCCTGCATTTCTAATAATTTTAAAAGTTTATATTCTAACACCCTAAATAGACTTAAAAACAAGTGTTTGCCAAACTGTTCTGTAAAGGTAAACTTCATCTGGAATTCACATTCCAGTTGTTGCTTTTGCTGGCTCCCTTACTCAGCATTATATTCCTTGGTGTGGTGTGTTGATTCACTGACTTCAGTGTTAATGCTTTTGATTTTGTTTTTCTTATCGCTGCGCTCACCCTTCTCTGTGGCGCTTTCATTGACGGAGTGAAACATCAGATACGATAATTGTGGGTCAGGGGTTCTGCCCTTTGCGGTAATTGGGGCTATTTTACATCCACTCACCGAGTATGTGAGTTCTTGGTTCAGTTCCTGGTCACGAGTCTGTGTTTTTATCTTCCCAGGGCATTGCATAAACTAGTTCTAGGCAGAGACTGGCAGCAGAATTTTTTAGCTTCCTTTTAACTCTAGCCTCGTCCTTGGCCTGGAGCTGTGAGTCTGGCTCAGGGGGCTCCCGTTGGTCCAGGCCCTCTGTTTTGTGTGAGTGCCACTGCTCCCTGCAGAAAGCGCACCAGCTTCTGCAGTCAGCGTCCAGCAAGCCTGTGGCCTCAGTCCCGCTCGCAGTGTTGCGTGGCTCTCCTGTTTATGAGCCAGGGGGAGGTTTTTCTTGTCGAACCTTTCTAAGTCGTTTCAAATATATTCTAAAAGTACTTGAGTTGTTACTGTGTATTTGAAGCAGAGGGGATGCATCCAGGTGTCTGCTTGCGGCATTGCTTTGACCGGAAGACTTCCCCGGCCGGGCTTCTGTCTCAGCTTCATCGCACGCGCTCTGTTTTCCGAGTGCCGCAGCACCTCGGCCCTGCGGTGCAAACGTTGAGCAGCGGGGATTGTGACGGCACTTACCTTTTCCTGAGTGGGAATGCTTCCAGTGGTTCACTGTCAGATGTCGTGCTTCCTGAAGGTTTCTGGTAGGTGTCTGCCAACTTAAGGAAGTTTCCTTCTGTTCTTGGTTTGTGTTTTTATTGGGTGTTGAATTTTATCAAGGGCTTTTGGGGGGCATTTGTTGAAATTATCATTGTTTTCTCTTCAATAGGTTAAGAGTAGGAGAGACCTTTCTGAATTATAGATAACCAAGACAAACATATTTATATGATTTACTTGGTAATGCATTTTTAACAAAAAATAAACCTTTAAAGAAAACACATTTATATTTTGAATTTTTGCATATTAACCTTATATATAAGCTAAAACAGGACTGAAATGCGGAAATGGTCAGGTTTGGACTACATATTCTTATAACTAAGCCTCACTATAATGAAATAGTACTCACTTAAAATATGTATTTTTTAATTTGGTGACTTCTGGGACTCTGTGAAGACTTTTTCAACCCCTAACCATTTTAGCGTTTTCCTGGCTGCTTTTTCTAGAGTCTTGACTTTCCCCTTTTAACTCTGGTCTTTCCCAGCTCTGTCTCCTCTCGCCAGAGAGAGGCGATCTTCCTTAAGTTATAATAACTGTTACCTGTTATGAGGCCACTGTGTGCGAAGGAATTTCAGGGATAATGGCTCCTGTTTAATCTTTATGTCTTTGGCAGCTAGACATGGTGTCTGCAGTGTGGGGGTGAGGAGGTTGAGCTCAGAAAAGTTAGGCCTAGTTGGGGGCCACGCAGCTAATCGGCGACAGGGGTGACGTTTGGACCCAGCGTGCACTTCATAGCCCATGTTCTTTCCACGCGCTGTCCCTCAGCCAGACTGGTTCCCGTTCCCAGTTCAACTTGGCTTTGGCTTTTGGCTTTTTCATGTGATTCCCGAGCACGGTGATAGGACCGTTTTGTGCCTCCAGTCCTGTTTCCGGTGGGGACTTTTTCTTCAGTCGGTACTTCATTTCTTTTCACCAGGCGGAGCAACTGAGCCTTTCCTCACTGCATAGACCAGAGCAGAACAGTGTCAGGGGTAAGCCTGTGGGCTCCGGAGTAAAACTGTTTTGGTTGGTTTTTTTTTTTTTTTTAATTCTTTAAACATGCAATATTAGTCCTCAAAGAGGTATAGAAAATACAAATAGTGAAGACCCGAGTACGCGCTACTTAACTTAGGAAACTAGGCCCCTTCTAAATTTGAGCCCCATGTACCTCTTTCCCAGTTGCATTCTCCTCTCCTTCCAAGGGGACCACTGTTCTGAATTTGAGGCTTTTAATTCCTGTGCAGATTTTCATACTTTTATTATTTAAATAGCTCTAAAATGTATAATAGTTTTGTATTTTAAAAACCTTTCCATTAACACTGTTATTACACATTTTTGTGACTTTGTATCTCTCAATACTGTGATGCCCACTTATAGGGATGTATGTAGCTCTAGTATGTATTTTTCTTGGTGAATAGGATTCTGTTGTTTGACTACATCACAATTTACTTTTGTCTTTTCCCGACGATTGGCAATTAGTTTGTTCTGATTCTTTTTGCTAGTATAGATTATGCTGCTGTGAGTATTGTCACATCTCCCCGTGCACCCATGCGTGCCTTTAGAGTGTGCACCTGGGAGAAACCGCCGGCCTGTGTGCCGTGCACGCCCCCTGCAGTGTGGGGATTGCCACACTCCTCCCTGAGGTGGTGTTACAAGGTAACATTCGCACCAGCAACGGTGCCTTCTGCTGCTTCTCTGCCTTGTCAGCTGTTAGTGTTGTTAGGCTTTGTCAGTTTTGCAAATCTGCTTGATGTACAATGTAATTGTATTGCTATTTTTTTAAAGCCTCACTCAGCATTTTTTCCTTGCTTCTAGAGAGAGGAAGGGAGGGAAAAACATTGTTGTGAGCAAGAAATATTGATCGCTTGCCTCCAATATGCGCTCTGACTGGGGAATGAACCCACAACCTAGGTATCTGCCCTGCTGGAGGATCGAGCCGGCAACCTTTTGGTCTATGGGACGATGCTCTCACCAGCTGAGCCACACCGGCCAGGGCTTACTTTGGATTTTAATATATGTTTTTCTGATTACTAGTGAGTTGGGACATTGCTCCCTGTTTTTATTGGCTCTTTAGATTTCGTCTTCTGTGGTTTGCTTCTTTTCATCATTTACCTGTTTTCTGTTGTGTTGGTTTTCCTTTTTTCATATTGATTTATAACTTTCATTATAGTGTGGATGCTGACATTTCACTTAGATGGCTTCAAATGTCTTCTTCAAGTTTGTGGCTTGTCTTTTAAAACATTTAAAAAATAATCATCTTTTGATACACCAAAATTTTAAATTTGTGGTTTTAATTTATTGCTTATAAATTCTTCCCTACAGATCGTAGACACAAAGAAATGATCTTAGCGCTAACATGTAGAAGGGCGGTACAATGGACTAGGAGTTTGGGGCTCTCGGTTTCTGTTTCCATTTCCTTACTGTGAGGCACAGACATGCTGGGAGACACGTGCATGTACTTGGATGTGCAGACTGCGGGGTCCTGGTCCTGGGGAGGGCGTTTCTAAGCCCTCACATTCTAATTCCTTATTGCTGTGCTCGTGGTCTTCGTCGCTCATAATCGTTCCTACCGATGTGTGAACTGACATTAGAGTTATGAGACTCGGCAAAGAAATCGTTGCTGACAGCCGGGATTTAGATGCGAAGCCTGCACGTTGCTGTTCTGGTCAAAAAGAAACACAAATGACTTAGGTCGGAACACATTTAATACGTTTTTCATAAATTGCAAAATCGTTTAAAGAAGTAAGTCTTATACATCTTTCTAAAAACATTTCTCTCTAGGGACACGCTTAATTATAGAAATAATAAGGATCCTTTTTCTGAACTGTGACTATGAAAACTAGAGCTTTGGGTGTCATTGGGAGTACACCTGTTTCTTTATTATGTATGTGCTTTTAATATTTCCTTATTAGATACGTAGTAGTAGCTTTGCTTAGAACTAAAATTTCCTTTATGAACTAGGCAGTCCATAGTAAGGTTTTTTTTTTTTAATTAAGGTTTTATTTATTTATTTCTAGAGAGAGAGGAAGGGAGGGAGAAAGAGCGGGAGAGAAACATCGGTGTGAGTCCTCACTGGGGACCAAACCCGCAGCCCAGGCATGTGCCCTGACTGGGAATCAAACCGGCAACCTTTCAGTTTACAGGATGACACCCAGTCAACTGAGCCACACTGTCGGCTCAGACCGTGGTAGGTTTTAGGAAAAATGGTGAGGTTTGTCTTTAGTGGACTAGAAGCACCTGTTTCTCCTTTTGGTGACTTAACTGTCCCCTTATTTTCTTCTAATAACGATTCATTGGCCATGTGTTTTTTCTGTCACTTTGCTTCCTTTTACTTTTGTTAAAAACCTTTTTTTCTATTCTAGATTTCAGATGTTGCAAATGGTTGATAATAAAGTATTTATTCTTCTTTCAAGTCTATATTTGTATACTTTTAAATGAGTCAGAAGAACTGTAAGTTAAGACAAAGGATCCCTTGATTATAGAATTCTGGTCTAGGCGCCATCCAAGGGGGAGTTGCATAGTAACACCAATAATAATAGTGGGAGCTACCATTTATTAGGCTCTTATTTTGTGCCAGGTGTCGTGCTAAGTGCTTTACATAATTTATTTAATTGTTGCCACAGCCCTGTGAGGTTTTTGTTTGTTTTATTCAGAGCTCTGTGTAGTAGAGTGCAGTATTTGAATGTTTTTTTATTGGAAAACTTTTCCAGATTTGTAAGATAGAAAATCTAGGGTTTTATAAACATTTACTTTCCCTGGCATTTTTTAAAATCTAGAAGAAGTATTAGAGGAAGGACAGTGGAGAATTTCCCTGAAATAAGCAAGGAAGTTACTTCTCTTTCAGGGAAGTGTGACTAGTTACAGCCAAGTACGTGGTCATGACAATCTCAGTCATCTCTGACTTCTTAGTCACGTGGTGTCCTGAGAAGAGCTGACAGAAGTTTTGCTGGGAGACAGTGAACTCGCCCATGAAGCTCTGATGTCTGGATGCTTTATGGTAACTGAGAGCTGGAAGGGTGAAGACATTAACACAAAGATTCAAGGAATGAAGGATATTTAACACGTAGGTATGGTGCAGAGACATTCTGGAAACGTTTCTAGAGCCTACTCTCTCTCTTTCTCTATCTTTGTAAAGTTTTTAAAAAATTTACTGATTTTGGAGTGAGAGAGAGAGAAACACCAGTTTGTCCTGCTTCCTTACGCCGTCAGTGGGTGATCCTTGAATGCGTTCTGGCCAGAGACTGGACCAGCAGCTACCGTGGTGCATCGGGACCACGCTCTAACCAGCTGGGCCACCTCGCCAGGGCTAGAGCCTGCTCTCTTTCCTTTAGTTTTTGTTTTTGTTTTTAAACAAATCCATTTAATTTATTTACTTTTCAGTAAGTTTAAATCCTTGAGGGGTACAGCATCGCACGGATTCTATGTCCAATGGCCTTAGCAGGAAGTTTCAGAATTCGGCACAAGCCATCCACTGTTTCCATGCGTACGGGTTCCCTTTCCCCAGACGACTCGGGTTTTGTTCCGTTTGCCACCTGGAGTCACTGTGTTGTTCTTTGCTTTGTACACAGAAGCACGTCTCTTGCCTGGATAGAGTTCGGTTTCGTCTGGAGCGTACACACCTTCAATTTTAAGAAGAGCTGTGTGCTCCCTCTGGTTCCAGAGACTCTGCTTAAGTAGCCGGCAGAAATGGCTTCGGCCCACAGCCCTCCAGCTGTATTTGTCGTTACAGACATGCTGCCCCCGGCAGGCCCCCTGAGTTCAGCAGCAGGAACGCTGCTCTGTCCCATAGTTTTTACTGTGGGAGTTACTCCCCTCCTGCCTGCAGACTGAGTGTAATCTGGAACACGGTGCTTCCTAGGGAGCACCGACAGGAGGCCCGGCGTTTTGCAGCTCTAGCCTCCAGACCCCTTTTAACTACGAATCAGGTTCTGATCCAGGACCACAGTTTGGGGACCTGCATTCTTTCCCCTCTCCTGGAATCCTGGCGTTTGTCCTGGTGGGGGCGATGTGACACAGTGGAAAGAGAATGGACTTTCAGTCAAATCGGTGGCCTAAATCCACAAATTACTAGCTTTGTAACCTTAGGCCAACTTAACTCACCACATAGGTGCTAAATTTACTCATCTAATTTTACCGTCCACATTCTTCATTCGCTCCTCAAGGTAGGCACAGTCCTTCCTGTCTTCTCAATCTTGTTTTTTTTTAAATTTATTTATTTTTATTAAAAAATTTTTTAAGGTCAATGGTTTCTAAATGGGAGGCATGCACAAATGATTCTCTATGTAGGGATAACAAGAACATATGGGCAGGTAACTTCTAGTACTATGTAATCCGTAGTTAGTCCATAGGCTGGCATTTTACACCCGTCTGTAGGTCTGGCGATACACCCCCCCGTATGGTAAGCGAGGTAGGCCGAGCGGCGGGGAGTGCAGCACCTCGGCCTGGAGAGGCTGACACGTGAGCCTCCTTCTTTACTTCCTTACATTCTGCTCAGTGTAGTGGTCTTTCAGATTCCGTTATCTGATTGGAATGAAATGCAGCTTGCTCCACAGACAAAGGGCTTAAAAAGATCCCTACAAAGAAACTGCAGATTGAAGTTTCAGATTCAGCTGAAGATTGAAGCAACAATGCCAGGACAGGCGAACTGCAAGAGAAAAGCAGAGCCGATGCTTCTGTCTGTATCCTGGGCTTGTTGTCAGCGGCAAAGTACAAAAGCAATAATAATCTAAGCAGATTGAAGGGGAGTCAGTAAACAAAAACTGTAAATTGTTAAAAATGCTACTTGACACATGGATTTATTTATATATACCATTGAGTACATTGTCCCTCGGATAGTCACCAATGATAGTACGAGGCTAATGTTATCAGTTGAGATATTTTAAAACTAAGCATTAGAGTATGAAGGCGACGTTTTTGAACTTTTTCATTGATGGTTACAGTCATGTGCTAATTAATCTAGTACTTTGAAATTTTAGCTTAATAATATATTTTTAGAGGTTTTGTGGAGATTTCTTGCTTCAGGAGTAAAAAAACAAAAAGCCACAAACCTTTTCTTCCTGTTTTGGCACTTGTGGCTGAAATAACATATAGACAAATCAATAATTTTTGTTTGGTGAAATGCATCCTTGGTTAGCAAATACTGTTGGGATGCTCCTAGAAGACATTGCTGAAGATTTGAAGTAGTAAATATTGTACCCAATTATGGAGTTTGTGAGAGTTTCTGTTTATTTGGGTAACAGTACAGAGCTTGTGACATCTGGTATACGCCCATTTTATTAATAAAATATGTGGAGACCTGCCTTCTCCTCTTCCAGGCCACTGAAGAAAAGGTTTACCAGAGAATATATTCAAAGTAAAGAACTTAAAATTTTACTATGAAGTAGGACACATGATAGCATGAAGAATATCACCGTGTACCCAGAACAGCCTCGTAAGTAAGACATAGCCAGTGGGTGGTACGCCTCTGCGGTCGGTCACTTCTCTGAATGTGGCGGGGCGTGTTTTCTGTGTACCTGTGAAGAATTTGCATTCTGTCCTGATCGGGTGACATCGGTACAATCAGATCTAGTCGGCTGATGGTGGTGTTCAGTCCTGCCTCGTACTTCTGGACTTTCTACGTGTGTGGATCGTGGAGGAGTGGCGAAGTCTCCAAGTGTGAGTGTGGTTTGTCTCGTTCTCCTCTCAGTTCTGCTCGTGTTTTACCGAGTGCCTTTTGAAGTACTGTGGTTAGATGTGCAGACATTGAGGGTTGTTATGTCTTAGCAAACCTGTATGTTACAGGCCCAGCAATACAGTTTGGTAGGTATACTTTTGTGCAGTTGCTTTTTACTTATTTTTATTTTTATTTTTCCTTTTTTGGTAGCAGGGTGGTTTATTAAGCTGTGCTTATAAACCTTAGTACAGGCGCTGGGGCTCGCCTGTGGCGCTCTTGATGGACAGCGCCCGGACGTTCTGCCAGTCCTTTCTGAGCAGTGACGGCAAGGAGCTGACAGCGGAGTGGGTGTGGCGCACAAGCTCATCATCTGTCGTCTTCACGTGGCCACCAGCCACTGCCAGACACAGAACCTTCTTCATCTGGGACTTAACTGTGGCTTTGATTTCAGCCTTGGCCACCGACCTCTCATTGTGGGTCAACAGGAAGGGAACCGTCCAGCCTTATTCAGGCTGGGCCCAGGATTCGTGGGATCTGCTTGATCAGAGCCTCTGAAGCCACAGAGGCATCCTCCTTCTTGGCCAGCTTCTTATTCTTGCTGAGTTTCGTCAGCGCCTCTATGTCCACATGGGGGACGTCCACGGCCTTGGCCTCATCGCAGTGCTCTGGCCCCCAGGACACACACAGAGGGCTTGGGACGGGAGTGGACTTAAGCCTGATGGTCCCCGAGAAGCGTTTGTCCTTCTGGGGGTCACAGTTCTTCAAGCTGAGCTGCAGCTCCACTGTCTCCAAAGACTTCCGGTGCTTGTGCTGGTTCCTGTGCGGCCCCACCTCGTAGAGGGTGTCACGGGGAGACTTTGCTGCTCATGAGTCCTTACGCCGAAAACAGTGGAGAAGGGTGCAGTTGCTTTTTAAATCAGTTAAGAGAATAAAGAGAAATGAATATGTTCGTACTGCCTTTTTTAAAAAAATAAATTTTAATTTTTAGAACCGTCTTGGCTTTATAAGAAGAAAAGAAAAATAATTGCATCCCCTACTCTATTCTGTCATTAACCTCTTCCATTTGTTACAATTGATGACCCGGTGAGGATACATTATGCCAGGTCGTGTCTCCTTAGAGGTCTCTCGGCTTGTCAGTTTCTCAGATGCTGCTGATCAAGTTTTTGATGAATTTGACTCTTCCTGGCAAGGTCTTTGTAGATTATCCCTCAGCTGAGGTTTGCCTGATGTTTTCCTCACGGTCAAGCTGGGCTTGTGGGTTTGGGGAGGAAGGTTGCAGAGGTATGGTGCCGTTTTCATCACATCATGTCAAGGGTATACTCGCAAGTGGTCAACATGATTTCTTGCTGCTGATGCTGAACTTGCCCTGGCCAAGGTAGGGCTGATCGGGTGTCTCCACTGTCAGGTTACTTCCGCTCCCCGTCTTCTGCACCGTCGTGTTTGTGAGGAAGTCCCTGCGTGCAGCCCACACTTAGGGAGTGGGGGTTATGCTTTACTTTTTTCAGGGCTGAGAATTGGCATAGATTATTTGCAATTCTCCGCAGGACATTTGTTCTCCTTTGTTTATTAATTTACTCACTCATTTGTATCAGTATTCACTGATGGGCATGTAATACTGCTTTATTTATTTTGTTGCTGAAATTGTTCCAGCTTTGTCCGCCGGGAGCTCTTTCAGTTGGCTTCTGTGTCCCTTTGGTATACCTCCATCATGTGGTTTTTTCTCCTGGAACTTCTTTACTTTCCACACTACAAGATGCTCCAGTCTCATCTTGTAGATTTCCTGCCTCCAGCACTTCTCCTGGTTCCTTTTACTGGAGAATGGTATTGTAAACCAAAATTTGGGCACTAGGTGTGCTCATTGCTGCTGGGATGTTGTCGTTTCTACACCCTCTCAGTAGACAGAGCAAGGACTTACGTGTATAGGAACCCATGATATACGCCTCTCTAGAATTACTTCTGTATGTAACTCTGTATCTGTATTAAGTGAAACATGATCTCATACTGATGTCTGCAGTTGTAACCCAGGTGGATCATTCTAGCTTCTCACCGTGCTTGTCTGTAACCTTACACTCCAGTAAATGCCGCCCCTTTCCGTAATTGTTCAATTCCAGTATACAGGCACAGCAGTATTGGAGCTGGTAACTCCTCTAACCAGCGGGAACTAGAGTACAGCACTTAGGCATATTTTGTTTTGCTTTAGTCGTACCAGCACCATTCATTTCCAGAGTTACTTAGGCCACTTCCTTTACCTCTCAGCCCCCCGCAGCGAGGTTGTTTCATACATTTGTAATACAGTTAGATCGTTTTGTCACATTCTGCATTTCACCCTTGGATCCTCTGATGTCCTAAAGCACAGGAGGCAAACACAAGGCCCGCCTGGCCGGCCGAATCCGGCCCTCCACTTTGTTTTATCCTGCCCAGCACCTTGTTTCTACCTGGTGGCAGCGTGGAGTTCCTTGCCCTAGTTAAGGAGTAGTTACATTTATACAGTCCTAAACTTACATTCGGCCCCTTGAAGGCACCCGCAAGGCTGATGTGGCTCCCTGTGAAAATGAGTTTGATACCCCAGTCCTAAAGGACTTAATAAAAATTACATCCATTAAGGTTCACTCTGTGTTGTGAATGTCTGTCGGCTTTGACTGATGTGTGACGTCACGTACATACACGGTTGCAGCACCGTACGGAAGTTGCCCCACCCTAAAAGTCTGTGCTTCACCTGTGCATCCCTCATCCCTTGCCCCAGATCTCTCAACCACGGGTCATTTTACCGTTGCTGTAGTTTTGTTTTTTCACACGTTCATCACCTCACGTGGTACTTGTGTGTGTGTGTGGTGAGCACGTTAAGATCTTAGCGAATTTCAGCTGTACTGAATGTACATTACGCTATTAGCAACTGCAGTCACCACGCTGTGCGTTCAGTTCCCATGTTATAGGTAAAGTTTGTATCCGCTGACTGACGTCTCTCGATTTCCCCACCCCTTAGCCCCCGGCAGTCACCACTCTACTCTGCTTCTGCGATGAGTTTGACTTTTAAGACAAAAAGGTGTTATTCATTTATTTTTAGAGAGAGGGGAAGGGAGGGAGAAAGAGGGAGAGAAACATCGAAGTGTGAGAGAAACATTAATTGGTGGCCTCTCACATGCTCCCGACCAGGGACCTGGCCTGCAACCCAGGCATGTGCCCTGACCGGGAATTGAACTGGCGACCTTTCGGTTTGCAGGATGACGCCCCACCCACTGAGCGACACCAGTCAGGGCTGGCTGTCTTTCTTTCTTTCTTTCTTTCTGGTATTATTATATTCCACATATGAGTGAATTCACTCATATGTGTCTTTCTCAGTTGGGAATATTTCACTTTTGTGCTCTGATTTTTTTAATTGGGTGAAATAAGGCTCCTGAGTAGGGTGATTAGGACCCACTGAAGGGCGAAATATTTGAATAAATAACCTAGTGGGTTTTGCTGGGTGTTCACAGGATGAGTGGCAGGAAGAAGGGAGCACAGAGTCCTGAGATCACGGTGTCACAGATTTTTATGTGTGCATTCATACGGACAAAGGTTTTGGCAGTGAAAATGGGAAAAAGGGTGGATATGAGAGTGATTGCGAGGAAGGAAATGGCAGGGTTTGAAATCAGAGTCAGTATGTGAAGGGAATGTTAGGCGGTCTGCCTATCTCCAGATTGTGAGGCCAAGAAAAGGCAAAGTGCCAGGAGTCCGGGTGGAAGGAAGCAGAGAGACTACTTACATCCTTGTCAGTGTGGGTTGTCACGGTTACGTCAGGAAGACAAGGACGTGTAATCAGGCCTGTCAGGAGGCTTAGATCTCTGTCGAGTGGAACTGTTGTAATTGCAAAGATGCAGCTCTTCGTATCCGCAGAGCACTGGGACACCGCCGATGCCCAGGGAGGTCATTTGCAGTCACGGTAGTTTGTGTGTGCCCCGCACATTGCATGCCGTCTGAGTATAAGCGTGGTCGAAACAAGAAGACAGTCTTCGAGTTCCCCTAGGAGCTGACTCTTAGATTTGAGTGCAAGTATTTTGTTTTGGAGGTTATCCCAGGAAATACCAGTAGGGGAACGAGAAGGGAAGGGAGGAGGGAAGGGAAGTTAGACAAAAAAAAGGGGGGGGGGTTGTTATCAAGTACGATAGCACTGTGGATAACTGGGGAGGGGATGAGGTAGGTGGAGTGTGGTTACGAGGTCTGTCTGGAAAAAGTCCAACAGTTGTTAATATAACAAGAATGGTTTGCACAACATCGATGTAACCTGGCAGCTAAGAAGAGTAGACTGGAATGTGCATGTGTGAACTATGACGACTTCACTGTACTAGTCAGCGGGGGTGGTAGACACCGTTGAGTGAGCATGTGTACTGTGTGGCCGTAGCATTTAAAATGACTGAGCGAGTAGAGCATCGAATCTGCATCAAATTTTGTGTTAAGCTTGACCATTCTTCCATGGAGACTATTCAGATGACTCAGAAGGCTGCAGCTATGGGCAACTGGTGATTGGCAGCTTCATCACAACAATGCACCTGCTCCCACATCATGTCTCATGCAGAGTGTTTTGGTGAAACATCATATCACCCAGGTGACTCAGCCCCTCTACAGCCCAGATTTGGTGCCCTGTGACTTCCGACTTTTCCCAAAACTAAAATCATCTTTGAAAGGGAAGAGATTTCAGACCATTGACGAGGTTCAGGGGAATACAATGGAGCAGCTGATGGAGACTGCACTGTGTGAGGTCTCAAGGTGCCTGCTTTGAAGGGCACTGAGGCATCATTGTCCTATGTACAGTGTTTCTTGTATTTGTATCTTCTTCAATAAATGTCTCCATTTTTCATAGTACATGGCTGGATACTTTCTGGGCAGATGTCGTATACCAATTCCATCAATCACTGGTTAAGACTGCTCCAGAGAGTAATAAATCTATAGTATTTTAGTATTTCAGCCCTGCCATGCAAGAAACAAAAATGGATTTCAGATGTCAGAGAAAGTCCTCAGGTTAAAAAAAAAAAAATGCAGATGCTGTCAGTCCAGAATAGAAAGAATTGGTAGAGGTTAGGAGATACTGACCCTTTCCTTAACACCCTGGCATACAGCTCCAGTGTCTCCGATTCATTTTTTATAACACACCGACCCCCGCCCTGCAGCCCAGCATGAAATGAACTGATCCAGCAGCTTACTAGGACTGGCTCCAGGTGTCCTTTCCTTACTAACCTTACATTGGCCCCCAGGTCAGCACTATCAAGAGCCATTCCCAGGTATGTTCTCCCAGTTTCTGCCGGTGTATATCATCAGCTCCAGCAGCTGTTTTGGTGAATCACCCCTTTGCGTCCAAAGCAGGGACAGGACCTCCCTGTTCTGATGATACCGTGACTTGACCCTAGTTATTAGCCCAGACGCAGCAAGGGAGGCAGGGACAGGCCTGACGAGGGTCAGGTCTTTGGAAGTGTGCGTCTCGGGTGAGGCCTGTGCCTGGTCTTCACGCACAGGAGACTCTCACTTCTCATGGCTCGGAGGGTTCAAGAGGACGTTGGCTGTGATTTGCTTGCTCTCATAGTCAGGATTTGGGCCTGATTTTAGCGTCTTGTGTCCTCAAGTAATAGGGGCTGAGAGTTCCTTAAAATGCTGCCATGGAGGCCCCCTGGCCGCTGTGCCAGGCTCTGAGTTGACACTTGGCTGATTTAAACCCTGACATTTTCTTCTTCTGTGAATCAGTACCACTTAACAAAAGTTCAACACATTTGTCTTTAAATTTTTCTCAAATGCTAAAGCTGTTGCATAAGCCAGTCATCTTCCACCTGCCTCCCTTCCTAGCTTCACCGCACGGAGAATCGGTAACATCTGTGCAGCGGCCCCCCCCCAGGCCGCGCCCCAGCAGCCCTGCGGTCTGCGTCGTCTGGGTGGCACGTGGTCCCCTGGCAGAACCCGCCTGGAAGATCTGTTTTGCAGGATCAGACCTCCGGTTTGGGGTTACTCTGGAAGCAAACCCTGATGGAAGGATTCAAATAAAGGTTTTTGTTTTTAGTGATCCTAGGAAATGCCAGCAGAGGAATAGAGAAACGAGACAGAGGAGAAAGTAGTTAGCAAAGGGTTTCTGATTAAGCACGGTGGGTAAGCAACATTAATTCCAATGGAACCTGGCTGGTGTGGCTCAATTGGTTGGGCATCATCGCACAAACTGAAAGGTCACCGGTCCGATTCTGGTCAGGGCACACGCCTGGGTTGTAGGTTTGGTCCCCAGTTGGGGTGCATGCAGGTGGCAATGGATTGATGTTTCTCACATCGATGTTTCTCTCCCTCTTCTTCCCTCCCTTACCCTCTCTCTTGAATCAATGAAAGAAAAAAAAATTAAATCCAATGGGGAACTCAGGGAGCCAGTGCTCCACATTGGTTCAGAGTTACCCCTCTGATGGACAAAGGAGGTGGAGTATTGATGTATTACTTCTATCAGTGGGAGGGCTGCTCCCCGGGTAGTTAATTCTGTGGTACTTCTGGACTTCCCTGCAGCTGCCAACACAGTCTTCAGTGTCCAGAAAAACCCTCAGGCAAGACAAGCAGATTCTGGTAAATGCAAGCTGATCAGTTAGGCATCAAAGTAATAGTACAGGCAACGGAATAGTCAGAGTATCAACAGGGCCTGCTACACCTGCCAATTCAACACATGATGTCAGTGTTGTGGCTGCTGTTCAGTAAAAAGCTTTTCTTTTGTGTGGGTTTAGTTTTGAGGCTTTTAAAAATATATATTTTTTTTTCCTAAAGAAAAAGGTCTCATGGACATGGACAACAGTGTGGTGATTGCTGGAGGGTGGGGAGTATAAAGGGGCTAAAAAGATAATGTAAAAAAAAAATACAGTGAAGATAAAAAAAATATTTTTCTGGATACAAGTTCTGTGTCACATATATGATTTGGAAATATTTTTCTCCCGGTTTGTAGTTTGTCGTTTCATTTCTTTCTTTTTTTTATTTTAAAGATTTTATTTTTTGTTTTTGGAGTGAGGGGAAAGGAGGGAGAAAGAGAGGGAGAGAAACATCCATAGGTTGCCTCTCACACGCCCCCATCTGGGGACCTGGCCCACAACCCAGGCCTGCATCCTGACCAGGACTCAAACTGGCAACCTTTTGGTTTGCAGGACGACGCCCAACCCACTGAGCCACACCAGTCAGGGCTGTCTTTTCATTTCTTTTTCCCCCCTATTTTATTTTTTAAGTATATTTTTTTGATTATGCTCTTACAGTTGTCCCTGTCTTTTCATTTCTTATTGAAAGTGTTTAGAACAAAAGTGTTTAATTTTGGTAATGGCCAATTTAGCAATTTTTTTTTCTCTTACGTCTTTTATGCGATGTGCCAGACCATGAAGATTTTCTCCTGTGTTTTCTTCTAAAAGTTTTATACTTTAATATTTACATCTGTCTTCCATTTTGAATTAATTTTTGTATATGGCATGAGGGACAGGCAAGGTCCATTTTTTAATGAAGGTACAACTGAGACACAGCATCAGTTCACAGCAGTGATTCCACAACGGTTCATCTTTTTGGCACATACATAACCAGCTTTCCCACACACCATCTTTTCTTCCTTGAATTACTTTTGCACCTTTAAAAAAGTCAAATGGCAGTGCCTGTGTGGCCTGTTTCTGGACTCTGTTCTGTTTTATTGACTTGTGCGCCTGTCCCCTTGCCAGTGCCACACTGTCCCGGTCACCGGAGCTTTACAGGAATTCTGAAACCTGAGTCGTCTGACCCTCCAGGGTCATTCTCCTTCAGAATTGTCTTATCTGTTCTGTTCCTTTTGCTTATCCATAGAAAATTTAGAATTGTCGACATTTACCAAAAATCCCAGCTGGGATTTCTTCTTCTTATTTTGTATTGATTATGCTATTACAGTTGCCCCATTTTTTCCTCCTTTGCCCCCCCCTCCACCCAGCACCCCCCACTCCCTCCGGTGATCCCTCCCCCTTTGTTCAGGCCCATGGGTGTTGCATGTAAGTTTTTTGGCAACTCCATTTCCTACACTTGCTCTTAATACCCCCCTGTCTATTCGGTAACTGCCAGTTTGTACTTCTGAATCCCTTCACCTGTTCCCTGATCCCCCCACACCCCACTCCCCACTGGCCACCATCCCAATGATCTTCTTACCTACGATTCGGTTTCTTTTCTGCTTGTTTGCTTAGTTTGTTTTTTAGATAATTGTTGATAGAGATGTATTTATTGCCATTTTATTTTCATACTTTCGATCTTTTTCTTAAATAAGTCTCTTTAACATTTCATACAGTAATGGTTTGGTGATAATGAACTCCTCTAGCTTTACCTTGTCTGGGAAGCACTTCATCTGCCCTTCCATTCTGAATGATGGCTTTGCTGGATAGAGTGATCTAGGATGTAGGTCTTTGCTTTTCATCACTTTGAACACTTCTTGCCAGTCCCTTCTGGCCTGCAAAGTTTCTTTTGAGAAATCAGCTGACAGCCTTATGGGAACTCCTTTGTAGGTAACCCTCTGCTTTTTTCTTGCTGCTTTTAAGATTCTCTCTTTATCTTTAAACTTTGGCATTTTACTGAGGATGTGTCTTCGAGTGGGCCTCTTTGCATCCATCTTGTTTGGGACTCTGTGCTTCCCAGACTTGTATGTCTATTTCCTTCACCAAATTAGGAAAGTTTTATTATTTTTTCAAATAGGTTTCCAATTTCTTGCTCTTTCTCTTCTCTTTCTGGCACCCCTATGATGTGAATGTTGAAACACTTGAAGTTGTCCCAGAAGCTCCTTACACTCCTCAATTTTTGGGGTTCTTTTTTCTTCCTGCTGTACTGATTGGATGTCTTTTTCTTCCTTATGTTCCAAATCATTGATTTGATTCTTGGCTTCATCCACTCTGCTGTTGATCCCCTGTAAATTGTTTTTTATTTCAGTTAGTATATCCTTCATTTCTGCCTGGGTCTTTTTTATGCTGTTGAGGTCCTCGCTGAGTTCCGTGAGCATCCTAAGATCCTGTGTTTTGAACTCTGCATCTGATAGATTGCTTATCTCCATTTTGTTTAGTTCTTTTTCTGGAGTTTTGTTCTGTTCTCTCGTTTGGGCTGTTCCTTTGTCTCTTCATTTTGGCAGCCTCCCTGTGTTTGTTTCTGTGTTTTAGGTAGAGCTGCTTTAACTCCATGTCTTGGTAGCGTGGCCTAATGAAGTAGGTGTCCTGTAGGGTCCAGTTGCACAGCCCCCCCTGTCACCCAAGCTGGGTACTTGAGGTGTGTCTTTCATGTAGGCTAAGTACTCCCGCCTCTTGTAGATGAGTCCTGATTGCTGTTGGCAGGTCAATGGGAGGGATTTACCTAGTCCAGACAGCTGGTAGGCCTGGCTGTGACCCCTGGCTAACAACCACCTTCCTCCGTGGCTTGTGGAGGTGGTTGGGTAGTATTCCAACGTGGACTGTAACTGTCTTCTGGGTGTGCAGACTCTGGGGTTTCCTGAGTGGTACAAGCCGAGATCAGCCTCCACCTGTTCTCTGTCTGGGACCCCTTGGCATAAGCTGTAGACTGATCCGCAGGTGGCTGCTGCTAGTGCCGGACTCGGGGCCATTCAGGAAGTGGTATGGGGCTGGGCTTTGCTTTTGCTCATTTGAGTGGATTTAGAAAGGTCTGGAGTCTGTTCCCAGCCCAGCCCTTCATATGGAAAAGCCACTGTTACCAGGGTGGGAGGGTGGCTTGTGTGGGCTGGTAAGTGGGATGGGGCGGACCCTTAGGTAATTGTCGGGGCAGGACTTACCCTGTGAGCCAGGTTGATGGAGATTCAGTCGAGGTGCTGCCGCACTGCACTGTGGCGCTGTGTTGGGGAGGGCTCAGAAAAGGTACAGGGGCCGTTGTCTGCGTTCTGCTGGCAGGAGCCTCTCCCCTAGCTCTTGCCCTGGTGCCAGACATTTCAGTTCCGCCCCGTATGCCACTGGTTCCCTTTATGCTGCTGCCCTGGTGCTGGAGCCCAGAGGGAGTGAGTCTGAGTAAGTCCGTGTACAGTGTGAGGCCCTTTAAGAGGCGAGGCCTGAGAATCCCACTGTTCTCCTCACCTGTCACTGGAACCCTGGGCTGGGTGGTCTGTTGTGGAGGTGGGACCCCTCACTCCTGAGATACCCGTGTGTTTTACATCCACCACGTGTGGGTTTGGGACCAGCCTGTTCTGTGTGTCTGCCCCTCCGTCCCTCCTACCCTCCTGGATGGGTGTGGTTTCTTTAATTCCTTAGTTTGCAGACTTGCATACAGCTCGATTTTCTAATGGTTCTGCGTGATGGGTGTTCTGTAGTTCAGTTGTAATTTTGCTGTGGTTCTGTGCAGAGGAGCCACATCTACCTACATCTCCTTCTTGACCTCAGCTGGGGTTTTGATTAGATTCTATGTCTTTAGAAATTAACTTCATCAGTGTTCCCTAGTTTTAATATACAGATCCTATACGTATTTTGTTAGTGCATACCCAAGTATCTTATTTTTGTTAGAGGCATTATTATAAATACTATTTAAAATACTCAGTTTGCAGTTGTGCAATGCTCGCATGTAGGACTGTGGCTGAACTCTGTTTTGAGCTTGTGTCCACATTGTTAAACCTAGTTTTTAATCCTAGCAGCTCTTCTGTGTATTCCTCAGGGTTTTCTTAACAAAGATAATCATGTTGTCTGCAAATAGGGATGGCCTTCTTTCTTCCTTTCCAATGTTTGGCTTTTATTTCTTTTCTTGACTTAGTTCACTGGCGAAGACACCGTGTAGTGTTGATTAGAAGTGGTGAGAGTGGACGTCTTTGCCCCGTCCCCAGCCTTCGGGGGAGCCGTTCGGTCTTTCACCAACCAGTCTGACAGTAGCAGCCGGTGTTTGCAGATGCCCTTCGTCAGGCGGAGAAAGCTGTAATTTCCCGCTTGCTGAGAGTTTATCATTATGAATGGGCGTTGTATTTTGTCAAATGCTCTTTCTGCATCTGATATGATCGTGTGTTTTTCTTTAGATTGTTAATATGTTGGATGATACCAGTTAACTATCAAATATTGAATTGCCTTGCATTCCTCTGATAAAAGCCAGTCTTCTTTTTTATATCTAAATTCAGCTTATAATATTTTCTTGAGGATTTTGTTGCTGAGGGTTTTTGTGTCTGTGCTCACGAGGGATATTATTTGTTTTTGCACTGTCTGTGTCTAGTTTTGGGATCACGATGTTACTGGCTGTATAACCTGAGTTGAAAGGTGTTCTTCTGTATTTTTTGCTACAGATTGTGTGGACTTTATGTCATTTCTTCTAACATCTTTTCTGCTGCTGCCCTTCATGTGTAATGTCTCAGGTTTCCGTACGGAGTTATTTCCCTCCTTTCTGAGGAACTTGCTTTAGTAGTTCTTCGAGAGCATGTGTATGGGCTACAAATTCTCTTAGCTCTCTTTAATTTCTGAAGAGTATATTTCCTCAGTATCATTCTGGGTGGACAGCTTTTCAGCACTTTCAAAATGATATTCCACTGTCTTCTGGCGTCCATAGATTTTGATGAGAAATCCACAGTAATTCGTGTCATTCCCTCTCACAGGAGCCGCAAACTATGGTGTGTGGGCTGCCTGCCTGTTTATTTTCTGAATAAGTTTTAACAGTGCCATACCCGTCTGTCTGCATGTCATCTGTGGCTGCTCTTGTGCCACAGTGGCAGAGTTGAGCAGTTGTGACAGAGACCGTAGGCCCTGCAAACCCAAAATGTTTACTGTTCGGTCCGTTACAGAAATTGTTGACCCCTGCCCTGTGGGTAATGCATTCTTTTATTCTGGCTGGTTTTAATAAGTTTTCTTTACATTTCAGCAGTTTGATTTCGATGTGTCCACTTAGATGTTTGTTTGTTTTAGCTTTAAGTTGTTTGGGGTTTGCTCACTGTCTTAAATCTGTGGGTATATGTCCTTCACCAAACTTGGTGAGTAATAATCTCTGTGTAACACTTAAACACCGTATATTATTTAATGGGAGACCAAGATTGGGGAAGAGGAAGCAAGCTTTTGAATGTTTTTCCTTTGTAATTACAGGCTACTGGTACCAACTCCTGTTTTTTCTTAGGGCCTAGATTTCATTAGGGTTTTTTTGTTTTGTTTTTTTTTTTCTGCTGTTGGCTGCGTTTTCTTTGGCTTACTTTTTGTTTACAGTTCTTTCCTCTTGTGGCAAATTGTTAAGTAACTGTCGTATGTTGCAGTCTTTCTGGTAACATTTCAATGAAGTAGGAAAGAACCAATCTTTTTTTTTTTAAGATTTTATTTATGTATTTTTAGACAGAAGGGAAGGGAGGGAGAAAGAGGAGAGAAACATTAATGTGTGGTTGCCTCTCACACACTCCCTACTGGGAACCTGGCCCATAACCCAGACATGTGCCCTGACTGGGAATTGAACCAGCGACCCTTTGGCTCTCAGGCCAGTGCTCAATCCACTGAGCCACACCAGCCAGGGAGGAAAGGACCAGAGTTAATTATCAAAATGTTAATTGCAGAATATTAAGGAATATGTTCACATTTTACATTTTCTTTAGGACATAGTTATAACTAAACTTTCACCAGGCGCCTTGCTTTAATGGATATGTCATCTGCGTGGTCCTCATACTTAATTTGTGATTCTAACATATGCGAGAATGATTTATGACAGTGTAATCTGCTTAGGGAAATTATTTGGCTTATGCTATTTGGGTATTTTTCTTCATAGAATAAAGCAAAGTTCAGCTAAAGTTGTCACAAATTTTGTATCAACAGGGTCCAAGCAATGGGCTATTTCTGTTCTAGCTTTTTAGGCCTAGATATTTGAAAATAGGCCTCTAAAATCAATAATTATGTAAGAAGTTTAATGAAAGAGTTGAGAGTCTGCTCTCCCAGTTCTGAGGTGTGTGCTCTTGAGCAGGTTAGTGGTCTTTTCTAGGCATCTGCGTCCTAGTCTGTAAAATGGGGATAGTTTAGCAATAATAACAGCAGCACCCAGGGTTGGTGGGAGGGTTAAATGGGCTAACGCATGAAGAGAGTTCTAACAAAGTCACTGGTCTCAGTCCGACGATGTAAACTACTGTTACCATGTGATAGAAAGTTACATTTACGAGCTCTTTGAGTGTGGGGAGGAATACCTGTATTTGTTTGATATAAAAATAGATGTTATTTGTATATTTTATGTCTAAACTCACTATTTTATGTTCTTTACTGTAATAGCCTTTCATTATAATCACTTCCTAAATTATATTTAGTAACATACTTACCTATGTCAAACAGTAGGGATATGGGAAACTGCCTCAGCTAATCCAGGACTCTGCAGAGAAAATAAAGTTAGAAATAGGACATAGCCCGTATTTTCAGCACAAGAGGCATGCACAAGCTCATTTAAGCATTGACTTTTAATGTTTTAGAAGGTATCATAGAGGAGAAAGGGTTTATCTTTTTGGTATCAGGCTTCCACTTTATTTTTACTGATACCCTCTTAGTATGTGCATATTCAACTTGGTTTCCTGTACCTCTCTCTCCACAATAGAATGATAAGCACTTGGTCGTCAAATTATACAGTGATTTACTGTGTCTTTCTTTGTCTCTAGGATGATTGAGGAAAGTGGGAATAAGCGGAAGACCATGGCGGAGAAGAGGCAGCTGTTCATAGAAATGCGTAAGTCTTGAATCCTTCTGGAGTCCTTGTTTATATGTGTGGGAGTGTTTTTTTTTTCCTCCAGATGAAGTCACAGAAGTTTTTAGTTACAAGCTTTTGAACGGGAAGAATGAGAGTTAATGAGTCATGGAGTTGGAGGACCCCACGCCAGAGCATATTATTTTAATTGAACTGACTTGAACTACTTTCTGCAGCAAGGCCATAAATAGTACGGCAGAAGTGTCACCTACAGTATCTGTCAGACCAGGGCATGCCGGTCCATTTAGACCTCTTGCTGTAACTCCATCGTTACCATGGGCTGGCACGTGCTGATACATAATTAATATGTCATGTAATTTACCTGACCCTGGATACAAATTCTGAGCTAGAGAAGACTGTTAGGGTAACACTTAGAGCAGGGGGAAAAGTTAATAGTGTGAAGGTGTACTTCAGTATATTACTTTACTATACAACTTGAAATCTGTTTAAAAACTACATTATTATGTAAAACAGAACAAAGAGAAGATGGCGGAGAGGAGGTCCCCATTATTTGAAGGATTGTTTTGCTTTGTGACTACTTGTCTGTGCGGCCTTCACTAGCGCACTCATTCGCCAGGCCTCAAATTCCTCTGCCTGAAATGGGGCTGCTGGTCCCGGCCAGTGACCGTGAACCCTTTGAAAAGCATTTGACAGTTACATAGTCGGCGCTGCTCAGCTGAGCTGGAGAGGGGAGGCAGGAGCCCAGCCGGGATGGCCCCTGAGGTCCTTTCTCAGTGGGAAGGCCAGCTTGGGTTCCCAGGGGGAGCATCCTGAGAGAGGGAGAGCAGGGGCAAGCTGGCCACCTTTCGCCACCTGTCTTCAGAAGTCAGGCAGTGTCACTTCTGCCACATTCTGTTCATTAAGGCAGTCACAGTAACCTGCTCAGATGCAAGTAGAGGGAAATAATCTTTTGTTCTTGATAGGGAGGGACGGTGCACTGGAAGCAGGTAAAATACTGCTCTGGAAATTCTGTTATGGCCAGTTTTTGAAAAATGCAGGCTGCCACAGATCTGGAAGGGGACCTCAGAGATCAGCTGGTCCAGTTCCCTCATTTTGCAGAGGAGGACACTAGGGCTGAGAAGAGGCACATAACGGGGCCACGGTCAGGTTCTGTGGTTGGCGGTAGGGCTGGGGCTGGAATTGCCGTCCCTGACTGTAGGCTACGGTCTTCCCCGCTACGCCACTTCATTCCTCCTTCCTAATACCAATGATTAATTCATGCAGACCGTGAGTGCTCCTCCCCTCAGAGCTTGCTGAGGCCAGTAGACTGGATACTGTCGGCAGAATTGCGGGCGTAGTGCCTGGCGTGGAGTGGGCACGCAGAAAACGGACCTGGTTAACCCCCCTTCCCGCCTTTGGTTTTGTCAGAAGGCTTAGTTGAAAACTTCACTGTACGTTGTGCCAACACAGTGGAATGGAGTCTCTTCCCGGCATGTAGGAATTAAACAGTACGTCCAACCGAACGTGTTTTATTTGCCCCATTTTCAGGTGCTCAGAATTTTGATGTCATACGACTATCAACGTACAGAACAGCGTGCAAATTACGATTTGTCCAAAAACGATGCAACCGTAAGTCATTTCTGTGATAGCTGGATAGAGTTCCCAGTAATATAAAATGGAAGACTTTAATATCTTTTAGTCATGTGGTCATTTTAATTGAATTATTTTTGTCTTAAGTGCTTAGCAGAATATAAGCTGTGTAATGGAAAGAATGTGGCACTTTGAGTGTCTGTCGAAGTAGTAAATCAATTCCATATGTCCTAGTTGCGAGACTAGCACATTATTCACGTTCTTTAAATGGGAGAATGGCTTTCTCCTTGTCACGTTTTAATGAAAAGTTTTGTGCAGAATTAATACAATTTACCAGCTTCTGGAGGAAAAGAAAAATATTAATATTTTGATAAAGATGTAATAAGAATTAACTTTCTTGATTAAACTTAACATAACACAAATCAGCCTTTTCTATAAATAATAGCTCAATTTCTACTTATAAAATATGTATATAAAATATACGTAAACATATATACATAATATGCATAAAAATCTTTCCTAATTTCTGTGAAGGTGACCTACCTTACGGGAGAATTAGGGCACTTTTCTCATGCGTGTTTGTGTGTGTATGTGTGTATTAACGAAACACTTTTGTGTAATGGAAAGAACATTGGCCTTAGAATGGGCAAGAACCTTGGTTTTAGTCCTCGTTTTGCCATTTATCATAAACCCATGCCTTGGGCAAGTCACTTTCACAGCTAAATACTTCTACCCTACTTTACGTCTTACTCAGAAATCCTAGCTTAAAATTCTCTTTGAAGCGTGTACCATCCTAGACTGAAGTCATGTTTATTTTCTGGTGTTTCAAAGCATTGTTTTTCCAGTTATGGGTTGTGACCCATTAATAGTTTATGAAATCGTTTTGGTGGCCCGAGACAGAATTTAAAGCATGTAATAGAGAAAAGGAAGAAAGAGAAAAATCCGAACGCAGCTTATGTGGTAAATCTAAAAAATATTTTGTGAAATTTGTTTTTTATTATATCTAGGGTCTTAGGGGTGTGTGTGTGTGTGTGTGTGTGTGTGTGTGTGTGTGTGATATGATTTAAATATAATTTTGTGGGTTGTGGTCAAAAACTTTGAAAACCACTGCTCTAAAGAACCCACTATTTTTGCAATTCTTCCTGTAATTACTCGTGGGAAGCGGCAGCCTGTGTGTGGAGTGTTGAGAGTCTGAACCAGGCCCGTGGCATTTGTAATGTAGCAGATGCATCGTGCTAGAAGTTTGTTTCGCCACATGCGATTCTCAATCCACATGGAAAGGGTTTCTGGGGGTCTACAGCATCTATAGGGGTCGCACCTCAGGTGTTTCTACATGTGTGTTCTGTGGTCCCTCTACTGTTTGTTCAGAAGACCGCTTTTTCTCCATTACTAAACAGTCCTTTCTTCACTCTCTTTGGAAAAATGTACAAGAAAGCTCACAGCAGCATCTGTGTATGAGAAGATCTGCTTTTGGACTCTCGCACCCCATCGGTCTGTCTGTCTGTCCGTCTGGCCTATACCAGTACCCACTGTCACAGCCTCATACGAGTGTTGGTGTCAGGTCGAGGGGGTCTTCCTACTTTCCCTGTTTTGCTTTTCAAGATTGGGGCATTCCTGGCCTTTTTACACTTACTTTCATATATAGTTTAGACTCTGCTTGTCAGTTTCTACTAAGAACAAACAAAACAAAGAACTTTGCTGGGATATTTTCCTTCTTCATCTCTTTTTATAAGTATAATTAACATACAGCAAAATCCATCCTTTTAATGTACAGCCCTGTGGGATTTTGTTGCGGCTGTATTAAATCTAGAAATCAAGTTGGGACAATTGACATATCTCCCATATTTCCCATATTGAGATTTCCTCTTGTGACCATGGTATATACCTCTATTAATTTAGGTCTTTATTTCTGCCAATTATATAGATTTTTTTTTTTGTAGAGATGTTGCACATTCTTCACTGGCTTTATTTCTAAGTCTTTGGTGACTTATGATACTTTTAAATTTCACTCTCTGTTACTCATACATAGAAATACAGTGACTTTTAAATCAGTCTATGTTTAGCAATCATTCTAGACTCAAATATTAGATTCAGTAATTTATCCATAGAATTTTTTTGTTATGATTTTCTATGTGTATAATTTACTCATTTCTGAATAATGACAGTTATATGTCTTCATTTTCAATACTTATACCAATAATTGTTGCATAATTATATTATTTGGACCTGAAGTGCAGTAGAAATGATGATAGTGGGCATTTTTTGTCTCCTTCCCAATATCAGAGGAAAGGCTTTCAGCATTTTACTATTGAGTAATATGTTTGATTTAGTTTTTTGTAGGTATCTTTAATTCGATTAAAGAAGTTCTCTAATTTGTTTCTTCATTTCTAAAGATAAAGTTCATTTAAAAGTTACCTTTTTGATAATGATTTTTAACTTAATTTCATTTTGTTCAGAGAGCATGATTTATGTGATCTCAGTTCTTCGAAATTTGTTGAGATTAGCTTTCTGCTCAGTCAAGGTCAATTTCTATACATATTCTTTGGGTTCTTGAAAATAAAGCATATTTTCTAATCATTGGGGGCAGTACTTCAGATAATGTTCATTATCCCTTTTTTGTTAGTTGTAAAGTTTGATTTTCTATCCGTACTTATTTTTGTGTGTTTGCACTCTCATGTACTAAGAAACGTGTGTTAATACCTCCCCCAAAGCTTGTGAATTTGTCTTTCTGACGTTTGGTTGAATTTTACATTACGTGTTTTTGAGGCTATTGTAGAGGAGACAGTATTTACCTCTGCCCTCTTAGGGTCTCTGGGCCTGAGAATTAAATTGATACAAGACAGATTAGCAGGAGAAAAGCATACAGATTTTTACGAGTCCATGGGAGCCCCCATAGGAAATTGAAGACCCAAAGAGTGACTGGGTCCAAATGCTTACATATTAGGTTAAACAAAGAGTAGCAATTTTGGAAAAGTAACTAAAAAAATATATGGGGATACTAAAGAAAGGTAAGAGTTATTTGAACAAGTCCGTACAGATTACTCTTGGCCTCCATTCACTGCCTCTGTTGATGAGAATGTTTCTTTCCCCCGGGATAGGAAAAGCATCTTTCACATGAGAGTTTTATTTCCTGCTATCAGTGAGAAAAGGTGAGGGTCCGGACACCTCACCTTTGGCACCTGCTGTTTCTCAAGTGTCTTTAGCTCAAGGGAATCCTTATGCCAAAGTGGCATGTTGGGGTGGCATGTTCTGCCAGCCTTCACTAATCTATTAAATATAAGTACAGGTAAAGTTTGTGTGTCTTTCTGATGTATTAAAACTTTTAACTTGTTGACAGTTTATTTGCTTTGTGTTCTAGTCCACCTCGTTGATATCTGGAACATGATCGAAGCCTTCCGAGACAATGGCCTTAATACACTGGACCATAGCACTGAGATCAGTGTGTCCCGCCTCGAAACCGTCATCTCGTCCATTTACTACCAGCTGAACAAGCGCCTGCCTTCCACTCACCAGATCAGTGTGGACCAGTCCATCAGCCTCCTCCTCAACTTTATGATTGCCGCGTACGACAGGCTAGTACCTTATACTGAATTTTGGGGATGTTTGTCCCTTTATCATTCTTCTTCCATACTCCCTTGTTAAGGGTTGTTCATTTAGAATCATAGTGTCGTGCCGTCCTGTGGCATGTCACATGCTAAGCTCTGTAATGTTTCGGAGAATCACACACTTGAGACAGAGTGTTTGGTAACAGTATAGTTGCCTATCCAGTGAGACAAGGGCAAGTTATGAATTTGCTTATGAGGATTTCTATTTGATTTTATTATTATTTCTTTTTAGTTTTAATCCTCTACCCAAGGATATGTTTTTATTGATTTTAGTGAGAGAGAACGGTGGGGAGAGAGACACACACAGGCAGACAGACACATCAATATAAGAAAGAAACATTGATCAGTTGCCTCCCTTATGTGCCCCATCAGGAGATGGAACCTGCAGCCTAGGTTTGTGCCCGGACCGGGAATTGAACCCACAACCTTTTGGTGTACAGGACAGCATTCCAATGAACTGAGCCACCCAGCCAGGGCTCTGTTTGACCTTTAGAGCTAACTTGTCTTTATTATGTACAACAAATGCCCCTGAACTATATAGGATCTCATTTTCCCTTTATTTATGTTTAGTGTCTTATTTTAATTTTTTTTTCAATGCAGAACATTGTCTTATAACCTTATAATAATAGAAGAAAACTATTTAAATATTCTCTGAATTAAAGTAGAAATGAGTTGTTCTCTTTGTATCTATGGAGAATTAAGTTGGTTTTATAAAAAACAAAAAGAAATCATAAATGATAGAAACACAGAGTTTAATGGTTGTATTCCAGGAACTAAGAGTTCAGATTTCTTTTCTTTTTTAAAAAAATATTTTATTTATTTATTTTTAGAGAGGGGAAGGGAGGGGGAAGGAGAGGGAGAGAAACATTAGTGTGTGGTTGCCTCTCGTGTGCCGCCCACTGGGGACCTGGCCTGCAACCCAGGCATGTGTCCTGACTGGGAATCAAACCAGTGGCCCTTTTGCAGTCTGGTGCTCAGTCCAGTGAGCCACACCAGCCAGGGCAGAGTTCAGATTTTTGATCCCTGCTATTTCATCAGCCATCTGATTTGGAAGAGTTAATTCTCTCTACTTCATTTTCTCTTTCTGTAGACCTATTTTGTTGTTGTTGTTCATACATTTGCTATTAGTTAAATTTTATAATGTTGAGGATTCTGTGAATTAATGGTAAAACCATACAAGTGTCAAAGCCAAGTTACAGCATCGGCATTCACTAAATTTATAACATTTTTATAAACGTTATAAATTAGATATTTTATTCACTTAAAAAAATTATTTAAAGCAATTTGAATTTTTAAAACAACTGTGACATGAGACATAAGTCCCAAAATTCTGATGCCATGTTTTTAGCAATTTACATAGTGAAGCTATAATTTTAATACTGTCCAAGGAATGATTCTTTTGATTCAAAAATCTTAGTAAAACTGTAGCCGAGCAAACCGAGGCTCGGCCACATGGTACCTTGACACATGACCCAGCCATTAGCATTGAAGGAAACAGGTTTCTATTATCAGGGTTCCAACCTGGGTGGGGACAGGGCTGAGAGCACTATGACTATGAACTAGTTTAAAATCTTGTTTTAGCAGCTTAATTTGGATATATTTAAAATTTTCCATTGTTCCCTCCTTATGCTGAATGCTAAAAACAAAACAATATAAAAAAAGCAAAAACAAACCAGTTCATTTCAAATTCTGAATATGCCCAACTAGCATATTATAGAATGGACATGGCTAAAAAAGGATAATATCAGATTACTATCTTACTCAGTAGTGATTTTTAAACAAAACTAGAATTTCCTGGGAGGCACAAACATTTCATGTGCGGAAGGAAAGGGGCCACATGCAAAACCTTACAAGGTGGGGGAGGGGGGAGGGGGTGCTGTGTGGCGGCCTTACACACTCAGAGACCTCAAGTAACCACACAGGATGGTCTGAAATTAAAACTTTCCAACTACAAGCAGCGCATGGTGGGCCGTCATATCCCAGGCAGGCATTTTTCCCTAACAAAGATCAGTCACCTTAACCTAGTCTGCCTGTTTTCTTTTTGGATCTGTGATAACACACCTCTGGGGTGTCACATTTCCTTTTCTGGACCCCTCAGCACAGGCACCACAAGGCGGGGCGGGGGTGGGGGAGCCACAAGTCCCCTCGCTGTGACTGTTTTCTTGTTCGTTGTTGACTGTTAACTATCCTGTACCCACCTGTGTAAAAGGTGTGTCTGTCATTTTACTTTTTATCCAGCCCCAGAGGTCCCTCCCGCCTCCCTGATCTGTCCCCAGTGGATTTCATGTAACCCGTTTGTGTCTCCTCTTTTGGCTTTAATGTATAAAGTAAGGTGCAGAGCTGCCGTTTTCTGGACCATTTCTCAATCCACTGAGCTTTTGCTTCCTTTCAGTTGTCGTAAGTTTGGCTCAAATAAACTCACGGAAATTCTCTGCAGGCTTGATCTTACGCGGACACATGAGTTTATGGACAGTACTTACTAATACCCCTCCTTGTTCTTCGGTTGGTTCAAGATGACAGGGAAAAGGCAGCCAAATAAAGATAGGGGATGACTCGTGCTGGGTGGGAGGAATTTGCCCTCAATAGTAGCCCAGTTTTGTAAGCATCTGACCCTTCTAAGGATGGGATTATAGCTCTTTGAGGAAATGTCCAGGCAATGGTGGAAAATGAGTCAGGGTTGTGAATGTTTTAAAAACGTGAAATCCTAAGGGGAAACCTAGTGCAAAATGGAGAGAAACGGCTGCTCTGGTGGGAGAGAGGAGTGGAGCCCACCTGCCTGCAGATTCCCTGCCCTGCGGGACGCCATTGTCCTGTGGGTGTCCTGACCTGCTGTGTGATATGACACGACCAAAACCAGCTCCCTGAGCCCCAGGCTAAGTGCTTGGTGGCAGAATTATTCAGGCAGCAGAAGTGAATGAACTTGAAATTCTCCTCTTCCTCTTCCCATCACTTACCGTGTATTTTGTAGCTTTTCTTTTCTCCGGAGTGAAGTCATGCATTTGTGCTGATTTTCAGAGAGGGATCTCCTTGATGCCAGGGCCCCGTGCAGACCTGCAAAGGCTTGGTTTGACCATTAGCTAATAATTCAGAAAATTTATTTATTTTTTTGCTTATTGTGTTAGCCTCATTGTTTCCTTTTTATAAGCTTTTTTTTTTTTTTTTTTAAGAAAGGGCAAGGGGAATTCTTTTTCTGAGTGTGTTGCTTTTTCCTCTCATTGTTTCTCTCTGAAGGTGAGGACACAGGTGGTACCAGACTCCTCCAGTCCACGTTAATCTGGTTAGGACACCGTTTCACCGTGTAACTTCCCACCCCAGAAACCTTCAGACTCCCTGTGGTTTTTGAATGAAATTCATACTCCTCAGTTAGACCAAACAGTATCAATTCATAATTCTCTGCTCACACCAAGCTCTAGTTAAGCTTCTTGAGGCACTTCTCAATTTTTCCAATATGACATGTTCATTTTCCCTCCGTCCTGTCTGTCCTCCCCAACTCCAGTTCCTCCCTCCTCTGCAGCCTTATTATCGTCACCAGCCCGCTTTCCTCCCTTCGAGGGCGTGTAGTCTGTATCATTATTTTGACTTGCAATTATATTGCTCTGAACTGCTTCTTAAGTGTGCAAATAAGAGGGAAAGTCTTTGAGAGCAGAGATTTTACCTTTTTTTTTGATTTCTCAATTAATGCAGCATTGGATTCTTAATAAATATTTGTAAAGCTGAAATGAAAACTAGTAGGCAAAAAACATAAAATTATCAGGCATTCTGATTATGATAAAATTGAATAAGATTTCTCATTGATTTTACTTGATTAAGCTATTTGATATTTGCCAAGTGGATTCTTGATTTGTAGTTGATTATTGCATAATCCACTCACTGTGAAGTTTTGTAAATTAAGATTAATTGGAAAAATATGAGTTTGAAAATCAAAGAGAAATGCTTTTATTACTTTGAGCTGCATGTGATCATTGGACTGGTAATAGTGTTTCTAGAATAGGAGTCTATTTTCAAGGAAAAAGTACTAATTTATAGTTGGCAGCATCCACAGTTATTTGCTAAAGATGTAGAAACAGCTCATTTTCTTAAGTAAAAAGTGTTCCCTATCGTCTTGTTTTCAAAAGAATTAATTTGAATAGCAAGCTCGTATTAGTGCAAAGCTATAAACACCCAGATTAGGTGAGTTAGATATGAAAAAAGCTATAAACACCCAGATTAGGTGAGTTAGATATGAAAAAATACAGGCAGAATTTGAGACTTTGCGCAGCTGAAATGAACAGTCCCCATCCAAAGTGTACAGGTCGGGACTGCAGCGGCTTCTGAAGGTCCCTACCTGCGTGTTCAAACATACGTGTTTATTCAGGGTGACTCACTGTCTGCTTAGCTTGGCCCAGCGGCGGTCCTGGGGTTTTCTGTTTTGGATAATAAGAACTCTTTTAGAAGTCATGTGCACGGTTTACTGTCAGGCTGTAAAATGATAGGTCTGTGGAAATGAGTCACGCAGGGATGTCTGAGAAAGAAAATCGCTGTCATTCTCTTCATTGAGGGATTCTGTTTGGGTGGGGTTAAAATACCACATTTCCTCTCTCCCATCATCCTCAACAAATAGTGCCTGTTTATCCTTTCATTTTAGTATCTTTATGTGGGGTTAGTCTTTACTGTTCATTGTGTTACAGCTTAAATATTGACCTACCAGTCAACTCTGCACCTATCACAGGCCAGATTTCGAGTGAGTCATGTTTCTGTGATGAAACCAGATCTTTCCCAAATCTTGTTTGCAGAGAATTGATTCTGGTATGAACCTGGGCTTCACCTTGGCATTGTTGAAAACATGGAGTTGGGTGAGGTTATGTTGTATATGCCATGGCCAGGGGCAGCTGACTCTTCACTTTTAAATGTTACTTGACCAATGTATGTGGATTAAATTCACATGTCTGGTGGGAAGGATCAAGAATGAGTTTTTTTCAAGAAAAAAAGAATCAATTAGGTAAAGGACATAATCATAGGGTATTAGACTGCTAAGTGGCTAGTTTTTCTCTGTTGCCTCTAATTGTAGAGGAAGAATGCAGGAGCTGTAATGAAACATTAGCAAAGCAGAAGTGACACTTCCCTTGGCTTCGTTTGGGGCAGCTGTAGGGAGTCGTACTTAGGCGGAAAGTGACTTCAGGGGCTGAGCAAAAGAGCGGATGCTGAGAGCAAGCAGCTGGAAGGAGGGAGCTCAGTGTTTTTCTTTTTGGAGTAAAAATGAAAAGGACACGTGATTTGAAGAAGTAAGAATTGTGAGAACACCCCTTCAATAATGTTATTTGGACGATTATTTCTTTATACTAAGTTATACTTAGATTTTTATGTAAGTATCTTTAGGAAGTACTCCTAAGTGTCTTTATACCATTTATTAATTTGTTTATATGAATATTTTCCTTCGAAAGGCAAGTAAACCTTTTGATAGTAGAAACTGTGAACCTAAAGTTGTAAATGATGGTAAGCATTGTAAGTGGGGAGGATTTGTTCATAATTAAGACCTGAGCCTACTTTGCATACTTTTAAACGGGTCCTTAAACGTCAGGGCTCACTAAACATCATTCCCAAATCTCTCCTTCCTGCCAATTCATCCCCCTCACATTTGCTGTGATCCTTACTCACGCAGGCCCTTCGTCCTGTCGAGTTACAGGTTGACACTGAGAGACACGTGTCCCCCCCACTCAATAAAGCATGTGATGGAGCAGCCCAGAGAGCTTGTAGGCAGAGAGAAGACCCGGGGTTTGCCGGGAGGGAGATTATGTGTGGAGGTTGCTGTGTCTGTGTTGCGACTAGGAAAAATGGCTGGAAAGTAGATATGAGAAAGGATGAGATAATTACTACAGATAATTATTAGTTGAGGAGTTAAGGCATAATTTCGTTACTGCATCCACAGAATACTTGATCAGAGACCAGCCAATGAGACTAGTGATAACCCTAACTCGTGGACAAGGATACAGGTGTTTGAATGCTGATCCAGGTTGAATGAGAAGTTTATCTATTATTCTGTATGACTTTCTGAATCTAGGACTATTATTTGCAACACAGTTGAGTTACATAATATTTTGAATAAAGAATGGAAAATGTTGTCAATACTAGTTTCTAAAGCATTTTGAAAGTTAAGGAAAAGTGTTAGGTGCTAACTGTTACAGTAGTTTTTAGAAATAAGGATGTTATAGTACCCATTAAGACCTGTTGTATGGTGTTTACCGATGGGCACTATGTATGGGGTACGTCAGTCTTTCTTCAAGAATAGAGGCGGAAGTTGGACCTGGCTCTCCTGCCAGTGTGCTGGGCCCCGCCACATTCTCCTGTTTGCGTAGATGACACCGGTTTCTTCTCTTCGGCAAGGAATAGCTCTGTGAAGGAAGAATGTGAGATTTGGAGCCAGAGAGAGTTAAACAAACACAGATTCATTCTCTTTAATCTTTTATCACGTCCTTTGATCTATCATTGCCTGTGAAGTAGATGCTGAAGTCCTAGCATTGCATTCAAAGTTTTATGTTCATAGTTCTCAGCTCTGGATGCATATTAAAGTAACACAAAGGACTTTGAAAAAACGCTGAGAACAGGGTGGGATTTGGCCATGTGAGTTGTATCTTTGGTATGTTCTCATACCTCACTGAACTTTGTCGGGGTTTACAACTCTAAGGGTATACAGAGAACCACCTTGCTGATTCCCACAGAAGAGTCCTGTTGTGAGTTTGATTGGAATTGCATGGAGTCACCACAGGTTGTGGTGAGCTTGGGGAGGGTTGGCAGGTTAACAGTATCGCCTTTCATTGCATGAACATGTCGCCTCTCTTTACGTCCTCTTTGATTTCTTTAATCAGTAGTTTGGAGTTTTCATTGTATTGATCTTGACCATTTTTTTTTTTTAACTCTTTGTTGCCCTGGCTGGGTAGTTCAGTACATTGGAGCATTGTCCTGATGCTCCAGCTTTGCGGGTTTGGTCCCCTGTTGGGGCACATGCAGGAACTAACCAATGAATGCGTGGATAGGTGGAGCAATGAATCGACGTCTCTCTCTCTCTGGTTCTCCCTTCCTCTTGAGCTCTACAATCAGCACATTTTTTAAAACATTAAAAAAACTTTTTATTGATGCTTTTGATATTTTTGGTGCTACTGCATTTCCTATGATCTTTTGCTAGTTTATAGAAACAAAATTGAGTTTTCATGTTGACCTTGTATTCTGCAGCATTGCTAAAATCCATGATAGTGGTTTTCTTGATAAGGTCTATAGACTTTCTTGGTGGGTTCTTTGGGATTTTCTGTATAAAATGTCACATTGTCTGGAGTAGATAGAGTTTTATTTTTTAATTTTCAATCTGTATGCCTTTTCTTTCTTTCTTCTTGCTTTATTGCACCGGCTGGGTTCTCCAGTGCGACGCTGACTATTGGTGAGAACAGTCATCTCTGACTTGGTCTTGGTCTTGGGGGAAAAGCACTTTCATTATTAAGCAAGATGTTAGCTGTTATTACTTTTAGATGTTCTTTATCAGACTGAGGCAGTTCCTTTTTGCCTCTAGTTTTCCAAGAGTATTTATCAGGAATGGATGTTGAATTTTGTCATCTGCCCCTATTCACGTGATCAAATGGCTTTTCTCTTTTAGTCTGTTAATATGCTGATATCGATTGGTTTTCAAATCAGTGTTAACTAACATTCCTGAAATAAAGCCCCCTTTATCCTCTTTATATATTGTAACACTTGATTTGCTCACATTTTGTTGAAGATTTTTGTGTCTAAATTAATGAGGGACCAGCTTGTTCTCTTTGGTTGTAACGGCTGTGTGTTGTAGAAATGATGCTGGCCTCTGAAAAGAATTGGGAACTGTTTTTTTCCTTTTTTATTTCCTGGGAGAATTAGTGTAGAAGTGCAATGATTTCCTTCTTCAACTGTTTAGAATTCGCCAGTACAGCCCTCTGAATGAGGAGCTTTATTTTTTGAAAGGCTTAAAAATACCGATTCAATTTCTACAGTGGATACGGGCCAGTTCAGGTTATGTGTTTCTTCTTGAGTGAGCTCTGGAAGCTGTGTTCTGTCAGGGAGTAGGCGTATCTGTCCAGTTCATTGAGATTGTTGAATTTATGGACATAAAGGTTTTTGTAGTGTTTCCTTATTATTTCTGCGATGTCTACAGAACTTGTGGTGGGATCTCATCTTTCATTCTCGATATTGGTCGTTTGTGTCTTTCCTCCTCTTACTCTGGGTAGCGGTTTATTAACATCATTGACTGATGTGAAGAACCACCTTTTAGTTTCATTGATTTTTCTCTGTTTTCTGTTTTCAATTTTTATTGATTTCTGCCCTCACTCATATTATTTTTTTCTTTTTGCTTGTTTTGGGTTTAATTTGCTGTTCTTTTTCTAGTGTCCTGAGTTGGAAGCCTAGGTGATAACTCCAGAACCTTCTCTTCTAGTATAAGCATGTCGAATGTTCGTAAAGTGAAAAGTGACCACTCTTTCATTGCTTTCCTTTGGCTGCCTGTGTGCCGCCCTGGAGAAACTAGTGTTACTTTTTCAGTGTCTTTTCGCGGTTGGTTAAACTCATACAAACAAATGCACATGCTCTTCGCCTTACAGTGGAGTTATGTCCCAATAAGCCCATCATACCTTGAAGACAGCCTAAGCTGGAAATTCGTTCGATACTACCCAGTCGAGCACCGGCTGTTTACCTTGTGAGCACATGGCTGACTGGGACCCTGTGGCTCGCTGCCGCTGTTCAGCATCATGGGAGAATATCACGCTGCATATTATTAGCCCAGGAAAAGGTCAAAATTTGACATGATTTCTACTGTAAATGCATGTTGCTTTTGCACCACCATAAAGTTGAAAAATTCTAAGTTGAACCAGCATAAATTGGGGACAGTCCATGAGGATATTATTTTTGCTATTTCCTTTTTAAAGTAATTGCTAGACTGCATTCTAGCAATTATTTTGTTCCATGCCTTGCTTTTTCTACATCGTAAACTATCTTAGATATATTCTTTATCTTTCATATATTTCTTTTTAAAAATATTATTTATTTTAGTGAGAGGGGAAGAGAGGGATAGAGAGAGGGAGAGAAACATCAATGTGTGGGAGAATCATAGATCCGTTGCCTCTCGCCTCCATCTGGGGACCGGGCCCACAACCCAGGCAGGTGTCTTGACCGGGAGTCAAACCGGTGACCTTGCGCTTTGCGGAATGACACTCAACCAACCGAGCCATACCAGTCAGGGCTATTTTTATTTTTTTTAAATTTTTTATGATAGCATGAATAGCCAGTCTTCTATTAGTGGACACCCAAGGATGGGGCCCGGGCCTTGGTATTATTTTCTTTTTTCATATACTTTTATTATGGGAAATTTTATACATTGCAGTTTCTGTATGTTAAGTGTCTTTTAACTTCCAGGTTTCCCCTTCTTCATTTTCCCCTAAAGCCATTAGCTGTGTCCAGTAGTGGTAGCCTTCATTTTCCCAGGATTCATTTTTTTTAAAGAGCAGTTTTTGAGAAACAGAAAACAAGTACAGAAAAATACAGAAAATGAAGTGCAGCTTAAAATGAATTGTGATAAAGCAACTGTGACGCAAGCACTTGGGGGGCCAGGAACCCGCCAGCACCCCGGAAGCTCCTTTCTGTGTCGCAGCCCGCCCCTCCCCCAGGTGGTTCAGTATCCTGATGTTTATGAACATCTCTTCTAAGGTTTATTTTTACTTTCCCCCTGTGGAATTCCCCGGATATTCTTGCATCATGAGATGTGTCTGCAGAAAGATATCTTGAGCACATTTACCTTAAACAATGTCATTAGCGGTGTTTGCATGGCCTGGCTCCACTGCCGTGGGCCCTTCTTCGTTCTGGCCCTGCGGCCCCTCGGGCATGTTCCCTCTCCCTCTGCATGGCCGGCATGTTTGCTGCTGCTGCTTCATCTCTCTGCACCCCTTCAGGATCCAGGCTGCCTCCCTGAGCTCTTGGTTGTAAGCGGTAGAAACCATCTCGGGCTAGTTCATTAAAAGGGAGTGGGTCTTGCTAAAGATTCTCCGAGAGTATTGGGAGGGTGTAGGCACCGAGAGCAAAGCTCAGAGTCACCAGGATGGCCTCATAAAGCCTGTCTGCCGCCAGCCTGGGCACAGGTACTGTGGCCTGTGCCCCGGACACCACTGATGCTGGGCTGCGGGTGCCGCCCCAAGGCTGTGTCCCTGTTGCCTCAGGACACGGGGTGTGACTGCTCTGGCAGCCACCACTCTCTCCTGTGGACTCTTTGAGTTCCAGCTGCTGAAAGATGATTGTTTTCTCCTTGAAGTCTAGAGGTGCATCTTATTGGTGGGGCTTGTGTCATGGGCCCATGTCTGAGTTTCAAGAAGGATGGGAAAGCAGGTATCTGAGGGTTTTTTCTTTTTCAACATTTTGTTAGTGAGAAGAGTACGTGTCACATAAGGAGGGTCTACTTGAATGTAGACTCAGCATTTGGGTGGTTGGTGACCAAAAGGAAACGTGCACTGTTAGAAGTTCTCAGTGGGTTTGGATATCCATTCATTGTAACGTAATTGATGCTCTTTATGTGACATTGCCCCATGCAGTGCAGTGGGTATTGGACACAGGAATGGTCCTGATCAGTTCCAGCTACTGTATAAGACAGGATAGTCTCTGCATTTCTAGAGATCTGTGTATTTAAAACACCCCATCCTAATTTTACCTGGTTGTAGGGATTTCTGTTTTACCTTATGAATCAACTTAATGAGATGTAATAGTTAAAAATGTCATGGCGATTTTTCACTGAGAACCTTCTGGCTTGTAGATAATTTGCCTTTTTTCAGGTATGATCTTACTATATACAAAGGTTTGGAAAATGGGAGACACTTAGTAAATATAAGTAGGCTGATGTCAGATAGTAAATATAACAGGGCCATTAGTAAACATAAATAGGACGACACTTTATTAAAACTGAGACAGTATCATTCTGATTATTGCACAGGTATTTTACTGAGTTACTAGGAAACTTTGTAAGCACAAGCGGTATAAAACTAGCACAGAAACCCTTGTTAACTTACACATGATCATTTAAGAAGCTGAGTAGTGGAGCTTTCATCTGCCGTGAACCCAGGGCATGGTTGCCTGGGGGGGGCAGGCGGCCTGTTGGGTCAGGGGCCTTGCCGGCATTCTCTCGACTCTGCAGGTGCTGTGCAGCATTGCCTTGGGTAATTCATGTATGCGCTTCCACATCTCATCTTTCCAACTCCTAAGAAAGATTTACTGCTACTGACCCTTCCCCTTCACTTTTCTCCCAGTTGTGGGATGGGAAGGCCGGAGACAGGTATGACTGAGCTTCTTAGAATAAACACATGGTACCATAAGGTTGTCACAGTAAAACAAACAAGGATGAATGTCCTGTAAAATCTCTATAGCAACGTGCACCCTGTTGGTTTAGTACATAACAATAAACTATTGTTATAATATGGTGATGGATGGACACATTTCTGAATTAGTATTCAAAACAAGTGATGCCACAGTTGTGAATACTTTAAAACACTGCAGCTGTGGATTTAATGGGCTAAATTGATAAGAAATTTACTTCTGCGTAGGCCTCTTTCTGCACAGCCAGTAGAAATTGCTTTACAGAATGTTTATAAAACCAGTTTCCAAATAATTTGGGTTACAGGTAGTTTTAGCACTACTCACCTAACGTAGATGCAGCCTTAATTCTACAAAGGCACAAAAAATCCAAGGTTCCTAAAAATCCAAGGTAATGTGGCAGAACGGGGTAGGGATCAATTTACTGGTTGCTCGATGTTTAATGATACATTTGATTGCTTTTGTGGTTCCAGATGGCAATTATTTCTAATATAATTTCTCTTGCAGTGAGGGCCGAGGCAAGATGACGGTATTTTCAGTTAAAGCTATGTTAGCAGCCATGTGTGGTGGGAAAATGCTGGACAAACTGAGATGTAAGTATTTTCATATTATTTGAAAATTTTTTATTTTCAAATTAGGACTTTGAAGCAGTTTTAAGTGCGTGTTTTCAGAATTTTGGATGATGCTGTATTAAACATTTTTGTTTACTGCCACACCACTCACCTGACTCAGAGCATGTAAATTATGCCACCTACTGTTCAGATAGAAAAGTTGGTTGAGTTAGTTTGTTCGGTGTTTTTATTTTAAAGCTTTAAGTTTAAAGCAAGAAAATTGAAGGGATTCCAAGCAGTATGTGGGCATTTAAGAAATTATTTTTAAAATGGTTTCCATATTATTAAAAACCGTGTTTACAGATGATTATGTTGACTGTAGTTGGAAAATAAATCTGATTACTTTCAGCAGGTTTCGTGGTGGTTAGCCCTTTTCTTAGCCACGCCCTTCGTCCTCAGGCGGTGGTGTCTGCTCAGACTAGACTGTTCTTTCGGCCTCGGAGTCCAACTCGGTTGTCTAGAAATCGACAGCGTGTTTTCCCAGTTACCTTTCCAAGTTTTTTTCTTACTGTTGGCCATTTTGGCATTTTATTGTTCGTAAGATACTATAAAAAGGTGGTTAGATGAAAGCAGAGGAGGTGAAATGCACAATTACTTAATATTTTTGCTTTGATTTCTATTTATTCACTCTTTAGATAGTTACTAACTGCCTAAGACGTGCCAAGCGTTGTGCTAGGTGCTTGACACGTATTTTCTCACTGAATCCTTAAAATTTCTGTGAGCAGCAGGCAGTATTTTGTCCATCTTACAGACGAGCTAACTGAGGGACAGAGCTGGGTTTCAACTCAGGCTGTCAGGCCTCCGAGCCCTGCTCCTAGCTGTTTGCTACGTCCGCTGTGCTGGTCCCGTGCAGGGAGCGGAGTGCTGTACCACAGGTACCCGCAGAGCGCGGCACTGGCAGGTTTCAGGGAGCTAGGACAGAAGCCGTGGGTCTCTGCGAGGTGTGGAGATACGCTGTGAGCTGATTTGTTGGAGACTGGGCCAGCAGTCCTATAGCATTTCTCATAGACTGGATTTTGATGATTGGGTCCCTGCGATGTTCCTCTGTGCCTTACATGCTTTGTTTTAATTGAAAGATAGAGAAGCTTGATCAGATTCAAGTACAAGCTTTTGGGCAAGATTACTTCGTAGGTGCCTTTGTCTTCAGTGCTTTTCTTTTCTTTCTTCCTTTTTTTTTTAATTCTCACCCGAGGACATGTTCATTGATTTCAGGGAGGGCAGGTATGGGGAGTGAGAAACAGAAAGAAAGAGAGAGAGAAACATTGATCTGTTGCCTCCCGTATGCACCCTGACCAGGGATCGAACCTGCAACCTAGGTATGTGCCCTGACTGGGAATCAAACATGCAGCATTTTGGTGCACAAAACGATGCTCCAGTCAACTGAGCCACCCAGCCTGGGCTGTGCTTTTTCTTTTTACTTTTGTTGTTCTTTTCTTTTTTATTTCTCTCTGTGTGTATGTGTGTGCATGTGAGAGAGAGACTTTGAATTCTTTTTTTAAAAAACGGAATCTGCTTTTTCTTACATGTTACCATGACATCGGAAGCTAGAAAGCTAGATGGCTCACTAGATACAGACTTCAGCGTCTAAAGCGAGATCTCAGATAACACGTTGGGTCGAACCGTTACCCGGTTTGTCTCCATTTCAGGATCAGCGGCAATGCCTATCGAATTTTTGGTAGTGAAAATTATAGTTTTATTTAAGTGCTCTTCTGGGGTTTTTTCACATGGTAACATTATTCTTTTGGGCTGAAATTTCTTAATATTTTAATTCTAGCATGGTGTTTTTCTGAGGAGGACAATATAATATAATACATTTTATTTCATTCAAACAGAAAGAAAAAGAAAGTTGAGTTTTTGTTATTTAATGATGATGATACCAGATAAAGAATATATGACATTGGCCCTGGCTGGGTGGGTCAGTGGATTGAGAGCCAGCCTGCAAACCAAAGGGTCGCTGCTTCGATTCCCAGCAAGGGCATATATGCCTGGGTTGTGGCCAGGTCCCCAGTAGGGGGCGTGAGAGAGGCAACCACACCTTGATGTTTCTCCCTCTCTTTCTCCCTCCCTTCCCCTCTGTCTAAAAATAAATAAAATCTTTTAAAAAGAAAAGAAAAAAGGAATATATGACATTGTACGGCAACATGTGTTTCAGAGTCAGGGTTTCAGGGTCAGGTGACAAAGGTGAAGGGAGGAGGAAGTACAGTTGGTAGTTACAAAGCAGTCATGGGGGTGGAAAGGACAGGCAGGGCTGTCCAACACTTGGCCCGGGATGGCTCTGAATGTGGACCAACACATCGGAAATTCACTTAAAACCTTTTTTTTGCTCATCAGTTTTTGTTATTGTTTGTGTATTTAATGTGTGGCCCGAGGCAACTCTTCTTCTTCCTAGAGACGCCAAAAGGTTGGACATCCCTGCTAGGGAATATTGTTGTAGTCGGGAACATCGTAATACCAATGTATGGTGCTGCGTGGGTACTAGACTTTGGGGGGCAGTTCATAAATTATATAAATTTTTAACCACTATACGGTACACCAGAAACTCATATAAAATATCGAATGTCAAATGTAATTGAAAATATAAAAATTTAAAAAATGGTTAAAAATATATATACATTGCTGTCTTAATTAGTACTAAATAAACTGGTCGAAAATAAAAAATGGATTATGTAAGTGCACATTTTGGATGGCTCTGGAATCGTTAAGTTTCTGTGGTTGAATCTGCTGCATCCACATGGAGCGGATACCTGGCACATAGTGAGTGCTAAGATTTTGCCAAGTGTACATTGTTGGTTGAGTCCCTAAATTACTGCAGTTCTCTGTTGTAACTGTTAGTGAAAAGGTACAGACTTCAGTACTGTGAGACATGGAAGGGACTCAAGTGACAGCGGTTTTCTTTGTTTTACTGATGTGGCTTTTGAACTTCTGGGAGGCACACAAGTGACCAGTATTCAAGTGGTGTGAAAGCACGCACACCCAGGCACACGTGGCATGGCAGGTGTGCTCACAATGCCAGGTCATTGCACACACATGTGGGCCGATGAGTTACACGCCACTCTCAGTCACTCATTACCATGTTTATGTCATTCAGATAGATTTAAAACGTAGCGTCATGTCTTCGTCATGTTCAAAATCGTAGTTGCTTTACCATCTGTCACTATTTCATTGTTTTTATTGTACCACAAATAGCGTGAGAATGAGATGTTTAAAATAAGCAAAATAATCAGACATTGAAGCCTATTTCCCTTTTTAAATTTTAATCATCCAGGGCAGAAATCACTTTAAATGTGGTCTGTCCCCCTCATATTAAACAGAGCTCACCGATCATAATTTAAACATGTTTTCATCTCTTAGGGTGTCACTCTCTGGTGCACTTAGGGCTAATCATGAGGCCCTGGGTGGTCTGTCCCGTCTCCTGTTTTCAGACCGTTGTGCTGCTTCGGTTCTTGAGTGTTTGTTGTTGTGGTGGTTTGTAGTGATGGCGATGATGTGTGCGTGTGCTTTATCACTGTGATGTGATGGTGTTATCACAGGATGTGATGGTGTTATCAGTGCACCCGTCTCTGCAGATCTCTCTTTGCTTCCGATTTACTCTCGATGGACTGCTGACAGAGGAAACGTAACTGAACTTCGTGGTATTCTCTGTAGAGTGAGGAGATAGCGATTACTCTGATGCCATGGCAGACGCCCTTGCGCTTTTGTAGCTTGGTTGGCAGTTCTGGCTGTCGGGAGAATCCTTTTTCCCCCTGGTTTCCTAGTTCTCAGCTGTGTCCTACTTGGTTGAAGTAGCTGAATAACAGTGTAGACAAGAGTGGTGTGTCACACTGCATTGTAAGATCGCACAGCATGTGACCATTTATTCACTTTCTTCTACCTACTTACTCCATCGTCTTGGCTGTTCTTAGTTTCCCCTCTTCTTAGACTGACAGTGCTCTCTGCTGTCACCTCTGTTAATGTCCCTTTTAAGTCAGGTTTTCTAACTTATGGAATGTGCCTTAGTATCTCTACTTTCCTTACTCTTATTTTGATCTTTCTGCTTTTTACCTTTTCCTTTCTACTTTTTCCCATAATTTTGTCCCCTCCCTTTTTTAATTTGATATATTTTTGTTTTGTTTTGCTTTAGTGTCAAGATAGCCTTTGAAGGGACTTAACCAATATTTGTGCTTTTAGTCTGAAACTTTTCTTAGAGTTTTCAAATCTCCCGTAAGAGTTTCTATCCCAGGTGGCATTTATGTACAGAAATGGCTCGCTGTTGTGGGTTATGGATATGGTCCTCTATAGATTCAAAGGTAACTTAGTTTAGGATTCCAAATACAGTACCAAAGATTTATAATCAGAATGTAGACTTTAATTATAAGCATGATCAAAACTCAGTAATGTCAGTAACCCCCCAAATAACTCAGAGAACAATAAAATTTACAGACTATAAAGCCCATTATTTATTACATTGTACTTAATTGTCAGTTTCAGCATGTAATTTATTTACTTTGTCTAATTCTGCTGTTTGTTTTCTGAGAGACTTAATCTACTCTTATTCAAGCCCCATCTGTTGTACACCAAAAAGTAGGAGCCGATGAACTCATGCAGTTTATTTTTAAATTCTTTGAAAAACTGGCGCTACATTTTGAAGGGCCAGTCTCATGGGGAGCATCAGGAAGATTGTAAGAATATTTACATCCATTGACTCATTCTGCTACTTCAGCTTGTCCTGAGGAATCAATCAGAAGTGTACCCCAAGTTTTGTGTATATCTGTTGCAAGACTTTTTATAATATATGAAAACTTGAAAGAGCTGTAGTGTCCAACAGTGAGAGCTCAGTTAAGTTTTGCAACCCACATGTAATGCCTTTCAACTATGTTTCAGGTGAAATGCATAACTGTAATATAGGGTTTTTTTTTAAAAAAATTATTTATTTTTAGACAGAGGGGGAAGGGAGAAAGAGAGGGAGAGAAACATCAATGTGTGGTTGCCTCTCACGTGCCCCCTACTGGGGACCTGGCCCACAACCCAGGCATGTGCCCCGACTGGGAATTGAACCAACAATCCCTTGGTTCGCAGGCCAGTGCTCAGTCTACTGAGCCACACCAGGCAGGGCTGTAATACAGTTTTGAACAAAAATTTATGATGCACGTAGAAAAAGGATGAAATATACTAAAATGATAATAAGTATCTTATCTGGGTTGTAGTATAAACATGGCTTTATAATAATACTAGTTTACGTTATTGTACTTATGTTTTCACATATTTTTGATGGATGGCACTTTGAGTAGCCAGAGATAAGGTGACTCCAGGTTCTTTCTATTTTTAACCAGAACTGGCAGCTGTGGCATTTTAATTGTCTGCTTCCTGGATGTTTCATTAACAGACTATGGGAGGCCAGCCTTTGAAGTTATAAGTCGTTTTACCTGTTCAAAATTTATCCCTGTCTGCTCTGGTCTTTTGACCACCTGTCACTGCATATTTACCCGGCTGCCTTCTGTTAACCATTCCTTTTCTTGACTAGACAGAAGTGACTTTAATTTGAATGATGCCGTGTTTATGTTTCTCATACAACGAAAAAGGTTTTAGAACTGGAAGCATGTGAGTGATAAGTCCTGAATCTGCATTTAATGAATAAGAAAAAGAAAAGCAAGCAAACACCAAGGGAGGCCTTGCGACTATCTGAGGCGGTTCTGGTGGAGTCAGCGCCAGGAGCCCCAGCCTGCTGACTCCCTTCCGCCAGCCTCGGTCTGGCTCGATGAGCGATGTCAGGGTGCGTGTGAGTTGGGAACCACGTATGTGCTTGGGTTTAGTTACACACAGGCATTTGTAAACATGCAAATGTGTGTACATGCTTACTTGGTAGAAGGACGACAGGAGATGAAAGTCATTTGCCAAGGAAAGCTAACACACAAAAGAAAATGCTTTCCAGTTATAGACTTGGGTCTTTATTGTAAACAGCCCTGTCATCTTGCCAAAGTGCCGTGTGGGTGTGGTCGGTCGTGGGGGTGGAGGGGAGTGGACAGGTGGACAGACGCAGTGAGTAAAACCAGGGTCGTCGTCATCAGGGAAAAAGTGGAAGCATACATGATGCTGGTAGAATAATAAATAGCATTATTTTGCCAGTACACAGAGGACAGAGTGTTTTTTAAAGTGTGTGCACATGTGCATTTAAGGGCTTGATTGTGGGTTTTTCATAAGGGAGAAAGCCTGTATTTTTATCTGGAACAACTAATGGGGAATCAGCATACCTTTTTTCAGAGGTGTATAAACAGAAAGAGAATTACTGGGGAAATTAACCAATGATCTGGGAAGTAATTTAGTCCCTAATGCCAGAAGGTTTTATGGCTTTAATTAGAGGACAAGTTTAATTTTTTGGATATTTTTATTAAATTGTATTGTCTCTTCTTTAGTAAGATCTTTTTATCTGTACATAGTAAATCATACTTAGATTCATTGTTATACTTCATTTGTGATTTAAAAAATTAGCAGTCATTCTTATAGAAAAACTAATCTCAAAATACTTCTTAAACCAGTAATTCAAGAAGTAATGACTTCCAAGTAATTAACTATACCTTCAATTTTGAGGTGTAGTATTTCTCTTATGAAAACAAACCAACTAACAAATGTGTTTCTGCTTGTTCTCTTGCTATTATAAAATGGGCCTATTAAGTTGTTATGTTTTTTTTCTTGAATTAAATTTTTTTTACTACTTTGAATCTATATGATATATGTGTAACTGAAAATAGTACTTTATTGAGGGGGTAGTTAGTCATTTCACTAATCACTCCCTTTTATTGCTGTGAATGAGTTGGGTTCTGATTTGTTGGTGAGGGTATACGCCCATGTTTTTCTGATTGTGAAGTTATACTATGTGTATCTATAGAATTGGTAGCCCGAGTATCTGGTCTTAAGTATTTCTACCATTAGTGCTACAAGTTAATAACTTGCCAGTTTATCAGTTTGGAATGTATTGAGTAGCAATTGAAATTCGACTAACTGTGGCTTAAAACCATTGGGATTTATTTTTCTCATGTGGAGTAAGTCCATAGGCTGGTAAGTTCAAAGTTAGTACCACGACTTAGGGAAGTCACCAGCGACTAGGGTTCCTGGCTGCCTGCTCTGTCACATGGTTTGCCTCCTTAGGTTCGTAAGCAGTTGCTCTATGCCAGGCGTCATGTACTCATTCCAAGTCGAAAGAAGAAAGAGAGGCCTTTTTCAGGAAAGCAAGAGCTTTTCTCAGAAATCCACTCCAGAGTTACGATGTGCAGCAGAGGCCGGGAAGTCATTTTTTAAGTGGGCACGTTGCCCTTCCAAACAGCATCAGGGTCCAGCCGGTGAGCGAGAAGCGGAAAGCAGATGCCGAGTAGCAGGCACCTTGCAGTGTCTGCCGCATCCCATACTGAGCCTTTGTTTCCATCCAGATTTAACGGGTGATTATTGTCCTCATTATGAGAATAGAAGCCAGCTGTTTTAAAAATCGTGTTACTATGCTTCTCCTTCCTTCAGAGGACGTCTGTTATTCACATAACTGGTAACGCCTTCAAAACTCTGTATCTGTGGTCTCGAACTGGGGCCCGGTACCCTCTTTCTAACTGCCTGCAGGGTCGTTCCCCTGGGAAACTTGCTGATTACAGTTACGTGCACAGCTTGGTGTCTTAATCTTCTGCGTGTGTACTTCGCTCAGGGTCGTCAGCATTTTCCCAAGCGACAAACCGAGAAGAACCCTAACTTCTCAGATTCCTTTATTCTCTGATGCAGCTTGCCGTCCATTGCAGGTCGCTGCATTGAAGTGTACTGGAGTTGACCCCTCTCCCCCAAAGTGTCCCCACTGAAGCCCCGACCCCTCCTTGTTCATTCATTGTGCCAGTCAGTAGGTCTCATTTTCTTGAAACCCAGCTCTATAAATATTTCTTCCCTACTTAAGAGTTTTTAAACCAAGTTCAAATTGCTTTCCTCTTTCAAAGTTTTCATTCATAGCATACTATTCTTATTTAATCTTTATTTTCATTTATTTCTCAATGTAAATAGTCTTTCATAGAATGTCTTCTTCAATTCACTTTCTTGCTTTTCATCATTAATCGATACGCTCTATAAATTCCTGTCACAGAAACTTTTATTCTTCTTTCCTCTAGTTGTGTCCCCAAACCTTCACTCCCAGGCTGTTTTGACCTTCTCATTCCAAATCCTATCTTTCAAGGCCCAGTTCTGAATTCCTTCCTTGACAATCCTGCCTGTGTGCTTTTGTATCTGTTCTACACTGTAGTTTGAAGAAGTGTGGTGCAGTGGAGTTTCTTTGGAATCAGGTAAGTGTCGGTTTAAATCTTGATTTAGCCACTTACTAACTTTTGGACCTTAAACGAGTTAATCTTTCTAACCTAGTTTTCTTATCTGTGGTTTTTTTTTTTTAAAAAGATTTCATTTATTTATTTCAGAGAGACAGGAAGGGAGGGAGAAAGAAAGGGAGAGAAACATCAATATGTGAGAGATACATCAGTAGCCTCTCACACACTTCATCCAGGGGCCTGGCCCACAACCCAGCCACATGCCCTAACTGGGAACCATACCGGTGACCCTTTGGTCCATAGGCTGGTGCTCAATCCACTGAGCCACACCAGCCAGGGCTCTTATCTATAAATTTTAAATAATCATGTGTATACATATATGCTTGTACACACACACACACCTCTTTGTGCAAATAAAATGAGGTAATGTTTAGTATTAAGGATTGTTGCATGAAAACAAAAACTTAGGATAATAGTGTCTTAAACAAAGTTGAAGTATATTTTTTTCTTGTGTGAAAGAAGTGCAGGAGTAGGTAGTCCGGGGCTGGTCTGGTAAGTGTCTTCATTTTCACCTGGGACCAGGCTTCCTCTGTCTTTCTTTTCTGTCATTCTAGTGCATGGTTTCTACATTAATATTGGGATTACCATGTATTCCAAGGTGGCTGCTGGAGCTCTTGCCATCACCACTGCATTCCAGGTAGCAAAAGGAGGAAGGAAAAAATGGTCTACCTCCTACATTAGTCAGCTTGCTTTAACCAGTCGTCTTGGAACTATCTCATAACCCTTCTGTTTATAGTCTCTTTAGCCAGCACTTAGTCACATGATCACAATTTACTAAAAGGAGTCTGTGAAGTTTAATCTCTCAGTTGGCTACATTGCTGCACAAAATAAAATTACTATTCTATTACTAAAGTAGAAGGAAATAAGAATATTGGGTGGCTATAGGCAGACTCAGCCATAGTTATCTATTGTGGCACCTAGAAAATAGTAAGGTTTAACAAGTATCTTTATGCCTCTCTCCTATTTTATTGAGAGTCAGCACTTAATTCTTCTTTGCTTCATATGTATCTTATTTTTTTCAGCTACATTGAAAGTTTCATGGGAAATAAGGACCATGAGTCAAACTTGTTTGTTGTGTTTTGAAACACCTAGCAGAGTGCTTGACACTTGGACCACATAGTAAGAATTTGGGGTGCACAGTATTAATTAATTGACTTTACTTTCCACTAGGACTATACTTCTTTTAGCCTTTGGTCGCCTGTTGCCCACCTGTATGGTTATTTAATACTTTAGCTATAAACTGGTAGCTGACGTGAGAGGATGTACTGACAATGTTCATTCTTTGGTTAATTTCCTGTTTTCTAACCCCTTAAAAGTTAACCTGTGGAACTGAACACTTAACATTGATCTTTCTTTCATTAATGTATTTTGAATGTTTCCCCACCCCCCAAACCTAATGCTTTGAGTCAAATTCCTCAAACTGAACCTAAAGAGTAATGTGTCCATGTATATTACCTAAGTCTATTACATACAGTATACCTGTCCATTGTGAATATATAGGGTATGACTATTCAAAATGCTGTTTGGAAAGGCCTCAGGAAATGATGTGTGTGTGTGTGTGCATATTTAACTTACCAGTTTGTTTGTAAGGAAGCTCAGTAGTTTGAAAAAAATCTTAGGTCACATTTCTTTAAGTACTTTTTAAAATCCTAGTTTTTTTTCCTTTTTTTCCCCAATTGTGGATGGGAAGAAACGGATAAGTAACTGGGCACAGGAAACTTTCTCCATGAAGATAAAGAAATAGTACTGTTATTGGAGACTTCTTTCCCAGTAACAGTACTCTGCTTGGGACAGAGTTTATGTAAAAATATATCTTACAGAATCAGAAAGTATCTTGTGATAGAAACATTTATGAATTATTTTCATTCTACTTTGGAACTCATTAGATGGAATATTTTTAACATGCTGTATGCTTCCTTCCAATTTATTCCATCATGGAAATATTACATTATTAGTACATGAGTATATAAATATAATACAATTTCTTTCATACCCCATCACCAATATGCTAATATATTCACACACTCAGACATGCGTATGTCTTATATAAACACATATATAAAAAAGATATGCTCCTACAAATCCTGAGGCATAAAAATATATATGCACATATATATAATTCAGGACTGTACACTCAGAAAAAGTACATAATAGATAGCAGACTGAGTGGAGATTTGATTTGAGTTTAGGATGAATTTTAAGTGGGTGGGGGAGAGGGGCCTCATCAACCAAGTAACCACACAATGTTAATAAAGAGTAAGAATCCATGTCAATTAAAAATTGTAATAACTTTATGGCACTTTTTGACTGGTGTACTAATGACTTCGAGCCATTTATACAAAGCTGATACTTCTTTACAGTTTGACTTTATCTGGTTTTGTTCTCATAGATATTTTCTCCCAGATGTCAGATTCCAATGGCTTAATGATATTCAGCAAGTTTGACCAGTTTCTGAAGGAAGTTCTGAAGCTCCCAACAGCCGTCTTCGAAGGGCCGTCTTTCGGTTACACGGAGCACTCCGTGCGCACCTGCTTTCCACAACAGGTGAGGCGGGGGGGGGGGGGGGGGGGGGGCAGGACCAGAAGAGGGCGCTGGCCCACTCCTTGAGCTTCTGTCAGGTCTCACCAGGTCGCCTCCCTCTAGGGATATAGGTCCTGAGTCAAGGGGGAAACAGAGGTTAAGGTCAGGGATGGGGTAGAAAAGGGGGGATTAAAATTCACCCGAGAACTTTTTTGAGGGGTGGGGAAAGGAGTATTTTCTATAAAAATAACATTTGAAATGCTTTAAATTACTAAAAATTTAAAGAAAGATGTTCACGATGAAGTGGCTATATTGTTGCTACTGAACATACATGACTCTTTCCAATGAGTTCTTTAAGCCGTGGAACCCAGGAGTTTGGGTGCGAAGCTGTCTGCAGTACCGGGTTGTTGTTTCCCGAGTGCTGGGGACAGCAGAGCCAAGCAGCCCCCGCTCCACACTGAGCCCCTCGAGCGAGCCAGCGAGGGACCGCTCACTGCCACTTTACCCAAGTGATGAAATGCCTGTCACCAGTCAGAGGGGCAGGCTGACACTGCTGCCTCCCAGGAGGGCGCACTGAGGAAGGGCCCAGTGCCATGGCGGTAGTCCTGCCTGGGAAGCATACCCGAGTCCCATCTTCCCAAGGGCAGGGGTTTCTGCAACATAGAATGTCAGTGTCAGAAAGACCGAAAGAGGCTAAGGGGCTCTTCCAGAGCGCAGGCGTCCACAGAGATGGGAAAACCGAATGCAGCCTATGGTCCAGGATTTTCTTTTGTTATAAAAGATATTATGGGGATATTCTGGAAAAATCGGAAGAAAGTTTGTAGACTAAGATAATAGTATTCTGTCAACGAATGTTAATTTCCTGATTTTGATATTTGTAGTAAGAGAATGTCCTGGTTTTTGAGAAAAATAATATGAGGTATTTAAGGGGAAAGGGGTGTCTGTGCTGTGGTGTTAACATTTGAGGAACCTGGGATAATGGTAAATGGAATTTTTAAAATAATCTCTTACAGCCTTTCTGTAAGTCTGAAATTATTTGAACATAAAAGCTAAAATATAAAATGAACAAACCCTCCTGACCTGTGATACTTTGATTCACAAAAGAAGCAAAAGCACACATATACCCCTTTTTACCTTTGAAGTTAAGAATCCATATTTGTCTGAATTCAGACTTTCAAACAATATTTTATAATTTGTTTAGAGAGTCTCAACTTTAGCTCTGAAGGTGGCACCTATAAATACTGCAGAGTTATTTTTAGTAACTTCTGAGGAGATGCTCTTCCCAAATTTGTACACATGCCGGCCGATTGTTTTTGTGAAAATTAGCCTCTATACATTATTTATTTTTTCTCTCAGCATAAATAGCAATATCAGCTTTTAGCACGTTAAAAATATCTCTGTGCTTCAGTTTATCCTAATAAAGCACAGTTTGCATTTTTCCCTCTGAAGATGCATTTTCTAACGACATGGGGCTGGTACTGAGCGTCCTGCAGGCATTGAAATGCCCTGCGGGGCCATAACTGAGGATGAGGATGAGGATGAGGAAGACACCAAACAGCACTGTGGGCGGGGAGCCTTGTACCTGACGTACATGCAGCTCTTTGCTCTGCTGCTTCCTTTTGGTCAGGCAGAAAACTGATCAAGTTCTGTCAAGTAACGTAGTCTCAGGACGGGGGAGAGAACTTATACAGAGGAGTATCACTGAAGAACATTTGCCCGCAGGGTGATAGTTATGTGGGGTACTAGCTAAAGCAATCTTTGATGTACTTGTAACGTGTGTACTATAAGGAGAATCCAGTATTGCAGTAACAGTTTAAAATGTTGAAGTATATTTAAAACATTCTAATTGTGACTCTAAGAATGCTGTCTAGGATTCTCTGAATTACTTCATGCCACCATTGCCAGGCCTTTGAACTCACAGCCTGATTGTTGCTTTTTACTCGCTTCAGATTCCTGTAAAAAACTCCGTCTCTGCTTTTAAACATGTCAAATTTGGAAAGTCAGAGAAGCACAGGAATGTTGCTTTTAGATCTAAAAGATGACAAAAGGGCCTCCAAATAATAGAAACTACTGAAAGAATGACCAAAAGTATGAGACTTGGGACAAAGTTTCATGCAGCAAGAGTTAAATTCAGTGAGTTTGGGGTGTCTTTTTGAAAATGGGCTTTTCCTATATGGTTTGTTTTCCTACATTAAAAAAAAAGATTTTATTTATTTATTTTTAGAGAGAGGGAAAGGGAGGGAGAAAGAGGGAGAGAAACATCGATCAGTTGCCTCTTGCGCGCCTCCTATTGAGGACCTGGCTGCAATGCAGGTGTGTACCCTGACCGGGAGTTGAACTGGCGACCTTCTGGTTTGCAGGCTGACACACGCACCGAGCCACAGCAGCCAGGACAATTGTTTTCTTTTTAAAACAGGACTTTTGTCAGTTAGCAACACCAATGCCAGCTGCGTACTTGCTATGGGAAAGGTTCCTCCTGCCCCCCGCCCCTCTCAGTTCCTACTCATGAGCTGAAAGCGGGTCCTGATGTGCTCAGCCCTGCTCCCTGGGCTGTGGCAGGGCTGAGAGCTGCTGGGCACGGCGTGCTGGGGGCCGGGGGCCCAGGTCCCTCTCTGGGGCACAGTGGTGGGACTCCCACTCCACCACCTGCCCCAGAGACTCATGCTCACTAGTCTCCGGGGAAAGCAAGAAAATTCTTCGCCAACAAAACCGAGGACCCTGGTTTCCTAGTCACTGTACTCCGTGGCCTAATGGCCCCTCTTAGATATTACTTTTGTATTATTATTCCTTTTAGTCATAAGCAAGTTCAAGTCAGCATATTAAACTACAGCTCTGCTGATGTCTCAATTTTGCTTAAAAACACATTACTAACTCCTGTTTCCTAGTGGATGAGGTTTTTATCGTGGCACCAGGGTGCTTATCAATCAAGCCCCAGCCTCGCTTTCCCCCTGGGCTCCACGGCACGCCTCAGACCCCCTCCACCAGCACGCCCAGGGTCTCTCTGGAGGTTGTCGAAGTGCCACGGGAGCTCTAATGCACCCCTGTGCATCCCCGCTGGCAGTGTATAAGGGCATCTGTTTCTCCCCATCCTTGCCAGCAGCATATGTTCTTACATTTATGAATTTCTGCCAATCTGATAAGATGAGAATGTTACCTCAGTATAGTTTTGATTTGCATTTCTCTTGTGTTGAGTAATGTGCATTTGGAGTGAGCGAAAGTAGCACAGTTCTTGTCTTTGTTTATGCTGTTTAGCTCTCACTGAAACGCCAATAATCCCGACCCTTCTCCTCCAGCAAAGGCCTCATGTGTCAGATTCCCCTAAAATATCCCCCCTTCTTTGATGCTCTGAGGGTTTCAGTGCAGGATTATCCTTCCTCCTCTGCAGCCCATGACATGTTACGACTAGCTCCCTGTGCCCTGGAGGGGCGCGCCTCAGTCTCCTCCAGCTTTCTGTCCCCGTGACAGCAGTGTCTGGAAAGTGAGCGTGCTCACTAGGTATTTTTTGGGTTGGGTGGTGATTTTAAGGCAAATAGGCACGAGACAGGGTCATTGTCTCGAGTGCTGAGGGAAAGCTCAAAGCTCAGGGAGGCTCTCCCAGCTTGGTTTTCCTTGATGTTATTCCATGATTTTCTCAGATGAAACCATCTTTGTAGTGAGGAGAAGGAAGTTTTTCCAGTTTTTCTTTTAGCTATAATCAATAAAAATACCTCTGCTAAAAAGCACAGCAACATTATATTGTGTATTACCAAGTACTGTAATGTTCAAAGTCCAAAATAAACCTGTGATATGGACAAATGCCGTGTCTAATACTAACTGAGAGGCTGAGCCGTAGCACCAGTCCTATAACTGGTTTTTTATCACCAGTGTGTCTGCCTTTGTCAGGTTAAATAGTGTTAAAACGCTACACAAAAGTTCGTATAAAACCATTTTAATCTAAAAGTTTAAAAAAATACGTTAACTAAATGTCATACGTATAACTGATTACCAAGTAAAGGGACAGGGGACAAGAAATATTTCCCTGTCACCCATAAGGGAGTAAGTTTTTAATGGAAACGATGGGATTGGCAGTTGCATCTGTGATGATCTAACGCTAAATTATTTTGCTTGTTTTCTCATGTAATTCTGCGTGTCTCATTTTTAAGAGATGGTTCCACTTCCTTTTTAAAACAGGAAAGATGTAGCCAAGGGCGGAGGGAAGGAAGTGAGAGTGGCGTTCGGGGTAATAAAGTGTCGATGCTGAGGACAAGAGTGACGGAGTGAGGTGGCAGACAGGAGCATCCCTGTTTAAGACCAGAGGCGGGAGTGCGCTCCAAGGTCGAGGCGGCGAGGACTCAGACGCAGATCGCGGTGTTTGAGCTGAGTGGGGCAGCTGCTAAAGTGGTTAGAAATGAAGGTCTTGTAGCAAAACAATAAAATGTTTAGTGAAATGTTAAATGCAAAAACAGATGATATGTTTTTTACTACTTTGTGCACATGGTTACATAGAAACATTTATACATTGGGAGGGAGACACAAAAATGAGAATCGTGGGGGGCAAATTTGCATTATTTGCAACTTTATTATAGTGTTTGTTATAACTATTGTGCTATAAAAAATAAGGAGATATGCAAAGAATGCGTTCAACTGAAGAGGAAAAATAAAATAAAACAAAAAGGAAGAAAAAAGAGCCAGTCTTTCACATAGTAATGTAGTAAGTCACGGTTTTTAAGCTGGAATTCTATCCCATAAAGTTCTCAAATTTTTGATCTCAGGACTTCATTACAATAGAAAGTATTGAGGACCCCAAAGAGCTTTCGTTTGTGTGGGTTATATCTATCAATATCTCCGTATTATAAATTAAAATTGATAAATTAAAGAGCATTTTAAGTCATTAAAAATAACAATGATAAACCTATTGCATGTTAAGATAAGGAATATATTTTAATGAAAAAAAGAACTATTCCAAAATCAAAAAATTTAATGAGAATGCCATTGTTTTACATTTTTGCGAACCTCAGATTTGCTTAGTTGAAGACAGCTGGTATCTCGTAGTTGCTTATCCATTCAGTCTGTCGTGCTGTGTTTTGGTTAAAGCATAGAAAGAAAGTCTGGCTTCACGCAGTCACGTCGCTAGAGGGAGGAGGAGCACTTTCCTGGTGTTTAGCGGCAAGTGGGGATATACCAGATTGCCTCTGGACCCCACTGTACACTCAGAGGAGAACAGTGTTGAAACAAGCAACCATGTCTTAGTATTGTTATGAAAATAGTTTTGGTTTCCTGAACTTTCTAAAAATGTTTTAGGGACCTCCCAGGGGTACCCCCTAACCATGCTTTTGAGAACCACTGCCCTGGAGAAATGAGAAAGCTGAAACCAGAATGTTAACTGATTTCCTCCCCCCAAATCACATGTTAATGGAAGACAGAAACTGGGGCACAGTTCTGGTTTCATTTCTCACACTTTCAGGGGACTTCACAGGACAGTATGACTTTAGGACAGCTTTCGGAAACTGATCCTGAGTGTGTTTATGAGGCTCTTCTGAGACAGTGAATCTAACTGCTCGTTTTTGTCTTGAACATTAAAAACAAAGTTAAATTCCATGACTGCTGAACCAAAACTATTTGTTTTTAATCCTTACCTGAGGACATGCTTATTGATTTTAGAGAGGGGGGGAAAGGAGGGAGAAAGAGTGGGAGAGAAACATCAATGTGTGGTTGTCTCTCATGCTCCCCCTACTGGGGACCTGGCCCACAACCCAGGCATGTGCCCTGACTGGGATTTGAACTGATTACCCCTTTGGTTCACAGGCGGGCACCTAATTCACTGAGCCACACCAGCCAGGGCTACCAGTTTCTTCTTTTAAAGACTATTTTCAATAAGAATGACTTCCAATTTGCATATAATGGAGTCAAGATTCTCACAGGTTGCCAAAAAGATACCCGGACTTCAGTCTGTGTGGTCCCGTGGCATTGGAAGGTATTGTGGTGGGTCAGGGGAAACTGCCCGAGGCTTATGTCGCCTGGCCAAACGCCACACTGCCTGCACTCCTTGCTTCCAAGTTGTGCAAAATGTGTTAGTGATGAAAGTCAAAGTTACTTTGTAATGGACTGCCAAATATTTGTCAGCTCTCACCAATTTGGTATTTTCTACCCTTTTCTCCTGAGGTATTTTAAAGTTTTATGGGGAAGCCCTATAATTTTTATACTGTTTTTCACTTTGAATAAAGTGGTAGGACTGAGAATGTACAGCTTGGGAGAGGGGGAGGCGACATTCGGGGTGCCTTGTGGCTTCACCCACCCTTAAGGCTCAGTGTCTCCCCCAGCCCCAGCCTTTCAGTGGTGGGGCCAGGCCTTGGAAGAGGCCTGTTTACTGGGCTCTGCGTCTCTTACTCTCTGTGTGGGCCCTTTTGCTTTGCTCTCCTTTTGGAATGAAGTTTGAAGTGGGGGCCTAGGTGTCCAGGTTACAGTGACAGAACTCCATCAGCTAGTTGTATGGCACTGCCTTTTCCTCCTGGTTCCTTTCCTTTTGGAGCTAGAAAGGTGTTCTGTGGGTTAGAGTAAATCAAAAGAAAAATAATTAATTCGAAATATTGTTGAGAATGTGTTCTATCTACATCCTGTGACTATTTTTATTCTGGACTGTTTTCTAAGTTTCTAGGTCTGCATGGGATGTAATTTTATCAGTGTTTCCCATACAGTGGAAGCTTACTGTACATGGGTTTAAAAGAGAGAAACAGCAATAGGACAGAAACATGCAGTTCAGCCAGGGGCATGGTGTGATGGGGGGGGAGGCTGTGACGGGCATTTGGATAGTTAGGTTCTAGTTGCGTCCTTCTCACAACTGCTTCTGTCCTCCATCAGACAGCTCACTGCTCTGAGCTCCAGTTATCTCTCCTGTAAATGTGAAGGTTGTTAACTGGTGTTTACACCAATAAGTGGTGCAAAAGGCAAGACCTTTACAAGTCCTTTAAATACTTGGTTCTTTTTTTTTTCTCATCTGTAAAACAAAGATAGTAATACCTAACCTATTTACCTTAGGCAGGTGTTTTAAGACTCAGATAAAGTAAAGTATGTGGAGATGCATTTGAATATAGGAGTAGCGTATAGTATGGTGTGTGGCAGTGTCTGTGGTAATGCAAAATATTTTATTTTGCTGTGAAATTCCACGTGTAATTTATTATGATTTGGTTGGGGGAGTCCTAAGTAACCTTAATCTTGGAGTTCAGAGGTACTTGAAAACTACGAAGTATATATATTTTTTCTTTTCTTCACAGAAGAAGATAATGCTAAATATGTTCTTAGACACCATGATGGCCGACCCTCCTCCCCAGTGCCTTGTCTGGCTGCCTCTCATGCACAGGCTTGCCCACGTGGAGAACGGTAAGCAGAGCCCACAGCCTTCGTTCCTGCGCTGTAGGAAGTAGATGAACTGAGGGCGTTTGTTGAGTCCTTAGCTCTTACGATTGAAATTATATAATTGACATTTGCTGGCACTTTATCATTTGCATTTGTGACTTTAGCTTTCAAGGGAAGAATATGTCGCAAAAAAAAGAAGTGGTGGGGGTCTTATTACTTAGGGTGCCAAGAAGCAGTAATAGCAGGTCATAAAACTTTGTGGCTCGAACTCTAGGCTTTTTTTCCCCCTGAGGTTCCAGGTGGTGGTTTTGGTCTGGAGCCCACCTGATTTAGCCGTGGCTTCTTTTTCCCTTTGATTTATAAAAATCATAGATCTAAAAAGATGGATATATTCGATATCAACCACTGAAACTATAATTATTTTTGAATTGTCTGAAGGACAGCGGCTAAGAAAGAACTTGGCACATCGTCAGTGTTTTCTTCTACTGTTTTCCCTGGGATTTCTCTCAGTAGCCTTCCCAGTAGTTGGGCTTAAATCTTTGTTTCACTTGGAATTGCAACGGCACTTATCTCTTAGTACCATTGCTTCTTTTCTGCCGTTGCTGTCACTTCTTCTCCTTGCTGAGGCTGTTTATTAAAGGGAAGGCTGTGGTTTTTCTCCGTGGCCTGCCGTCTCTCAAGGCTCTTGAGCATCTCGCCTCCTTCCACGCGAGAACAGTAACAGCTGAAAGGCCCTGGAAGCAGAGTCCTCTTTTCCCCTTCGGAAGAGTGGAACACACTTTTGCACATTTTTATTCCCCCCCCCCTCTTATCCGTACATATGGTTTTTTCTTTTAAACTGTGGCTTTGGTGCACGAGCGCCTTAGGTCCGGGGTTACTTTCTTCAAGGTTCAGTGTCTCTTGGCTACAGTGAAACAACTAAAATTTTTAATAGGATTTTTGGATAGAGATTTATACTGTTAGATTATTACAGTATTATTGGTTCTTTTGGAGGTGCTACTTTTAAAGCCTTAAATGTTTTCGTAGTTTTATAGCCAATTCCTTTTCATAAAATAATTTTGTATCTGCTGTACTAAGTAGAAAGAGTCATTTTTCTTCACGTATTATTATTATTCATATGAACATTTTATTATGAATTTGTATTATTTATTGATTACATTCTTACATGGTTATTGATATTTTTCTTAGAGACAGAAATATCATGAACTTATTAGAATACCTAGAAAATAAAACATCACCTAGCACACTAACATTTATCTATATATCTTAATATTTATGATGGGAAAGAAATTAAATTATGGTGTTTTTAGGGTTTTTTGTTGTTTGGGCCCTTAGGAAATTCATCACTTGAATTGTATTGAAGTTACTATTTCTAAGGACAAATATTTATTTGCTTAAGCAAAAGTTGCATTTTTTTATACTGGTTTACTAACTCAAGTGTATGTAGTACATCAGAAGTTAACTACCACTTGATGTGTTCTTCCAAAAAGAATACTTTACCAAAACCTGATCTTATTTATCATTGACCAGCATACTTGTTGACTCTTTCCTCACTCTGGCTCTGCGTTTTCCCCCCGGTCACCCATCCTACTGACGAATGTAAGCACTAGCTGACCGGTTATAAGACAGGAAAAATCACGTAGACATGCATGTTCAACCAAAATGATCGGGACCTATTTGAGAGTTTAATGTTGATATACGTGTCATTTAATATTGACCCCGAATTACTACACGGGATTGTATATATTGGCACCTTCTGCTGCGTGCACTGATTTAGATTGATTTAGGAGTATGTTTTCTGGCAGAACTCTGCTAAGTTGTATAGTTTTAATTTGGAACACAAACTCAGCATTTTTATGATTCCTTAGAAATTTTTTGATGAAAAAAACTTGAATTTCTTAGAGGAAGTATTGCCTTTGGATTTCTCACTTGTATTTTACTTTTCTTTTTGTCTTTGGTTATCTTGTTATATTGTTTTCCTCACCTAGTGCTCAATTTTTTTTTTTGACTCTTGATTTCCTAGTTAATATACATTTTTGGAAGTAGGACTAAAAATCCTTAAAATTGAGATAAGATTGCTTTGTATGTAAAGTACTAGAAAGAGTCATTGAGATGAAGATTTGACTACTATGAGGGAGCCCCACAAAAATGAAATTTATTTATGAAAAATTGTGTATTTATCCTTAGATGTTTGAACTTCAGTCACCTTCAAAGTGCTCTCTATTTGATGCATTACACCTGTAGAGACGTTCTTTCTGCTGCTCAAAACAGTTTTTGAACACGTCGATTTAGATGCCTTTTAGTGCTTCAGCAGCTTTTTTGTTTCACCTCTTCCACATCGACAAAATGTTTCCCTTTGAGGACTTTTTTCATCCAGGGAAACAAAAAAAGTCTCTCAGGGCAAGATCGAGTGAATAGGAAGGGTGAGGCACGGGGTTCATGCAGATTTTGATAAAAAACTGCTGAACACTCAGCACGGTGTGGGCAGGTGCACTTGTAAATCACCCATCATGAAATGGGCAAATGCGTTGAAAGTCTTCAAAAAAAAAATTCGCTGAAGCTGAACACAGCCTCTCACAACAACACCAGCTGGTACGCTGATACAGATGGGTTCCTAGAACACTCATCTAGCAGGGAAAGTCTGTATAACATGGTGCCCACCATCCAGAAGATAATTCCACTTTGGGGGGATCCCCCCTCATATATCCCTATTTCCTGTTGACTTTCATTTCTTCTATTCAGAATTGAATTGCTACAGGGGACAATTAGACTACCAACATTTAAAGATATAAATAATAATCTGTAATATACAACTGTGAACTAGACTTCCCACTCAGTGAATTAGACTTTCTGGCTCTAAGAGAATCCCAGTAAAATCTTTTTTTTAAGTCTTTTTTTTTTTTAAGATTTTATGTATTTATTTTTAGAGAGGGGAAGGGAGGGAGAGAGATGGGGGGAGATAAATATCAGTGTGTGGTTGCCTTTTGAGCTCTCCTTACTGGGTTCCTGGCCTGCAACTCAGGCATGTGCCCTGACTGGGACTCGAACCGGCCACCCTTTGGTTCTCAGGCCGGCCCTCAATCCACTGAGCTACACCAGCCAGGGCACAGTAAAATCTTTATGAATCCTTACTGCCATCTGACAGTTTTTCATAAGGTAAGAAGCCCAGTGTGGTGGAGAAAAGAGCCGCAGATCATGGAGTTTCCCTTCCTCCAAATTACTGTCCCTTACTTGGTCTAGAGTACTTTATTTTTATGCTGCTACTTAGAGCTCTTGGCCCAAACTGCTATTTTAATATGTCTTGTCTTACTTTTTACCAGTTACCTTTTGAGCCCAGGTGTGTGGTCGTATTTAATTCAGGAAACATTTGCAGGTCCTCATTGTAGGGTGCTGTGTAAAATACCATTTGCAGTAACAGTGATACACGGTACCTCGTCCTGGTGCTCACGGATTTTGTGTTAGTGAAGGAAACAAACTCATGCATGTACCACTCACCGTGATATGTAGTAGATCTTAAAAAAGCAGTAGGTTTGGAAAAGAAATTTTGGAGCGAAGGCTTTTCTTTCTTCCTTATTTGTATCCTCATCTAAATTTTGAGAAACATGAGTTTCATTTTAAAGAAAGAAATTGGCAGCAGGAGGCAAGGAGGGGAAGCCGATTCCAGCTGCATCCGCAAGGCTTGTGACTCAGGCAGTCCTGCAGGGACAGCAGGCCTCTGCAGTACCCTTTCTCCCTGCTGTCTTGGTGCTCTGCTCCCCCCACCCCCCAAGTCCTGTGCGCTTCCCAGGGGGGTGGAGGAAGAAGGGCTAGAAACATTGGTTAGCAGGGCTGGCGAGGTTGTGCCAGAGAGACCGGGGCAGGCACCTCTGAGCCCTGGCTGTGGGCAGTGGCCACTGGGAGCCAAGGAAGGTTAAAGAGGTTGTGGAAACAGTCTCTACTTTTGCAAGCAGGGGAGAGTAGGGATGGTGAGAGCCCAGGGTGAAGCAGCAGCACTAAGCTGTGAGCAGACAAAGTCACTTCGGAAACCCAGTTCAGTAGCTTTTAAATAAACTATCAAGGGGGGAAAAAAAAGAAACTGGTTATTTTCTGAGGTGTTTGAAAAAAATTTTTTTCTTACTGTCTTTCTTTTTTATTCTGATAAATGGCTGGTTAAATGAACTAACTAGGAGACAACTTGGAATCATCAGTTCTAAGTTTGTTTTCATCCTTGCTTTTTTATATTAGATTTGGTCTCCACCGTATTGACTTTATTCTCCAAGTGAAAATGACTTTTTCTCCCTCTTATCCCACTTCTTCTCCGCTGCCCCGCTCTCTCCCCGTTTCCTCCGCCTCCTACAAGTCTTCCATCCTGTGGAGTGCTCCTACTGCCGGTGCGAGAGTATGATGGGCTTCCGGTACCGATGCCAGCAGTGCCACAACTACCAGCTCTGCCAGAATTGCTTTTGGCGTGGCCATGCCAGTGGTTCTCACAGCAACCAACACCAGATGAAGGAGCATTCCTCCTGGGTAACCGCTTTGTGTTTCTGTCTGGGTCCCCACCTGGTCTTCTGTTTCATCGGTGTCAGCATCGGGCCTGCTTCTGGCCAGACACCAACAAATGAGCTTGTTGTGTAATGAGCTCGTAATACTGACATTTAGGGCTGGGGTTGCAAGGATGTGGTGCCTCATCGCTTGATTTTGAAAGCAGAATTTTTATTTATTTATTTATATTTTTAAAGATTTTATTATTATTAGAGAGAGGGGAAGGGAGGGAGAAAGAGAGGGAGAGAAACATGAATGTGTGGTTGCTTCTCATGCACCCCCCAACTGGGGACCTGGCCCACAACCCAGGCATGTGCCCTGACTGGGAATCGAACTGACGACGCTTTGGTTCACTGGCCAGCACTCAGTCCACTGAGCACACCGGCCAGGGCAGAGAGCAGAATTTTTAAGGTTCCAGGAGATGGAGACACTATTACACTTGCAGTGGTCCCTTTTATACAGTAAAATGGAATGTTACAATGCTCCCTTTCCCAAGTAAAAAGCCAGTTTTTTTCTTATTGTAAAATTGTACAAGATATCCTCTAAACGTTTACTCCATCATCGTTCAGTAAATTTAAAGGTTTTTTTTTCAGACAAATTTTCTTAATGTTTATAAGATTTAAATTTTTTGACTGATTTTTAGAGAGAAAGGAAGGGGGAGGAGAGGGGAGAAAGAGAACGTGAATGGATTTGTGGTTTCACTTATTTACGCATTTATTGGTTGGTTCTTGTATGTGCCCTGACGGGGAATTGAACCTGCAGCCTTCATATTGGGATGATGTTCTAACCAACTGAACTGCCTGGCCAGGGCTGTTTATAGGGTTTAAGTGTTGTAAAGAAAGCTGCATGAGATAAAGAAGTTAAATTTTTGCCTTTCTAAGTTCGGGAAAATACTATATTTTACAATTGCCACATTAGTCTCTCAAAAGTAGTCTTTTAAAAAGAACAATATTTAGGTGCAGGTTGATGTCTGATGTTTGTGTAGTGTTTATAGATCATGTAACAAGCTTAGTATCAGTCATTTTTCTTCCCTTCTTTCAATTTATTTCCAGTTTTTAAAATGCCATACTTTTATTGCCAAAATGTTGCTGTAGCTTTGTTTTAGAATCTTTTTCTCTAATTTTGATTGTTGGTTGGTTGGTTTGCTAAAGGGTGGAAAAATATATAGGGTTATTAGCATAATTCAGAATTTAGGTTGTTGAGCCTGGCCATTTCACTGGACTTTATTAAGTAAAAAAAAATATTTATCTTCTAGTTAGCTTTCCTAAAGGTCAACCAAGAAAAAACAAGTTTATACCAGGGATTAGTTTTTAAAAAAAAAACAAAAACTTCCACCCGAGTGTACACTTTACTTCCTGCATCTCTGGCAACGTGTTAGAGATTTTTTTCTCTATTGTATAGCTTTCCAGTTACAGTTAATGATAAAATTTTGTTAAATTGAACATCCTAATCTGGGCCTTGTTGTGTTGTAAATTCCAATATCTTTTTGTTTGGGGAGTTATTTTAAATTTTTTAAATGAAGGAAAAATTAAAACCAGGTCATTTGTTCTCTTTTTCATTGAATAGAGAGAATTTATAGATTTTCGATATAACTTGTTTCCCTCCTAAAGTACAGGTGTCCCACACTGTTCTTTGGTTCGTTAGTGCTAACCCCGCAGTTCTCTGTTCAGTGTCTAATTCTATGCTGAGCTGGCTCTTCGCTCCGTTACTTTGGAACGGTGGATTCCCTGAGAGGTCGCTAATGAAAGTTCTCATTCTCAATGTTTGTGCTAGGAGAATGAGGATCTTCTTGTACACCTTACTTTCAGCTTGCTCACTTAACTAATGTATAACCCTTTTGGAAATGGGAATTTTACATTCATTTAAATACAACTGACTGCTGAAGTGTTGCTTTGTGATTTACAAAGCGGTTTTTGATGCGCTTTGTTGACTTTTCATTGAGCTATAACCTGTGTCAGGAAAAGTAAGGAAATCACAAATGGTCCTACTTCTGTTTGGGCCTCAGCACCCTTGTAAAGTGAGCCTTACCCCAGTTTGTTATTTTTATTTCAGCGCTTTTATTTTTTCTATTTTATTAATTCATTTTTGCTGGAATGACTTCAGATTTAAAGAAAATCCAGTATTATCAGCATGCGTAATTTTGAAGCTGGTATCCCAAGGTGTCAGTTCTGAATTCTGACGAGTGTGCATGTTACGTGGTAGATGCAGACTGGGGAGGTCTTTTAGCTGTGTGTGCGCAACTTGTTTTCAAGGTCAGGACTCTGTGTGCAGCGCCTTCGCTCTGTGAGAAAAAGCTCGGGGTGAATTTTGAGGCCGATGGTGAGAAAAGAAGTTTCCACCCAACAAAAAGATGTGTGATCATTTAAAAGTAGTTTCTTTGAAGATTGTCCTCCGTGTTTGTACCAATATGTCGAATAAATGTTTCTCTGTGTTCACAGTGCATGAATTTGGTGTGCGTTTAACCAGCTCGTGTGTGAATTCTCACTGTGGATTTATTATGTGTAGTGTCGGTGCTTAGAAGTCTGTTTTGATTTTTCCAAAAGCTTCTGCTTAATGTTTTATCTAAGTAACTATGCAGTCTAATTCATTATTCTTTTAGTCAGCAATCCATTCATTTGCCTTTATTATATAAAAAATGCCATATGGTATCATGTCCATGATTCATCCTCTTCATTCATTATTCATTCAGAAGATATTTTTTGAGCGCCGGCTGTGTGCCAGACACTGTAACAGGCATGAGGAGTGCATCGAGCAATAAACCAGCCAAAGATTCCTGCCCTTGTGCAGCTTCTGTGTTGGAGGGAGTGACAGAGACTGCTAGCGCTCGCCAGCCTCGCTGTTTTCCTGTTCTTGCTGGGCCCGCAGCGACCTCCATTTCTCAGTCCCCGGTATCTAGGCCGGACCATGGGAGGGGTTCTCACCGGTGGAGTGTGAGCAGAGTGAAACGTGCCTTCCCAGGACAAGACAGCTAGTAGCCGGGTGCCTTTTCTGTCCTCTCGGTGAGCTTAGTGGGGAACAGTGCATGAGATCCCAGATGAGGGTGAAACCACAAAATGAAAGGAAACTAGTTCCTTGAATACGGGGTTGAGAAGAATATCTTGCCAACCCGCTTGACTTCGGTGGGAGCGAGAGGCAGACATTGTGGTCAGCTCCTGAGGTTTTAGTGTTTTCACAGTAGTTGGTACGGGGAGCGGAGTGCTCTCAGAACAAAACCTTCAAATGTGTGCCATCGGCTCAGCCGTCAGGTGGCACGCTTGCGAGGACACTGGCGTTGGAACTAGGAGAGACAAACCCACGCTGTGCGGTGGTGAGCAGTTGGGCAAATTTGTCATCTGTGATAACTTGGAAGGCCCTCCTGCCGACCGAGCTCGAGGTTAAATGTTGGAAAGGATCAGAGTGTGACTGTGTGTGTTAACTGTGATTGACAAGGTATTAGGAGGAAGAGGTGAGCTTATGAAAGAATTTGCAAGTTCTCAAGCAAAAACCGAAAGGAAATAGAGAAAGTTCTGACCCTTGGGACAGTGAAAGGAAAAACCAGACTCTTTCTAGACCCTAGAGAGTAAGCGATAAGAATTGAGAAAGGCTTGGAGCGACAAAGGCCTAGCAAACTTCCTCAGGTCAGCCGAAGTGGCTCAGTCCTGTGGCAAAGGTCAGATGAAGGGTACAAGTTCTTGTTCTTGGGTGCTCATCAGAATCTCCTCGGTTTCACCTACACAGTTTCTGATTTAATGGTCCGGGGTACATGAAACCTGGACACAGGCAGTTTTTTAAAAGTTCCCCCAAGTAATTCTATGTATTGGCAGCCAAAGGTGGAAACCACTGACCTGCTGCTTCATGTGGCCTCCAGGTGGCTGCCGTAAGTTGAAAGCAAGAGTCATGGAGGCAAAGACATAACTCAGGCCTGAGAATTACGTCTAGGAAAGAACTTCATCATTACTGATGCATGGGACTTATGGGAAGCAAACAAATCAGAGGTGTATTGAGTTTTGGGGGGAATTATATTAGCAAGAACCATGAGCCTGGGGTGAACAAGTCATTGGCTATTTGAGCTTAAAAACCACTTTCTAAAGACCCAGAACTTGCTCTGGCGGGAAGCGGGTTGTGAAGAGTATATGGCCCCTTAGGAGGGCATGCCAGTGCCTGGTTGGACACAGTGCTGGATGAGGAGGAGCCTCCTGCACCTGTCCCACCACTGTATAGTGGGACTGCGGAGGGAGAGTGCGATAGTTTGGTTTTTTAGTTCATAGGTTGCATCATAAAGAGCTACATGTGATCTCGATGAAGAAGACTGTGCTGTACCCAGAGTTCTTGGACTTGAGTTAGATGCACTGGCTGACTAGGCGGGACTTCAGGTTTTCTTTTGAGGGGTAGAAGGATTTGAGTGTGTTTTATGTTTAGGAATAGGTAGCAAAAAGATATTTAATGATTAGGAGTACTCACCTGTATTCCAAGTTTTCCTTTTCTTCCCGGACATATAACTAGCATATATGCGTTTAGCCCGACCTCCTTGCCGTCAGATGGAGCCATGGGATTAATTTCACCAGTGAAAGTTGTTAGGAAATGATCTATATTACTTCTGTGTGAAAGCAGTTGAAAGCCTTCTCCATCTTCTCTATCTTAACCCTTCCATCTCACGCTATACATTGGCCAAATGGAAATGTCTCCAGAGCAACTGGCCAAGGCGGAAGCCGTTCGATAGAAGGAGGCTGGATACCTGAGTGGACGGATCAGAGTTCCTCTGCCAATTCACACTGAACAATAAGTCAGAAAGGGGAGGCAGGGGGAGCGGGGGGAGAGTCCTATAGGCCTTGTTGAGAAAGTGAGGTTTGAGCAGTCTTAGATGTCTGCCGGCAGACGTCTGGAGATGAGCAGAAATGTTTGGTGTTGGGCCCAAGGGTAGGAGTGTGCCTCTGAATTCAGGGAACAGCAAAGAAGCCCACGTGGAGTGAGCAGGGGAGCGTCGTAGGAGAGGGGGTCAGAGAGGTAATGAGGGCCTGTTGGCCAGTGTAAGGACTTCGGCTTTTACTCTGAATGAAAACAGGAGTCTTATAGGGTTTCAAGTAGAAAAGTCATGTGATTTGATTTATATTTTAAATTGATCATTCTGGATGCCATGTGAAGAGTAAACTGGCCCTGGCTGGGTATCTCAGTGGGTTAGAGCATCGTCCCCATACACCAAGGTTGCGAGTTCCGTCCCTGGTCAGGGCACATACAAGAAGCAACCAGTAAGTGCATAAATAAGTGGAACGATAAATCAATGTTTCTCTCTCTTTCTCTCTAAAATCAATTAATCAAGAAAGAAACAAAGAAAGACTTTTTTTTTTAATTGTAAACTGGAAGGAAAAGATAGTAGCCAAGAGACCATTTAGGAGAAATGATTGCAATTATTTTAAAATAAGATAGGAAAAAAAAGATTGAATTAGGCTTTATTTCATGAATCAGCCTAATGGGTTGAATGTGGCTTGTGAGGGGAAAGGAGTCAAGATAAACTAAGACTTTTGTCCTAAACAACTAGAAGTTGGAAACATCTTCATCGGCCATGGGGACGTCTGTACATGGAGTGTGTTTAGGATCAAGGGTTCCGTTTTGGAGAGGTGGAATTTGGGTGTCCGTATGTGGCGTTGTTGAGTAGGCCACTGTACGTGAAGCCTCGACTTCAAGGCGATGTCTGAGACAGAAATACTGATTTGGAAGGCATTGTCACGTAGTTGATGTTTAAGGCCGCAAGAGTGGATGATACCAGTGAGTGAGCAAATGATATACAGGGGAGAGAAGAAAAAAACTGACCTCTGGAGTTAGCCAGCATTGAGAGGCCTGGGAGAACAGGAGGAACCAGCACCCACGAGGTGGAGAGGAAACCAGGAGAGTGTGGTGCTGTGGGAAATGAGGAGGGTGTTCTGTTGAGGAGGAAGTGATCCTCTTTGTGCTGGATGCTGCTGATGCTGAGTAGGAAGACCGAGCCCCAACCCTGACGGTGTGAGGATCATGTTGACGGAAACAGCCCCTGTGGTTGGGACAAAAACCTGTTCAGAGTGGGTTCAAAAGGGAAAGGAGAGAGGGGTGGGGACAGCAAATGTAGACAATGTTGCTAGTGAATATCTATTTCTAACCCTTTTCTAATGGTAGTTTTCGGATGTTGGGAGACCCATTTAATCCCACTTCCCTTTTTCCCACCCATGATTGCAGCCGAGTTAGGAAGATGGCAGTCTGTTTGAGAAAGTGGCTTTGATTGAGAGAGAAAACTGGACTTGCTCGTAGCCCCTGAACTGAATATAACCCTCACCCAGCATGGGCCTCTCCAGCGGGGAGTAGAGCCTTGCCGCTGCCCCTCCTGGGAGCAGGGGAATGTATGCTCTGTGGAGTTTGCAGGTCCCAGGAAACAGGACGGGAAGAGGCTGAGCCAGGCATGTTTACTACTTCTCCAAACCCAGCCAGTCTGATTGGGAGAGGAAGTGAGTGAGGGCAGATCATGTCCTCGAGAGTCCTACAGAGAAGGTGACACCGTGATCCCACTTCCCTTCCTTCCTTTCTATTAAGTATGGTAAAATATACCCTTTCTTGATATGCAAAGAGGCTGGAAATAAACAAGCCTATTCTTACTCTCTGCCCAAAGTGCCTTACATTCAGATCTCTGCTTACCGTGGTCTTCACTGTACCAGGGGAACTTTGAGTGATTCCCGCCTGGTTATGCTGTGGCCGGAAGCGTGTGTGCGTGTGTGTGTGTGTTTATATGAAGTACACACACACAGGTTGCTAGGAGAGGGCCTCAGTAGAGGTAGTTACATAACTCAGCTGCTGCCACCTTTCTTCCCAGCAGATGGCAGACTTCACCTCTAAACAAAGTTGCTTTTTTTTTTCTTCAAAATCTACTATAAATGACAGAGTATTTGGATTTATTTAACAGCCTCTGTTAATATTATTTCTTCCTTTTTTAAAAATAAATGTTAACGAGCAATTTGTATATGTCTACTGCAGTTGTTTGGCATTAGTGATGTTAAATCATGTCCTTTAAGGAGTCAGAGCAAATTGCGTCTTTGTAGACCTGGAACAATTAAGATTGTTGACTTACCTTTTTGCCAGAAAAATCCTTAGAACAAAATATCTTTGTGAACTTGGGGTAGCACCCAAGTTCATAGAACCTTCCTAGACATGATATGAAAAGCACAAGTAACAGATGAAAAACAGATAAATTGAATTTCATCAAGATTAACAACTTCAGTACTTCAAAAGATATCATCAAGAAAGTAGAAAGACAACCCACTGAGAAGGAGAAACTATTTGCAAATCATGTCTCTGAAAAGGGACTTGTATCTAGAACTACATAGAACTCTTACAACTCAGCGACAACAAAAACACCAAGGAACCCAATTTAAACATGGACAGCAGGAAAGTAGAATGGTGGTTGCCAGGAGCTGGGGTGAGGGGCAAAAGATGGGGAATTATTGTTTAGTTGGTACAGAGTTTCAGATTTATAAGATGAAAAAGTTTAGGAGATCTGTTTCACAGTAGTGTGAATAAACTTACTACTAAATTGTACATTTAAAAATGAGGACTTCTGGCCAAGATGGAGGCATAGGTAGATACACTTTGCTTCCTGGCACCACCAAAAGGAGGACAACAACAAATTTCAGAGCAAAAAATAACCAGAACTGTAAGAAAATTAAACTATGGAAGTCTGACAGCCAAGGAGTTAAAGAAGAGACATTCATCCAGACCGGTAAGAGGGGCAGAGATGGGCAGCTAGGGTGGGCGAGGAGGCAGCTGGTGGGGTGGTCGGTCCCACATTTGTGTGTGAATAAACTGGGAGGAGCAAGTAGGGAGCGAGACAGACTGTGCAACCCAGGGCTCCAGCGTGGGGGAATAAAGCCGCAAAAGCTCTGAAAAAACCTGTGGCGGTTGAGGCGGCGGAAGAAACTCCCAGCCTCACAGGAGGGTTCATTGTAGAGACCCACAGCGTCTAGAACATACACAAAACCAACCACCCAGGAATCAGCACCAGAAGGGCCCACCTTGCTTGTGGATAGCAGAGGAAGTGACTGAAAGCCAGCCAAGAGCTGAACAAGTGGCATTGTTCCCTCTCAGACCCCTCCCCCACATACAGTGCCACAACACAGTGACCTGGTTGCCCTGCCCTGGTGAACACCTAAGGCTCTGCCCTTTACATCGTAACAGGTACTCTGAGACAAAAAAAAATATGGCCCAAATAAAAGAGCAAGCCAAAGCTCCAGAAAAAATACAACTAATGAAGAAGATAGCCAACCTATCAGATGCACAGTTCAAAACACTGGTGATCAGAATGCTCACAGAAATGGTTGAGTATGGTTGCAAAATAGAGGAAAAAGTGAAGGCTATGCAAAGTGAAATAAAGGAAAATGTACAGGGAACCAACGGTGATGGGAAGGAAACTGGGACTCAAATCAATGGTTTGGAGCAAAAGGAAGAAATAAACATTCAACCAGAACAGAATGAAGAAACAAGAATTCAAAAAAATGAGGAGAGGCTTAGGAACCTCCAGGACAACTTTAAACATTCCAACATCCAAATCGTAGGGGTGCCAGAAGGAGAAGAGGAAGAGCAAGAAATGGAGAACTTATTTGAACAAACTGTGAGGGAGAAATTCCCCAATCTGGCAAAGGAAATAGACTTCCAGGAAGTCCAGGAAGCTCAGACAGTCCCAAAGAAGTTGGACCAAGGAAGAACACACCAAGGTACATCATAATTACATTACCCAAGATGAAAGATAAGGAGAGAATCTTAAAAGCAGCAAGAGAAAAGGAGAGTGTTACCTACAGAGGAGTTCCCATAAGACTATCAGCTGATTTCTCTAAAGAAACTTGTAGGCAAGAAGGGGCTGGGAAGAAGTATTCCAAGTCATGAAAGGCAAGGACCTACATCCAAGATTATTCTATCCAGCAAAGCTATCACTTAGAATGGAAGGGCAGATAAAGTGCTTCCCAGATAAGGTCAAGTTAAAGGAGCTCATCATCTCCAAACCCTTATTATATGAGATGTTAAAGGGATTTATCTAAGAAAAAGAAGATAAAAAACTGTGCATAGTAAAATGACAAGAAATTCACAACTATTTACAACAGCAGCGGAACCTAACAAAACAAAAATGAACTAAGCAAACAACTAGAATAGGAACAGATTTGCAGAAATGGAGATCACGTGGAGGGTTATCAGCGGGGAAGAGGAGGAGGGAGAGGGGGGAAAAGGTACAGGGAAGAGGTAGCATAAATGGTAGGTACAATATAGACAAGGGGAGGTTAAGAATAGTATAGGAAATGGAGAAGCCAAAGAACTTATGTGTACAATCCATGGATGAACTAAGGTGGGGGAATGCTGGTGGGAGGGTGGGTACAGGCTGCAGGGGGATTAAGGAGAGAAAAAATAGGACAACTGTAATAGCATAATTAATAAAATATATTTAAAAATGGTTAAGATGGTAAATTTTATGTCATGTATTTAGTACCTTATTTTAAAAGTAAATTAAGTGGGGGAAAATGGGCAAAGGACCTGAGTAGATATTGTCCAAGCAAGATGTACAAATGGCCAATAAGCGCGTGAAAAGATGCTCAGCATCATTAGTCATCAGGGAGATGTCTAATCAAAACCACAACGTGATGCCACTTCTCACCCACAAGGATGACTAAAATAGAAAAAGGTTGACAATGACAAGTGCTGATGAGAGTGTGAGGAAATAGGAACCCAAATACACTGCGGGTAGGACTATAAGATACAAAGAAATGAATATAACAATGGACCATGGGTTGTCGGCTGTTTAAAGAGAGAAATAAGGCCGTGAGGGAGATAGGGGAGTAATGGAAGGTGCTAGCCTCAGGGGAGTAGAGGTCCCACGGGGGCTGGAGTACTGTTAAAGGAAGGGCACTAGGAGTCAGCTCGGAAGGTAGACGTTGGTAGAAGAGTGGGGTGCTCAAAGTTACGATTGCAGGCGATGTTCCGTGATTGGAAATAAAATGTTCTGCAATACGCCCGAAGCTGATGGCCAGTGTAGAGGAGGGGAGAGGTTGTTGCAGGAGAGGAGTTGAGTGAAGCCCAGTGTGCAAGTTCCCTTCCTAGGGCTGCCGTAAGAAATACCCCAAACCTGGCGGCTTACTGCAAATTTACTCTCTCACAGCTCTGGATACCACAAGGTCGAAAGGAAGATGTCTAGTGCGGCATCTCTTTGTGCTCATCAGTGTTCCCCAGAGAAACAGAACCAGGGGAGATACATAAATAAGAAGAGATTTGCTATAAGGAATTGACTCACGCTATGGTGGAGGCTGAAAAGTCTCAGGATCTGCAGGTTGAGTTGGCAAGTGGAGACCCAGGCGAGCTGATGATGTAGTTCCTGTCGGAGTCTGAAGGCCTTTGAACCCACAGAACTGATCATGTAGTTTCGGTCCCAAGACCAGCAGGTGTGAGACCCAGGAAGAGGTAGGGGATCAGTTCAAGTCTGAAGGCAGGAAAAGGTAGGCAGGCAGGAGGAATTCTCTCTTACTCAGGGGAGGGTCAGCCTTTTTGTTCTACTCAGGCCTTTAACTGATTGGATGATGCCCACCTCCACTAGGTAGGGCAATCTGCTTTATTCAGTCTCCTGATTTAGATCTTACTCTCATCCAAAAATACCCTCATAGAAACAGTCTAATAATGTTTGACCAAGTACCTGGGTAACCCATAGCTCAGGCAGTCTGACACCTGAATTGGCCATCACACCATTCTTGACCTTGTCCAGCTTCTGGTGGCTGTTGTCGTTTCCTGACGTGGGGCTGCATCACTCCACTCTCTCTGCCTTGTTGGTCCTACTGCCTCTTCCTCTTCCCTCTGTCCTCTTCTGTGTGTCTGTCTTACGAGGATACATGTGATTGCGTTTTGCGCCCACTCAGATAATCCAGGAAAAATTTTTGCTTTCCAGGTCCTTAACTTAATTACATATTTTCCTATACAAAGTAATGTTAACTCATTTGCCACATAGGGTAATATTCTCAGGTTCCAGAGACCAGTGGGAGATGGGGTCATGTCAGGGGATGTGCGGAGCCTCATGGGAATGAGGATCCAGCGGGATCCAGCCCTGGATGTCTTGTGAAACCAGCATGGCCTCTGATAAAAGTTGTGCTGGAATTGGCCCCAGACGACCTCCAAGGCAGGTCACGGTGCTGCCGCCGTGTTCGGAGAGAGTTTTGCCGGGAGCATGCAGCGCTCTGGCTTCCTTTCTTTACTCCTGTTAGCAGTGGTGTGCAGGCCTGGGGAGAAGTGGCCTGACCCACCGCTAAACTCACTGCATCATGGCCAAGGCCCTCCCTCCCCCTGAAATTATGGACTTTCCAGGGTCATCCACGAGATAGGAGGAATGGGCTAGGGGTGTCTTGACAGCATTTATCAGCGTTTTCAATAGGTTGATAGGGGTGGTTTAAATACTGCCCTTTGTAGCATCTGAACATTGCCCTCCTTCAACTGTGGCACTTGGATGTGCTATTGATTCTTAAACCCCTTTACAGCTGCAAAAGTGCTGAGTTAGAAGGCAGGCCGTGTGAAACGGCCCCCGCTGTTTAAAAAGATGGATGCTTCCTGAAGACAGTAGTGGCGTAGAGTTTTTATAACACGACAAGGCAGCTTTTTCACCCGTATTCTGATTGCTCTTGGAGCAGAGAGATGACAGGGAGGTTTTCCGTCGCAGAGAAATGTGTGACTGTCCTCTAGCAGTCATCACTTCGCCACAGCCCTTCTCCAGGGTTAGATGTTTTTCAGTTCTTCCAGGTGGCCGCGGGAGCTGAAGTGGAGAATGTGTAGCCGCGTCCACGTGTGGGAGGAGTAGGGCTCTCTGTGACTCAGCACTGTGAACTGCTCGTCTGTCTCTACGTGGACTCAGACACGTCAGTGGTGATTACCTGTTTAGCTAGTGCTTTGTGCGCGTGTCTATAGATACAGGTTTAGGGTAGAACTGTTTCTATAAATACATTCAACATATGTGCATTGTATGCCCATTACATTTTATCTCCACTTAGTGACTGCAGAATGTCCAATTATGAAATGTTCCTGTGCCGTGTATTCATTAAACCTTTTGATTACCTGCGATAAAGCAGATGGTGTGTCCCCAGCATTCTCTCCTGGGCCCTTGTCTTGTCTTGCGGTGCCTTCCCTCAGTTCCAGGTTTTACAAGACCCCTCCCCCCCTCCCCACCCCAGACACTGATAAATGGCTAGAGGTTTGATTCCAGCCCAGGCTTCTTGTCTGCGTTTACTCCTGTATTCAATGGTCTTAGGGACGTTTTCGTCTGGAAATCTCACTGACTTTTCTGCGATACACGGACCTAATAATTGTTCGCTTAGTTTTCTTGGACTTCTAGGTAGATAACTACATCATCTGTAGGAAACGACTTAGCCATTTTGCAGCCATTGTACCCCTCTCTCTTTTTTAACCTCTTTGTGTTGGCAAGAACTTCTAGAGAAGTGCTTTCAAAAATTGCCTGGAGAGAATCATCTGGGCTGCTTCTTAAATATGTAAAGTACCAGGCCTCTTCCCTGGGAATTATAACTTAGTAGGTCTGGGTTGAGGCAAAGGAATCTGCCTTGTTTTGTTTTGTTTTTAAACTAAGTACCGCAGGAATTTCTTATCTTCAGCCAAGTTTGGGAAACACTGTTTCAGGGCAGTGCCAGATGACCGTGGCGGGTGTCTTTGGGTCCTGCCTGGTGTGTCTGTGTCATGTGTGGTGTCGATTGACTGCTGGCTCTGCTCCTGCCTTGACCTGTGGTGGTACTGGCAACAGGCTTCGGAGTTTTTGGGCGCCCAGGGGCAGTCATACAGGGGCCAGTCTAAACCAGACAGAGAGCTTTCTGCCCTGGTATCCCTGCAGTAAACACGTCTGGTGCCTGCTATGTTCCAGGCCCTGCAGAGAGCTGCGGGACAGAGAAGCACATGCCAGGTCGTCTTGATTTTCCGACCCCCGCGCTCTCTCTAACCTCTAGCCTTTCCTGGGACTGTGGCTGCCTGTGAATATACTTCCATAGTGCTCGTGGGCTCTGCTTCTTTTTATTGTAGCTGATTAGACCCTTAGCTTGCCAAAACCTGAAGTATTGGTCACACTTCTTTTTCATTCTGTCCTGCTCTGCTGCCTGTTACTTCATTTCAGCCAGAGAACTGTCTGCTCAGTGTCTGCTAGAAGCGGCTTCTAAACCAGAGAGGATTTGGAACACATTGAAGTTTCATCTTGTGGAGTAATATTTGAAAGCTTTTACAGTCGTTTCCTTGGTCTGGGACTTCTGTGTGTCTCACTCACAGGCAGCACCGTGGCGGTATTGAACTAGTTGCAGTTGCTTGTTCCGCCCTGTTTTCTTTTATGCCTTTGGAGCTGCTGTGCTAGCTGCCTTCGCCTCCTCCCTTCCCTGTCCTCCCAGCTTTCCCTTGCCAACCTCTTTGTAGCCTCTGAGATTTAGCCACTGCCTCTTCCCGATCCCCCAGTCTTTCGGTAAAGCTCTATAATTTTTCCCCAGAAAGGTCTTATAAAAGTTAGATTAATTCTTGTTTCCTTTACTTTGTTGTTGCTGTTGTGAATGGTGCCTTCTTTCCTAGTTTTTTTGAGACATAATTTACATGCAGTAAAACGCACCTACTTTAAGTATATAATTTGATGAGTTTTGGCAAATGTATATAGTCATGCAAATGATATCTTTTTTGAATTATGTATCTTAACACTTTGTTGCTGGTGTATGGAAATGCAGAGTATTTTGGTATTTTAATGCACTATGTAGTTAGTTGTATTCCTTAACTTGCTCACTGATTCGAGTAATGTGTACTCAGATTCTTTTGGATTTTCTATAATAACTATACCACCTGCAAGTAGTGATAACCTTGTCTCCTCCCTCCCACTCCTTTTACTTTTAAACGTTAATCATACTCCCCCCTCTTTGGGTCTTCTAATGCATCTAGAACCTCCAGCACAATATAAGTAAATAGAAGTAAATTTAAAAGAGTGACGTTTAAAAAAGGAATGAGCTAATAACAAGAAAGGACCAAATCGAACTTCTAGAAATAAAATACTATGGCTAAGCTCAATAGAGAGGTTAAATAGCAAATTAGAGACAGCTACAGCAAAAATTAGGGAAGGGAAAATATATCTGAAGGAATCAACCAGGATGGAGAATATTGAACACAGAGACAGGGAAATGGAAAATGTGAAAGGCAATTGAAGGGTCTGGAGAATGGAATGAAAAGATCAACCTAGAATTCTGGGTGTAGATAATTTATTCAAGAGCAAAGATGAAATAAAGATATACTTTCAGAAAAAGTTGCAATGGGTTTGCCACCAGCAGACCATTGCTGAGGAACTAATAGAGGATATACTTTGGGGAAAGAATAATTGAAGCAATAAGGAAGAAATGGAATACAAGAAGAAATGGTGAACAGTGGAATTAATAAATGTAAATACATTTAGAGGAGCATCGTGTATAGAATAACAATAATAATGTCTAATTTTGATGGGCTTAAAATAAGATGCCGCTAAAGCACCAGTCGGCTATGACATGGGTATAGTTGAGGCATGATTACAGAGTTACAGGATTTTAAGTTTCCAGAGATGCTGGTTAGGAGTGCGGTCAGTGTTCATATGAAAGTAGTTAGAGGAGGTTCCTGTCTTGTCTGAGGATGCAGTCGGCTTCTGCTTCTGCTTGGACCCCTCAGACGGTGGCTTGACGCTCAGGATGATGGACTCAGAGAGGGTGGTTTCAAGTGAGCAGGACGGGAATGGCCTCCGTGGCTCCAATCCTGAGCTCTTTCCATTAGGCCGCTGTGCTCCCAGGAGTCAGGGCCTGTCGGCACGTGCCCTGAGCTTCAGACTGTGCAGCGCAGGGAATCAACTTGAAGCTGATTGAAAACACAGTCATCTGACCTTAGAAGAACTTTCTCCCCGCGGGGTGTCTTCGTGCCAGGTCCACGAGTTGCAGCCCTGACCCAGGAACTCTCAGTGCAGCAGTTCCAGCACAAGTCACCTCCCTGCCCCTCAGGTGGGAACTCTGTGTCCCCACTCCCAGCTCAGCAGAGCTTTCCCTGTATGACCCCTACTGCAGTACTTGGGGTTCCCAGTGTCTTTCTGACTCCTCGCAGGAATGTCGCAAGGTCCCAGGCTGTCTCTCCCCATCAATCCCTGTGTGCTCTCCCTCCGGGTGGTTATTCCTGCTGAGGGGCTGTGCTGGACCGTGAGAAGAGTAAGACAGGCCCATTCATATGAGCTCTCATTTCCACACCTGTAAAACTGCGGCCATGAAACTAATTCACAAGACTGTCCAATGGTTAAATGAGTCTGTGTGTGTGCACAGCACCTCTTAGGTGCCTGACACTAGCTAGTGTCTTAATAAACGTTACTTCCATTTCAGGGGAGAAAAAGATGAAACCACCAGGAGAGTAGACTCAAAGACTATAATTGCCAAAAACAGGAAATCAAAATGAATTAAAATGAGAAAAATAAAACCTGAAAAGTAGATAAGAAAGGAGAAAAATAAAAGAACAAATGAAATAAAATGAAAAATGTTATAATAAGCTATAGAAATAAATAAAAATATATTAGCAGTCAGTAAATTAAAATAACTACTCATCCGATATGCCGCGGTTGTGAGTTCAACCCCAGTCAGGACACATACGAGAATCAAGCAATGAACACATACGTGGAACACCAATCAGCGTCTCTCCCCCTCCTTCCCCCTCCTCTTCTCTCGTTCTCTAAAATCAATTTTTAAAAAAATCTATAAAATAACTAGAGATAAACGAGAAATGCATAGATTCTGTATGGAAAGGAATTTATAACTATTGAAAGACATTAAAGAAGGCATAAATGCATGAGGAGATGAATATATTTATAAAGGAATATTCAGTATATAAAGATGTCACTTCTCTCCAAAACCGCCTATAGATTTGATCAGTTCCCATCAAAATCCCAACAGGATTTTTGTGGTAAACAATGCACTGACTTTAAAATTTGAGTGGTCGTGTGAAGTGTCAAAAGAGAAGAACGTGAGTTCGGGGCTCGGACACTAACCACGAAGAGCAGGGGACGCCATAGCAGTGACATCATGTCGCGCCCGCCCAGGGGTAGAAGCACAATAGCTAGTACGGTGAGAACAGACTAGTTACTAAGTGATCCTCAGGCAGTTGAGAATCCGTAAGGAATAAAAGTGGGTTCTTTCTTCATACTTACCAAGCAGATTAGTTCTAAGTAGATTGAAACTTAAATATGAAAGTTAAAATCTCTAAAACTTTGGAAGACAATGTGGAAGACTACCTTTCTGACCTCAGAGAGGGAAATATTTCTTAAGATACAAAAGTACAAAATATAAAGGAAGAGCGCACTAAATTGGGACTAATGTTACATTCAAAGATGACTGTATGAAGAACAAATAGAGTGAAAAACAGGCCTTACAGTTAAGGAGTTGTTTGCAAGTCATAACTTCCATAGGATTAACATCCAAACAATATAAAGAACTTTTATAGATGAAAAAGAGAAAGACAACCCAGTGAAATACTATGCAAAAGACAGGAACAGGGATTTCACAGATGAAAGAACACAAATGGCCCATGAACACAGGAAAAGATGCTCAATCTTTTCGGAACTCGGAGTTATAAATTAAAAGCACGATACTGTTTATCACCCCCCAGACTGACAAATGTTAAAATGTGTGACAACACCAAGGACCAGCCAGAACGCGGAGAGGCGGGAGCTTCCCACACAGCCGAGGGGAGTAGGGATTAGTGGGGCCACTTCGTTAAGACAAGTTGCCGCACCTGGTAAAGTTGAGTGTGCGTAACTCATGACCCCGTAATTCCACTCGTATGACATTCTTACATGTGGCCACCAGGAGTCGTGGACAAGGAAGTTTATGGCAGCATTGTGACTGAGGGGAAGAATGGAAGCAACCCAAATGTTCGTCAGCAGTGGATTGAATCTATAAATTATGATGTAATTAGGAAACGAAGTACAATCAAACATTGAGAAAAATGAATAAATTACAATTAATTATGTCAGTATGGATGAATTATAACGTAATTTTGAGTGAAAGAAGCAAGTAGCAGAAAAACTATGCAAGTCTATATAGGTTTTAAATGTGTTAGATGAATCATATGACTTATGCATAATTGAAAAATAATAAAATACAAGAAACGATGAATACAAAGTCCAGGGCGCTGGTTCCGGGAGAGCCGCCAGTGTGGTGGGGGGGGCCACACCGGGTGAGGGCCCGCCCACGGCAAGGCCTCGGACTGACCAGCACCAGCGCGTGCTGCTTCTCAGGAAGGATAGTAGGTAGGTGGGGACATGCTTTATAACTTTTGAAACTGTTCATACACATTTTATACACAATTTGGTATATTTTTAATTGTAAAAATATATGAGGGGGACCCCCAAAACCCCAGAATTTATTAGAAAAAATTGTGGTTTTATTCTTATATGTTTAAACTTCATTCACCTTCAAAGTACTCTTTTTTAAAAAACGATTTTGATTATTTATTTTTAGAGAGAGAAGGGAGGGAGAAAGAGAGGGAAAGAAACATTGATGTGTGAGAGAGACATCAATTGGTTGCCTCTCATGCGCCCCCCCGACCAGGGGCCTGGCCTGCAACCCAGGCATGCGCCCTGATTGGGAATCGGACCAGAGTCTTTTTGACTTGCAGGCCGGTACTCAGTCCGCTGAGGCACACCAACCAGGGTTCAAAGTACTCTATTTGATTCAGTACACCTATCAAGACTTTTTTCCACTGCTCAAAATAGTTTTTGAATATGTATATTTTGATGCCTTTTAGTGCTTCTGCTATTTTTTTGTTTCACCTCTTCCACATCGGCAGAAGGTTTCCCTATGAGGACTTTTTTCATTCAGGGGAAGAAAAAAAGCCGATCAGGGTGACATTGGGTGAATAGGGAGCGTGGGGCACAGGGGTCATGCCGTTTTGGTCAAAAACTGCTCAACACTCAGTGCTCGTAAATCACCCATTATGAAATAGGCAAGTGCATTGAAAAAGTCTTCAAAAAAATTCACTGAAGCTGAACACAGCCTCTCACAACAACGCCATCTGGTACACTGATACAGATGGGTTCCTAGAACACTCCCTAGCTGGGGAATCCTGTACTACACGGGGCCTGCCCTCCAGAAGGTAATTCTGTTTTTTGGGGGGTCTGCCCTTGTATATTTTAAACATTTAAGAGATGGTAGGAAATGTTTTGAAATTAGATGCATTAGGGTGTTGAAAATTCACAAAGACTGGAAGTCATCACCTAAAACTGTTTGGAGGAGACTTAATTTTCTAGGTTAAGGCCTCCCCATATTTCAGTTTCAGAGTTCGGGTGAAGGGGGAGGGACAGAGACCTAACGGAGCATCACTGGCACAGTAGCATACACGGAGTATGGGGGACACTGGTCCCCGGACCTGACGGCTTCTCCTCCTCCCTCACCCCCTTCTTCACGTCATGAATATTCAGTGACTGACTCCCCAGTCTGGGCACTGTCTTTGGGGCCAAGTAGCCAGAAGAGGTAAAGGCCCGTCTTGGTGCTCACGGTAGTTTTTGAACCTTGGTTAGTACAGGCTTTGTTACTCTCAGCCTCCTGACTGACTCCACAGTGAAAGTCACTGCAGGTCTGTGTCACAATCCAGTCTTTGAGGTTTTGTTAAGGAAATCATTTATGTACGTATTTGAACAATCTAATCAAATGCCGTCTTTGAAGTTTTCAGTGTAATGGCGTTTCTGATTTGGGACTAGCCCATAGTTAATATTCTAATTCCTGTATTTTTTATCTTCTAATGTTTTCCTATATATCTATCAGGCTTCTCTTGATGAACTCTAATTATTAGGAACTGACTTTGATGTATTGATTTTACCATTCTATCTATATTTTTTAGACTTGAAATTGTATCTAATTTGAGACCTTGTCTTAAAGCAGTATTTGCAAAGCACAACAGGTATACTGCTGGAGAACATTAAGTGGGGCAAGGGGAAACATTTTTTTATTTAACAGCCATGTAGTTGTTTTAATGTTTATTGTAAAAGATACATATGGAACCTGTGATTGCATGGCTGCTATTACTCAGGGTACAGCTAAGATAATCCATCTCCCACAAACTGCATGAGTTAATGGCCCAGGTGGCTCCCAGATAGAGCAAAGCTCCATGAAGTGACTGCCTAGAGTACAGATGTGGGGCTCAGCTGTAGAGGTGAATTTAGGTATTCTCTGGTGTCCTCTGCTTGTCTGCTACTTGTACCGTAATTCTCGAAAAATAAAGCACGTGTGGTTTGGTCAGGGAAAAAGCAATCTACGAAATTCATCTAGGCAAATAATTTATTCAAATAACATATTCTGTTACAGGACAGGTTCTGGAAATACACAAGTACATGAAATACAGATCCCACCCTCGTGGAGCACCAGACTAGCGGAGATAGGCACGTAACTTAACAAGTGCAGGGCGACACGGAGAGCACGCCAGGGGAAGTGCGGCCGTGGGACACGGGCAGCATTGAAAGGTGGGCGCTGACTTAGGGAGCAGTGAGGAAAGTCTTCACAGAGGAAGGGAGCTTGCGAGCAGTCTTGGGAGCTGAGCAGAACATTCACAGAGAACCAGGCTGGGAGAGGCAGACGTCAGAACCAACGGCAGGTGCCGAGAGACAGCTGGGAGAACGTGCTGTGTTGGGTCAACTTGAGCAGGCGCTTGTCACTTACGCTAGTGTGAGGTGAAAGGTGAGGGGCGAGGAGCCAGGCATGAAAGCTGTAGAATATGGTGGCATGTACTGAGATCTAATTCTGAAAGTGATAGCCAGCCTTTGGAGGGTTTTGAGCAGGAGACTGATGTGTCTGGGGGAAGTGTAGACAGTGGACTGAAGGAGGAAAAATCAGCATCCTGTTACAGTTAGTCCTGGGGCAAAGGGACCAGGACAGCCACTGGGGGAAGTTCAGAATTTCTGCTTTGTTTCGTTTCGTGTTATTTTCAGGAAACTGGATTACATTTAGACTTTTCTGAGAATTTGATGGTTCAAAGGGGATAGTGCTTGGTGATTTGGAGGCTATAATATATGAAGTTTCTGAAGGAATTGGTATTATTCCATCTTTAAACAAGGTATTAACTAACTTTGCCTATATAATCTTAAAAGCCAATAGATTTTTGCTTGTTTTGTGTTAAAATATATATAAGCAGCATATAAAGGGAAATGGAGAACATGGTATTGATGAGGTACGTGGCTGCAAGCAAGCAAGTCCTCTTTTCCAGTGAGGCGGTGCGTGTGGAAATAGACTGCAGAGGCAAGAGAAAGAAAGGTTTAGACTCCTTCGCAGTTAATATCCTGCCAAGAAACTCTCAGACAACAGTGTTATTGGAAGGGAATTGGGTGGACAGCAAAGTCAGCGTCCTATAAAGAGCCTCCTTGAAATCATGAATGTTCTACCTCATTGTGGCATATGTTTACTGTGGTGCGTGTTTCCTCTTAAGTCCTAGACTTGGTAGTCTTGGCGTTTTGTGTGCATTGTTCTACCTTCCAAAGAAATGTATTAGAATGCCAGCCTATTCTTGTACCTCAGCATATCACAATGTAGAGCCGCGGGCCTGACGCTGGCTGCCCGTGCCTGTGAGTGCTCATTTGTTTCTGTAGGCAGAGCCAGACCCTGAACACCAAATTCTCTGCCTCATATTTATTTTGGGAATGTTCTCCTAATAGGCACGTTTTGGCATGTGGCTTAGTCAGCTAATTGGCTAACATTCAAAAGCCATGAGCTCTCAGCACTTCAGCCCAACACAAATTTCTGACTCCAATTAGGGAATGAACTCTAAAATCTTAAAAAAAAAAAAATCCAGAAGCATCAAAAGGGGGAATTTATGTAAAGGGCACATAGGGATGTTCAGAAGGGAAGTTGACATTGCCTGGGTACTGTGACTGCACAGGGTGCTGAGGAAGCCAGAAATGAAGGGCCACAAACGGCCCGGGGCAGCTGTGGGTGCCTTTCTGCAGAGCCCATGAACATGGGTTATAATGGAGCGTAGTTTACATGGAAAGCTGTGTTCTACAGCTCTTGTCACCATTTCTTTTGAAATTCTTTTTCATGCGTTTGAAGGTATAATTTTCCTTACTTCCTTATTTTCTACTTTGACACAGAAATCCCCTGCAAAGAAGCTGAGCCATGCAATTAGTAAATCTTTGGGGTGTGTACCCAGCAGAGAACCCCCGCATCCTGTTTTTCCTGAGCAACCAGAGAAACCACTTGACCTTGCAAATATAGTGTAAGTATACCCCTGGTATGGATGTGCATTAGACTGACCTGGGGACCTTGCTAAATTCTCTTGGATCCAAACTACCTAACATGAACTTTTAACCTGGTTTGGGGAAACTTAGACTTCAAGCTTTCAGCTCTAAATCACTGTACATGTCTATGTGGATACCTAGCTCCTGAGCCCTGAATCTGAGTGACATATTAGAGTCTCCAAGAAAAGCACTGATACATTGAAGAGTAATTATTGTGCTGGATTTAACAAAGTTGCCGTTTGTTGTCGGTGTGCTCTTCCCTTAAAACAGTGGTAGAGGTTGTTTCTTCTCTATAGCAGTAATGCCTATAGATTTTAAAAATAAATTTAGACAACGCGGAAATGAATACCAACCTGATTTGCTCTTTCTGTATTGAGAGAAAATTAGGAAACATAAGGCTGTATTTTATAAACAGAACTAGTGAGATATATATATATATATATATATATGTGTGTATATATATATATATTTATTTAATTAATTGAATATTCATGCTAGAAAGCTGAAGGGACCAAAAGAGTTAGAGAAACAGAGGAAAAGGAAGGAGGAGGGGCAACAAAGGTGGATACTATTCTGATCCCTTCTCTCTGAATTAAATGATGGTACTAAGTTCAGTCTGCTGGATGAAGGTGGGAGTTTTTGATCATTAGTCTTTATCAGCTGTTAGAAGTTTTTCTTTTGGAGTAGACATTCATTTTCTTTTCCCACCTGATGGTAGAATAATACAAGCATGTGGCTTAAAAGTTCAATAGCACAGAATTTAAAATGAAACCCAACACATCCTTCCACACTTCATTGTGTTTTGTTTGGCTTTTGGATCTACTAGTGGTTAGAGATATGGAGATATCTCTAAACAGTACCTTTAGAGCACCATTTCTTGACTTACCAGTGTTGGACATTATTGAATCCTTTCTGGGGCGTGAGGAATCAACCCGTCCCAGTTTTTCATAATTACGAGGTCTGTCTGGAACAAGTCCAGCCATTGTTAATATAACGAGAACAGTTTGGAAGACATCAGTGTAACTTGGCAGCCACAGAGAGTGGACTGGAATGCACATGCGTGAACAGTGACGACTTCACTGTACTAATCGGTGGGGGCAGTAGACGCTGTTGAGTGAGCATGTGTCCTGTGTGGTCATTGCATTCAAAATGACTGAGTAGAGCAACGAATCTGCCTCAAATTTTGTGTTAAGCTTGATCCTCTGGAAACTATTCAGATGATTCAGATGATTCAGAAGACTTTCGGGGATGATGCAGTGAGTGCAGCACAAATAAAAGTGTGGCACAAGCGCTTCCAAGATGGTCGGGAATCTGTTGAAAGTGACCCACGTTCTGGAAGGCCTGCAACAAGCAGATCACCTGAGAATGTTGAACGTGTATGGGCTGCAATCAACAAAGATCGGCGACTGACAGAGCAAGAACTAGAAGCTGATCCGGGGATTCCAAAAACTACTGTGTCTGAGATTTTGACTTAGGATCTGGGCATGAAACGTTTTGTGGCAAAATTTGTTCAGCAGCTCCTGCTACCAGAGCAGAAGGAACATCATGCTGCAGTTGCTAATGACTTGATTCAAACCACTGCCAATGAACCAGATTTCCTCAAGGTCATAAATTTGAAGGGGACTGAGCTGTCATTGACCTATGTACAATGTTTCTTATATCTTGTATCTTCTTCAATCATTGTCTCTATTTTTCACATTACGTGAATGGATACTTTCTGGACAGACCTCGTATATCACCATTTTTTACATTGGTCAGCTTTGTAATTTTACATGATTTTTTTTAAATGTATTTATTGATTATGCTATTACAGTTGTCCCATTTCCCCCCCCACTCCACTCCATCCTGCCCACCCCCTCCCTCCCACATTCCCCCCTATAGTTCATGTCCATGGGTCATACTTATAAGTTCTTTGGCTTCTACATTTCCTACACTATTTTTACCCTCCCCCTGTCTATTTTCCACCTATCATCTATGCTACTTATTCTCTGTACCTTTCCCCCGCTCTCCCCCTCCCACTCCACTATTGACACCCCACCATGTGATCTCCATCTCTATGGTTCTGTTCCTGTTCTAGTTGTTTGCCTAGTTTGCTCTTGTTTTTGTTTTAGGTGTGGTCGTTAATAACTTTGAGTTTGCTGTCATTTTTACTGTTCCTATTTTTGATCTTCTTTTTCTTAGGTAACTCCCTTTAACATTTCATATAATAAGGGCTTGGTGATGATGAACTTCTTTAACTTGACCTTATCTAAACCTCTGTTTCTTCTAAGTTTTCTTGACTTCTGTATAAAATGAGGAAATTAGTCCCTTCTGTTTCCTCCATCTCCTCGCGCCTCCTGACTTGTGTCATCTGTGCCTTCACTTTTATATTGTCAACACTGGTGATATGTCTGTTCCCTTTTCTGCAGGGTTAAACTAAAAGTTATAAGCCAAATAACAGCATTTACAGTTAATACCACTTATTACAAAGTGCAGCCGTGTGCTGTGATTCTGTATGCTCTTTCTTGTAGTTCCAAGTTCGTGATCCCTGTGAACTCATCTGCGTTCAAGGGGAACTTCCTCCTCATACAACGCTGACTGCTCAAACCGTGCCTGTTGACTTTGTAATTGCATTGGCTTTCTGACTTGTGTTTTCTTCGGTTTCCCATTGTTTTCGTCTTCTTGCTACAGAAAAAAAAACTTGCTTTTTTACCCACTATGTTCCATACTGAGTTTTACCTGTTGCGTGTAATCCATTTTGGGGGTTAAATTTGTTAAATTTTCCCTTTTTGGTTAGTGTTTTTAATGTTTCATTTTTTTTTTTTAACTTAAAAACAAAGTCCTTGTCACCCTGACAGGTGTGGCTCAGTTGATTGGGCTTTGTTCCGTGAAGCTAAAGGTTGCTGGTTCGATTCCTGGTCAGTGCACCTGCCTGGGTTGCGGGTTTGGTCTCGGTTGGGATGCATATGAGAGATCAGTGTTTCTCTCTCGCATTGATGTTTCTCTCCCTCTCTTTCTCCATCCCTTCCTCTCTCTCTAAAAAATAAATAAATAAATAAATCTTTTTTTAAAAAGTCCTCGTGTATCCCAACATTGTAGAGGTTTTTCTGTCTCTCCTTTTTCCTTTTTAAGTTTTGAGAATTCCCCTTTCACTATGTCTTTAATTCATCTGAAGTAGATTTCTGTGTATAGTGTGATATAGAATATGTAATTCTCTCTCTTTCTTTGCTTTTGAATCATAACTTGTCTCAAAGCCATTTATTGGATAATTTATCATTTCCCCACTGACCTACAGTGCCGCTACTATGGCATAAATGAAGTTTCCAAATATACACAGTCTTGTATCTGGGCTCCTTCTTCTGTTCCTATGGTTAAATTGTTTATCCCTATGCCAGTATCTTAATTACTATAAGGGATTAAGTAATCTTTTTAAAAGAGTGTCTTATCTATTCTTTGCTCTTTCATATAAAGTTTAGAATCAGCTTATTGAGTTCCTCATTATTGAGTTCAAAATTTGGTTGGGTTTTTATCAGGTCTTCACTGAATCTGAAGATCATATTGGGGAGATTGACATCTTTACAGTATTAAATCTTTCATCCCAGGCATGTTTTATGTCTTTGCATTTATTTAAATATATTCTTATGCCTTTCAATAAAGCTTTCTAATTTTCCCCAGAAGGGTCTTTATATAAGTTAGATTAATTCTTATGTACTTTACATTTGTTGTTGCTGTTGCAAGTAGTACTTTTTTCCCTATAGTTTAAAAATACAATTGACATGCAATAAACCACCCACTTTAAGTGTGCAATTCGCTGAGTTTTGGCAAATGTATATAATTGTGCAAATGGCATCTTTTTTGAATTATGCACTGTAACAGTTTGTTGCTGGTGTGTGTGGAGGTGCAAATTGGTTTGGTGTGTTAATCCACTGTATAGCCATCTTGCTATGTGTAACGTGCTCATGATTCTGGAAATTTGTACTCAGGTCCTTTGGGATTTTCTCTAAATAATATATTACCTGCACGTAGTGACAGCTTTGTTTCCTCTCTCCCACTCCTTAAACTTTTAAGCATTAGTCATACTTTTTTTTTTTCTTTAGGTCTTATAATACTGGCTAGAACTTCCAGTGCAATATTGAATAGAAGTGGTTTAACAGGCATTCTTGTGTTATCGCTAATCCCAAAGAGAATGCTTTCAGCGTTCATTTAGTATGTCATTTGATGTAGTCTTTGAATAAACTGTTTATCAGGTAAAAGAGGTTTTCTTTTATTACTAGTTTGCTAAGACTGCTTGCTTTTTGTCATGAATGGATGTCAGATTTTCTTAAAGACTTTGTCTGCATTAATTGAGATGATCATATGAGGTTCTTTATTAATGTAATGAATTACATTTTTTTAAACAATCCTGCAATAAGTGTAAATCGACTCTCCTTTGAATACACTGCTAGGTTTCACTTCCTGATATTTCATTTACCTTTTGCCTATGTTTATGAGTTAAACTGTTCTGTAATTTCCCCCCCTTTTTTTTGTCTTTAGGGCAAAGTTTGCCTAGTTTGCTTACTTCAAAAAGTTGAGGAACATTCTCTCTTTTTATATTTTTTAGAAGAGCTTGTTTAAGATTGGAATTATTTGCCCCTTAGCCTTCTCTGTGGGAAAGTTTTTAATGGTTAATTCCATTTTTGAAAATGCTTATAAGACTATTTTCATTTTTTATTTATTTTGTAGTCACTTTGGAACATTTTATACTTGTAGGAATTTGTCAGTTTCTTCTAAATTTTCAGTTTGTAATATTTTAAAAGTTTGTAATATTTTGTGTACAGTATGTATGTTACTGTCCCTTTTTTCATTCCTAATTTCATGTGTTTATGGTTTTTCTCTCTCTTTTTTTATTTGAAAAATCTTGCCATAGGTTTGTCTAACCTCTTGGGTTTTCAGAAGACCACCTTTTGTTTTTTATGATTCTCTTATTGTATGTAATTGTATTTTTAAATTTCACTTCCACCCTTACCTTCATTATTTTTGTTATAGTTTCTGTGAGTTTCTTTTGCTACTCTAAGTTCTTTAAAGACATGGCAGCTTACTCGCTTCAAGTTTCCCCCTAATGTAAGCACTGAAGCCTATTAACTTCTCTAAGCACTACCAGAGTGGTGTTCCAGGGCGCAGTATATAATTTTTTTGTTTAGCCCTAAACATTTTCTAAGTTCTGTTAAGATTTCTTCTTTGAGATGTATACTTCCTTAATTTCCAAACACAGTTCCTTTTTGTGATTAATTTTTAGTTTATTTCATTTTGGTCCACATTATTCAGTTCTTTCCGATTTGTTGATACGTATTAATTATCGAACACAGACTCCAGTTTTTATCACGGTCGCTGTAAATTTGGAGATAACACGTATCCTGTGCTAGCTGGGTGCAGAATTCACGGCACAGGACTGACTCTACGTCCGTGGGGTCCACTTTGTAGTCACGCTGCTCAGCACTTCCGTAGCCTTATTTACTTCTTCCAAGTAATGCATTTCTCTAGCAAATGGAAAACTTATTTTCACGTAGTGCCTCTCTTTATTTCTGATAATTCTGTGTGTTCTCAAGTCTATCTGATATGCTAGTAATGTCTTTTAACATCTTCTGCTAGGTATGTGCCAGCTATTACTTTCCCATTCTTTTAGTGTCGGCCTTTCTGTGTCCTTGGGTTTTCAGTCTGTTTCTTGCAACCTGGATTTTTTTTTTAAGAAATTTTATTTTTCAATTACAGTTTATTATTGGAATATTTAACCTTTTGTCAAACTTGCTGCCAAACTTTTCTGAATTAGTAAATATCTCAACTATTTTTCTTGGTCAAGTTTTTAGTTTAAAGATCAAATTTGTTACATTTTTTCATGGTTTATGGCTCCCCTTTCATATTTAAAATAATGTTCTCACCTAAACATTATAAAAATACCTCTGTCTATAATAAAAATTTTCTCATTTCTGGATTTCTTCTGTAATCAGATGAGACAGAATTTAAGATTATTTTTTTCAATATGGATAGCCATTTGTTCCAACTCCATTATTTTCCTAATTATTTTGTTGCAGCTTTAATATGACTTCTTTTAGCAATTGATACTCACTTTGAAGCTCTGAGAAATCATATAAATTACATATTTGCCCTCTCTATGTAATTTTTTAAAAAGATGTCTTTGCTTTATGGTCTGTCTTTATCTTAGGGGCAGGTTAAGAAAGGCTTTTGTGAAGAATCAATAACATTTACAGTGAAGCTTAAGAGATGAATAGGGATTAGGCCGGTGGAAGGCAGTGGGAGGAGCGTTCCCAGCAGAGGGGGCCCTAGGACCGAGGGCCAGGAAAGTCTGCACTGGTTCGCAAAGGCGCCCGAGGTTTTGGTCGTTATCTCAAACTGAAGGGTTTGGATAGGAGAGGGACATGTTGAATTTTATTTAAGAAAAGGCATTGCCTACTGTGGGGGAATAGGAGTGGGACCACAGTGAAAAAGAAGAGCCGGCTAGGATTCTTTTTTTCCACCAGCCAGGTGAGAGATGGCGGTGGTTTGAGCTATCATAGAAGTATACCCAGAAATAAGATTAAAACCCCAGTAGAAATTTGGGTCAGGAATTGAAACTCAAGGTATACCGTAGTGTTAATTGCTTCCATTTCATTTCTGACATAGAGTAGAGATTTATTCAGAGCCTCACAAATTTGAGATTCCAGAGTTGCTGATATTTGTGGAGCACCCTTAGTGTTCCAAGTCCATTGCTCACCTCCTGCTTACCCCTCAGTGTGGGTCCTGAGCCCAGGGTCGGACTTTTTCTGTTATTGGTAGTCTGGCTGACGAAATAGGTAATGTACTCATCAAAAGTATGTATTTTGTTAGGCTGAGATGAGGAATCCAAAAGATCTTTGAAATTAAGATTAGATGTTAAAGACATTCTGATAAATTAGAGAGTTGTTTTTGTAAGGAAACAATTCATTCCAGGTTAATCTAATTTTCTGTGCACAGCCTAGAAGTGGTTTAAGAGTGGGATTTCCACAAGCAAATTGTTCAGATAGGCATTTTTATTATAGTGGAGTTCTAATGATGTAGTAGGGAGAGAATAAATCACACAAAAACTATACTCTGGGGCTCTTATTGTTTTACCTTCCTAGAAACAACTTTACAAGAACTGTGATCTAATATCATGCTATTGGTGTTAATTTATACACTAAACGATCGAAAGTAAGTTTTTCTAAAAGTGCCGCAGGTAGTTGAGACACTGCACCACCCACCAGCGATCGAGAACAGACTCAAGAGCCACCCTGCCTCAGTTCAAATCCTGCTTCTGCCGTGACTGGGTTGCGACCTCAGGCATCGCACGTTACTTCTCTTCATGCCTCAGTGTCTCCATCTGTTAGAATAAAGATAATAATAGCGTCTGCCTTATCGGTGGTTGTGAGGTTCGAGTGAACGAGTCTGCGGGAAACACTCGAGCTGAGTGTGGCACGCGTGAAGCCCTCAGTGAGTGTTGCTGCTACTGTTATTAAAGACTCTCCACGCTTGACTCCATTACCAAGTTACAGACAAGACTTCGCTGCAGCTGCCAATACTGTAAACACATCTACCCCATGTAACAACGAAAAATGTCACTATTTCACTCTGAGAATAGTCTAGATATAACTAGACTAGATATAACACTAGATATAACAGAGGTTACTCCTTACACACTCTACACGTCTGTGTATTAACCTGCATGGGGCTGACTCACGACCAACAAATATTTCCTGAAAGCCTGCTCCATACGCAGGCCCTCGAAATACAGTGATAAACAAATCACAGGTTTCTTAGTCTGGTCGTGGACACAACGCAGGTTGATTTAAGGTGGTTACTTTCTTTTTGGAGGAGGTGGTGGTAGGGATGTTGGGGGACTGTGCAACTTCGAATCTATTCAAACCATTTAACAGGTTCTTCTTGTAGTGACAGTGTCAAAGTTGTCTCTGGGTTTGTAACACTTTCCTTTTCAGTTTGCTTTGTTAATAATAACAACAATACCATAGACTCACCTTAGAAAGTTGACTCAGTGGTGTTATAGTTACATTTTTGCTTTAACTTTTTCCTACTTTATAATTTTTACATTAAACATCTTTTCCTCCAAAAATCAGGAAAAATTAAACTGGAAGAATTGGAGAAATATAGAAAAGTATAAATAGGCAGGAAACAAGTTACCCATAATTCCACTTTTCTTAACAGTTTGATATATTTCCTTCAGATATTTTGTCTTGTTATATTTAGATGAGACCATGCTGTGCGTATGTATAAATAATTTTATCTTATTTTAGAGGGCTATTGCCAGGATAAAATAATGTATTTAAAGCTCTAAACACAATGTCTGATAGACTTATATAAATATTTAATAGTTGTTAGCTATTATAGTTATCTTGCCCTTCCTTTTTACCTCTTACAAGCTAAGCACTTTTCTATGTAATTAGAAAGTCTTCATAAGCATTATTTTTTAATGACAACACAATGGCCTATAATTATGGATGCACCATTGTTTACTTTTCCTTTGTCTTATATTTGAACATTTAGATTTCTACAATATTTATCCTACTCTAAGTATTTCCCTAAATATTTAAAAGTGTAGACTCGTCTTTGCATTTCTGATTAATTCCTTAGAATTGATTTCTAGAAAGGGAATTATTGAGTCAAAGTGAACATTTTTAAAGGTCTTTAATAGACATATTACCCAATTGCTTTCTAGAAATTTTGCTTAACTTTATACTTTTACTCTTTCCCGAGAGTGAGTTAACGGCCTATCTCAGAAAATCCCCTCCAGCCCTGACCAGTGTGGCTCAGTTGGTTGGAGCATCATCCTATGAACCAAAAGGCCAAAGGTTCAATTTCCTGTCAGAGCACATACCTAGGTTGTAGGTTGGTCCCTGGTTGGGGTGCATACAGGAGGCAACCAATCGACGTTTCCCTTTCTCTCTCTCTCTCTCTCTCTCTCTCTCCCCCCCCCTTCCTCTCTCTCTGGAATCAATGGATATGTCCTTGGGTGATGATTAAAAAAAAGAAAAGAAAATCCTCCCCAGCCTTAAGGATTACCTTTCTTCACCTTTTTTTTTTTAAAGGTTTTATTTATTTTAGAGAGAAGAGAAGGAGGAAGAAAGAAAGGGAGAAAACACTGATGTGAGAGAGAAACATCAATCGGTTGCCTCTCACACATGCCCCGAATGGGGACTGAACCTGCAACCCAGGCTTGCGCCCTGACCAGGGGTTAAACCAGCGCCCTTGCGCTTTGTGGGACAACACCCACCCAACTGGGCCACACCGGCCAGGGCAAAGATTACCTTTTAAAAAATTATGTTTTAAAGGGAAAGTGGTCTGTAATTTTAACAAATTTCTTTGCTTTTTTAAAAATACAATTAAGATACTTTTATGTTATTATTTGTATTGTTTTTTAAAGGTATATTTTCACTTTGCTCATTTATCTAATTGAAATCTTAATAACTGTCTTAATGAATTTGTGTGAAGACTATTGTTACTTTCTCATATTTGTTGAAATAAATCCCCAAATTTTGTTTTCTTTCTACTTGATTTTAATATTTCAAGTTAATTAGTCTTTTCCTTTGTAAGTTTTTTATGGCTTTTGAGCTTAGACCATCCTTTCTGTTCATAGACCTGTATTTTTGTCCTAATTTATGTAAGTTAGCATTTACATTTAGCTCCGGAGCACCCCGGCAGTGTATTTGCCTCTGTGGGGCGAGGGGTCTTCCTTTGCTGGGGTGCAGGCATAGAACGCCGGACAACGCGTTGGGTTTGTGGTAGGGTTCGCATGTCAGCGAATGCCAGCTAACTGGTCCGATGAGGCGTGTGGGTTCTGCTGCTTTCTGAGTTTCTGTCTGCCCCTGGAAGCATTGTTCTTGCTCTGCCTCACTGGGGCTGTGAAGACTTTTTTTAAGCAGAAGTCATTTTTGGTGCATTACATCTCTCTTTTTATTTAAATCCTCACCCAAGGATATGTTTGTTGATTTTAGAGAGAGAAAGGCAGAGAAAGAGAGAGAGAGAGAAGCATTGATGAGAGAGAAACATCAATCGGTTGTTTCCCATATGTGCCCCAACCAGGATGGAACCCACAAGCTTTTGATTTACGGGACGACACTCCAGCCAGCTGAGTCCCTCCGCCAGGGCGTGTGTTACATCTCCTGACTGCATCTGAGCTGTTGGCTTCCACAGTGACTTGTGGATCTAGTGGGAGACATCAAAGATCCCCTTTATGTTTTCTTTTTCTTTTCTGGTTTTTTTTTTTTTTTTTTTTTTGGCTTTAAAACAACAGAAAGTCATTGTTTCACAGTTCCGAAGGCCAGAGGTCAGGGGTCACACTGTTGGCAGCTTGGTCACCACTGGAGGCTCTGAGGGAGAGTCTGCTCCCTGCCCTCCCGAGTGTCGGGTGGTTGCCGACTGTCCTCAGTGCTCCTTGGCTTGTGGTGGCATCACTTCACTCTTTGCCTCTTCCTCTTCGGATTGCTGCCTTTCTTCTGTGTGTGACTGTGTCTCCTATTCTAAGGACACCAGTCACTGAATCAGGGCCTGCACACTCTAGTATGACTACATGTTGACTCATTACCTCTGAAAACTTCTCTTTCCAAATGGGGTCACATTCTGATGTTGCTGGTGCCCGTGAATTTTGGAGGAATGCTATTCACCCCAGTACAGGAAGGAATCAGAGTCTGACTCTATTATGCAGACTTTAAGCAATCCTCTGTTTTCTGTCTCACACCTCCTGATCTCAGACGTACCTGTGCATTCAGATCCTGAGTCCTCCCGGGCCTGGTTCTGCCTGCTTTGGTCTCTCCAGTCCTGCAGGCTCAGCTTCCACTTTCTCTGTTCTGTCCAGTGAGGGACCTTGTGTGGCAGATATACAGTCATCATGGGCATAGACTCTGGGGCCAGATCATCTGGGTTTAAATCCTGGCTCTGTGGCTGTGTTACACAAGTGACTTAACCTCTCTGTGCCTCGGTTCGCTCATTTGTAAAAGGGGGTTGATAATAAGAGTACCTACTACATACAGTTATTTTGAGGAGTAAGGGGAATGCTTAGGATGGTGTCTGGAACGAAGGGTTTGTGATGACTCTTGGCTGCTCTACTTCTAGATTCAAACGTTTAGTGGCAGTTTTTCCTCTGGTTGCCTTTGTCCCTCTATGTTTTCAGAGGCCTCTTTCATCTTGGACTGCAAACACATACCCATTTTCTCCTCAAAATTTGCTAGAAGTCTGATATTTGGGGCAGCCATGATTGGTTTATAGCTTATATTACTGTCTGGTTTTGAACATTAGAGAAGAGGCTTTGACTGTGTGTAGACCGTCATATTTGAGCATGGTGTTTGCCAAGAGTTAGAGATGATTACGAAAGACTTTTATGATATTGGATCAAACAAAATGCTACAAATCATGAAATTTTATCACATGGATCCATGTATAAGGGTTTTAAAATGTTGTTTTGTCATTTTTCCTCTGAGAATGCCAGAAAGAAATTGAATGAGTGCAGTGTCTTCAATACTGATATGTACTAGGTAACCGCATTAGGTTGGTTTGTTTGCTATTTTTTGGTTCATAAGGTTTTTAACTGTCATTTCGCAGTGAAAATTTTTAAAGTTTCCTCGGAGTACTTAAAATGTGAGAGGCATAGGTCAAAGAAAAGCAAATCTTATAAAACCGGGTTCCAAAGAAAGAAACAAGACTTTTTTTTTTTTTTTTTTTTTTTTTTTTTTTTTAAATATATTTATTGATTATGCTATTACAGTTGTCCCATTTCCCCCCCCACTCCACTCCATCCTGCCCACCCCTCTCCCTCCCACATTCCCCCCCCATAGTTCATGTCCATGGGTCATACTTATAAGTTCTTTGGCTTCTACATTTCCTACACTATTTTTACCCTCCCCCTGTCTATTTTCCACCTATCATCTATGCTACTTATTCTCTGTACCTTTACCCCCCTCTCCCCCTCCCACTCCCTTATTGACAACCCTCATGTTCTAGTTGTTTGCCTAGGTTGCTCTCGTTTTTGTTTTATGTGTGGTCGTTAATAACTGTGAGTTTGGTGTCATTTTTACTGTTCCTATTTTTGATCTTTTTCTTAGGTAACTCCCTTTAACATTTCATATAATAAGGGCTTGGTGATGATGAGCCTCTTCAACTTGACCTTATCTGAGAAGCACTTTATCCTCCCTTCCATTCTAAATGATAGCTTTGCTGGATATAGTAATCTTGGACGTAGGTCCTTGCGTTTAATCTTGGGTAATGTAATTATGATGTGTCTTGTTGTGTTCCTCCTTGGGTCCAGCTTCTTTGGGACTCTCTGAGCTTCCTGGACTTCCCGGAAGTCTATTTCCTTTGCCAGATCGGGGAAGTTCTCCATTATTTGTTCAAATAAGTTTTCAATTTTTTGTTCTTCCTCTTCTCCTTCTGGCACCCCTATAATTCGGATGTTGGAACGTTTCAAGGTGTCCTGGAGGTTCCTAAGCCTCTCCTCATTTTTCCAAGTTCTTGTTTCTTCATTCTTTTCTGGTTGAATGTTTGTTTCTTCCTTCTGGTCCATACCATTGATTTGAGTCCCAGTTTCCTTCTCATCACTATTGGTTCCCTGTACATTTTCCTTTGTTTCTGTTAGCATAGGCTTCATTTTTTCATCTGTTTTTCGAATAGATTCAACCAAGTCTGTGAGCATATTGATAACCAGTGCTTTGAACTGTGCATCCGATAGGTTGGCTATCTCTTCGTCGCTTAGTTGTATTTTTTCTGGAGCTTTGAAGTGTTCTGTCATTTGGGCCATTTTTTTTGTTTGTTTGTCTTGGCGCGTCTGTTACTTTAAGGGGCGGAGCCTTAGGTGTTCACCGGGGCGGGGTAATGCTGGTCGCTGCGCTGTGATGCTGTACGTGGGGGCGGGGCCGAGAGGGAGCAATGGCGCCCGCTTCACTCTCCTCCGGATTTCAGTCTTTCACTCCGCTACCCACAATCAAACTGGGCCCCTCTGGTGCTGGTTCCCGAGTAATTGGGCCTGTGCACACTCTAGGCCCCTGTGGGTCTCTCCAACAACCTCTCCTGTGAGGCTGGGAGTCTCTCCTGCCGCCCCAACCCCCAGGGGCGCTTTCAATCAGAGGTTTGAGGCTTTATTTCCCCGAGCTGGAGCCCTGGGTTGCGCAGCGGTCTGCTTCTCTGCCCGCAGTTCGTCCGGTTTATCTGTGGGCGAATGTGGTGCCGCAATGTGCTATCCGCCACTCTGCCTGCCCCACTCTCCGCCACTCTGAGTCCGGCCCTCTGGGTTTATCTGTGCAAATGTGGGACCGCAGGGTCTGCTAGTGCTCGGACTGCCTGCGCCATTTGTCCCACACTCCGCCAGTCTCAGTCCCGCCACAGCCACGCGAGTCCTCTCCACCCCAGTGCCGTCTCCGCCCCTCCTACCAGTCTGGATGAATGATTATTTTCTGTTTCCTTGGTGTTGGTCCCCCTTGCTGTTCGATTCTCTGTCAGTTCTGGTTGTGCGAGGAGGCGCAGTGTGTCTACCTACGCCGCCATCTTGGTTCCACCAAAACAAGACTTTAATACAAGGCCTAAGATAGACAGAATTGGGGAGCTCCTCTAATTATAGTCAATATCCAACACACTGGTCCTGTTACCCCTTGTTTTTTCTGTTTATGGCAGAGAGGTGCCCAGGGAAAAAAGAATGTAATCCATAAAAGAACAGCAGGCACTCCGGCAAGACCGTCCAGTTCTTGGGTGGACGTGGTCCAAATCTCCTCGTAGTGGTCAGAGAGTAGTCAGATGTGCACGGGTACTTTCTCCTCGGGTGCTCGCGCGTGACTCTGAAAGGCCGATTGTTCACGTCTGTCTCTGTTATGTGGCAGACAGATTTCTCATCCAACTCGATGGTATTTCAGGATGGAGAGCCCCCTGTAGGAGCCGTTCATCAGCACCTCCACGACCTCCATGGTACCGTGGTTGGTTCCCTCTCTCTCTCGGCCCGGTCCAGCCAGGTCACATTGGGCTTAAGGTGCCAGCCCTTGGTGATGCGGGTGGCCACATCCTCATCATCAAGCCTGTGAAAACTGCACCTGGGGCCTTTCAGCGTCATTTACTATTAACTTAGCTGTACTTTTGCCTCTTCCGTGTGGTGTGATGGCTGAGCACTCATAGTTTCATCCGTGAAATCCCCATTTCTCAGTAAAAGTGGGGGAGTCCTCTCAGAAATTTCAGCCCGATCCATAGAGACTTTTCCCTCATACGGGCAGTCTGGTTCTCCAGTTGCTCTCGTATTCCTCTTGGATGTCTTCTCATTCCCAAGAAAACAAGATTTTCTGTGCCCTCCCCAAAGGAGAAACGGCAGGAGAGGGCGATACCAGTCAAAGGGCGGCCTGTAACTCTTCCCTAGACGCTACACATGGACAAGCAGGAGTGTGCTGGCAGTCAGCAGCAAGAAAGACCTTCTGTGTTACAGCTGGTCCCTCTGATCAGCCAGGTGAGAAGCAAGTGGGGTGGAGTCAGGCAGGTCTTCAAAGGGACCGTTGTGTGGCAGTCTCCAGGGTCTTCTCGGTGATTCTGTTGTTACCAAACTGTGGCAGCAAAAGCTCAATGCTCCGTGAAACTTAATACTTCTAATGGCTGTGTTTTTTGGCCAAACAAACGTGTTTGCAAGGAAACCTAGACAGGGTGGCAAGGTGGCCCTGGATTTCGGGGACAGGTTACCAGATGGGGGCAATGTAAAGCAGGGCGTGGTTCAGAGAGCAGTGACCTGCGTTAGTTTTGAAAGCAATATGAACGTGTTCTTATCTTACTTGGGAAGGGGGTCGCTAATAGTAATGTGTTAGAGAAGCAAAGTCCATTCTGTTTCCAGGACCAGGATGTTTGTGGTGCTCTCAAGTGCGAAAAGCTATGAGGCTAGATTTCTTCTTTCATAGGCATTGTCTCCTTGTTCCATTTGGACAACTGATTTAAAAGAACTGGTGGCAAAAATGTAAATTTAGGACTAAAATTAACCCAGTTTTTGAGTTGATGTTCACTTCTATTATTAATCAACCTAAAACGATTGATTATTATCCAGCAAAGCCAGTAGTGTTAATAGATCGAACGTTTAGGGACAAAACCAGGTATCTGTTTGGAAGGCAGGTAGTAAGATAAATAATGTGGATTTGAAGTCCAGCGAGGCGTGCTTCAATTCTGAATGCCTGCCTTGGGGACCTGCCACGCACTCGGAGGGTGTGTGACAGCGAGCACAGTGCTATGGCTTAAAGATCAAGAGACCTAAATCTGTTCCTGCAAATTATTTGCTATCTGTGGTTCTCTCCATTAAATGGGAAATTACAAAAATATTTCCCTACCCAGAAATGAAAATTGGCTTTAAAAAAAAAGTGCCCAGGTAGACAGACGTAGATCTGCGTAGACTGATCCATTCATCCCTCTTAACCTTTCGTCTAGGTTCCTTGGCTCTACCTGAGAAATTTCCCTTGAGACTTTATTAGAACGCACTATGAAACCTGTAAAACAATAAAGGTGTTGGTCCCTTCATGTTTACCAAGACTTGCTAAGTATAACCTCTACAAAAACATTTTACATAATTAACTCTTAAGGAGAAACCAGGAGATAGTTCTCAAAACACCTAAATATGAGAGAAGGATTTTCCTGCTTTACTTTTCTGATTTTGGTGAACAAATTTCTCTGAAAAGTACTTTCACTTTAGGAGAGGAAGTAGGAGATTTCCCAGGAGAAACTGGCAACAGTCATGTGAACCTGGCGGGGGGGGGGGGGGGGGGGGGGGCGGGGCGGGGGGGAGGGGGGGCGCTGTCGAGGGCCTGAAAGGCCAAATCGTAGATTCCTTTTGGTAAGTTTGGATTCATTCATTCATTCTAGACACAAGAGGGAGAAATAGACCTGGAGTCCAGAAAACCAGCAGTTAAAGACAAGTTATCAAAAAACGCTTACCTTCAAATTTAAATTTGGATTAAACTAGAAAAGGAAGCATTGTAAGTGGAGCATAGGTATAAAATGTGGTTCATTGTTCCCAGGCTGGGGCCATTGTTAAGAGTCTAGTAAAGGATTAGTGCAAGAATTTAGCATTTAACAGTTTAGTTGTTTTGGTAAGAAGTGTGCAGGCTAAGTCTGAGGGAAGGCGTGGGCTCCAAGGACGTCTCAGGTGCTGCGGTGACCTGTGTGATGCAGCACAAGCGCCCACACCCAGTAAAACACCTGAAATGCAGAGCTGCTAACGAAGTGGAAGAACTCGGATTGCCGGGTACTGACTGACACGACAAAGCAAAGAGCGCAGCGCCTGTGTGCGCGTGGAACGCTCCTCCCGGTAACATCTGGCTTCACTGGGAGGACCCTTCCTGTGGAATTTACCTTAGGCTGGAAGTATCGATTGTTTTTTTTCCTGCCCTCTCTCCCCGTGGGTCCCACTGTGCTTCTCAGGAATGATGGTTGGTTCTTTTATCATTCTTCATTTGCTCTCCCCCAGCCATGTTGGTGATTATTAATATGACGTAAATATCTTTTTTTTCCTCAGTCCTCCTCGCCCTCTGGCCAACATGAATGACACCGTGGTGAGCCACATGTCCTCTGGAGCGCCCACCCCCACCAAAAGGTGCGTGTCATGGCTTGTGCCTCAGTCGCCACTCAGATTTGGGGACAGGCCTCTGGTTGGGAAACAGAGCGTTCCACGGGGCAGAAAGGACTGACTTGCTTTCTCCTCCTTTGACTCTCCTGTAATATTATTTTCTACTTTTTACTTATTTATTTTCCCACTGACTCCTACATATAGCAGCTGAAGGAGTCTGTTTTGAGTGGTGCCTTGAGGTGGAAACTCTGCGTTTGTGACAAGCAGCGAACATGGTGTCAAAACAGATTAGGCATGTTTGAGATCTTTTCCCGCACGTTAAAAACATTGTGATAATCCCGAATTTCAACACTCGTGCATTTGAGTCTTTGAGTGTCAGGGATGGATCCCGTGTCCTGATTAGACTGTGCGAAGTAATTCCTCACATTCTCCTGAGTTGTTCTGCCGATGATTCAGCAACGTTGACGGTGAAAAGCACAAGAAGTAGTTTCCTTTACGGTCCTTCAAGGAACCAGAACTCTGTGTCTCCTTTCTCTTTATTTAATTTGTTTTGCTCCAAAACTCTCTTAGGCAGAACTTGAAAGAACTGTATAAAATGGCTGACCTTCTATTTGATTTAAGCTGTTCCCTGACCAGAGCAATGCAGAAACTCCCTCGGGCACAGCCCTTAAAGAAGTCTTTCTGATAGTCACCACTCATACAGGAAGCGCCAACAACAAAAGCATGTCAACCCAGTCCCCACGTCCTTCCCACGGGAAGTCGCTCTGCGCCACAGTGTGCTGACTGCTTTGGATTGATTCGGCTATAGACATGTCATCTGGTTGATAATGCTTCGATTGATACATGATATACAGCAGGTCCTCAGGTAGCATGGCTTCATTCAATGTCATTTCATTACACTGTTGGTAAGATGCCCACGGAACTTGTCTTGTTTTATCAAGTAGCCTGTGGTAAAACTGGTTTCACTGTACGTCTTTTTGCCGCGGTTCCGAGAACCTACCCACAACGTTAAGTGAGTGCTTGCTATATAATACTTAAGATCAACTCTGTTAGTTCCCACGGGCTGAAACTCCTAGAGCAATGTTTCCCAAACCTGACTGATGCAAACAGTCACCTGGGCCCCTTACTGAAGATACAGCCAACTGGGACCACGTCAAACCCAGTGGATCCGGAGACCCTGAGAAGCTGCACGTTCAGCAAGAATTCCAGGCGATTCTTATCATCAGGCAAGTTTGGAAAATAGCCTTAGAAAGAAGCTAAGTAGTAAACTGTAGGCGGGCTCCCCTAGAGCGGAGGATTTAGGGACTTCATACATCAGAGTGACCCAACAGCACAGTGTAGCCCACGTGGAGACTCAAACCCTGGCCCGGCGAGAGTGCTCGCCCACGGCCTTATTGAAACACCGCCGGCAGGGGAGTGGCCGCGCCGCTTCTTGTGGGCGGAGGTGATGGTACCGTGTACTAGAGCGTAGACTTTTTATTTTTTTACATTCTCAACATATTTGTTTACTTATTTTTCTCGTTTTTTAGATAGAATTTATTGGGGGTGACATTGGTTAATAAACCCACACGGGTTTCACGTGTACAGCTCTGTAACGCGTCGTCTGCACACTGTGTCACGCTAGAGCAGCAATTTCCAACCAGCGCGCTGCAAGGATTTGTGAGACATGCAGTAGCTGACTATCTAGTAGGGACACTGACCTCTTTTCCCTTAGGCGGCCAGACAAAAAGATGACAACTGCCAACACCACAATAGCCACTTGGTGTGAACGAATCAAAATTATACCTATTTTTTGTAGGGTCAGCAAAAAATATAAGTAATACATTTTCTGGTGTGCTCAGAATTTTAGTAGTTTGTAGGTGCCGTGACGTGAAAAAGGTTAAAAATCTCTGTGCGAGAGCGTGGGCTCTTGAGTCAGACTGTTCTCGTTGGAATCCTGGCTCCTGCCTGACCTTGGACAAGATTCCTATGTTCTTTTTTTAATCTATAAAATGGGGACAATAATAGTGCCTCCCTTGTGGGGTTGGTGTGAGAACTTAAGATGTTGTTTTCGTTATTTAAGAAATGAACTGTAATGAGAGAGCTGGTGAGGGAGAACAGAATAATTTATGAGTGATACTCCCTCAAGGGGAACAGAATGCTTCTGGAAGGAAACAGAGCAATGAGTCTTCTCCTGTCTACCTGGACATGACAATGACCCTTGCTGCCCTTTGTCCTCAGCTTCTTGTGTTAAACACCCACAGCGTTTACCCAGACCCGGACCCAGAGTCTATCAACTTGGGGATGTTTCCATTTCAAAATTAGGAAGACAAGGTGCGTTGTTGGAAGAAGTCAGCTTGTAGGTTGTGTGTGAGTTTTAGCAATGCCGCTGATTGGGGTTTCGCTTCATCTGAGTTGTCTTCATGTGGTGGTTTTGTCACTTGAGTCACCTGAGTCCCCGAGGGCCCTGCGTGCCTGCGCACCAGACGTTCAGTGACCACAGCCGAATGCAGCTGCCAGAGGCTGTTAGAGGGAGCGCATCTTTCTAGACCAGGGGTGTCCAACCTTTTGTCGCCTCTGGGCCATGCTGGAAGGAGAGTCATCTTGGGCCACACATTAAATACACAAACGAAAACTGATGACCGAAAAAAAAAAAAAGGTTTTAAGTAAATTTACGATTTTGTGTTGGGCTGCATTCATAACCATCTGGCCTGCATGAGGCCTGCGGGCCACAGGTTGGACACCCTGGTCTAGACAACGTTGTATGGCTCACAGAGACGGAAAGAAGGGACTCTGGAGCAGTAACCATCGAGGCTGCCTCTGTGGAACTGACCTTTAGGCTTGAGGTGTCAGTATTAAGCCCCAGGTGTACAGTAAGTGGCCAGCTGCAATTGTCAGTCACAAAGTATCTACCATTTTTGAAAGTGGTGTTAGATAATATAGCGCAGCCTAGATTAAGATTTTATTTTGAAGATAGCATTTCAGCCAGCACCTCTTTCTAGGTAGACTTAGTCCTGGAGGTGGTTGGCTAGGGGCTGCCCAGCACACCAAGGGCAGCCAAAGCCCCTAGCAGAGCAGAAAGGGAGCATCACCAGACTCTGCAGACACAGGACTGAGGACACTCAGTGGAGGAGAGGGGAAGTGACGAGCCCCGAGGAAGTAAAGAGCTTACTGGCTGGAAGTGCGTATTGTTCGGAACAGGGGCTACGAAGGGCCAAATCTATGAATTGTGCAATTAATGTTCACATGTCATATCATAATGTCACCCTGGATAGAAATGGCATCTCCTACAATTCAAAGGACTGTGTTACTAGTGAGGGGGCATCTGGTTCCCATGTAGCCTCTACTGCAGGAACTGCCCTTCCCAATTCACCACAGCATTTAGACCCAGGCAGCTGCATTCGGCTGTGGTCACTGAACGTCTGGTGCACAGGCACGCAGGGCCCTCGGGGACTCAGGTGACTCAAGTGACAAAACCACTACATGAAGACAGCTCAGATGCAGCGAAACCCTAATCAGCGGCATTGCTAAAACTCACACACAACCTACAAGCTGACTTCTTCCAACAACCCACCTTGTCTTCCTAATTTTGAAATGGAAGCATCCCCGAATTGATAGATTCTGGGTCTGGGCCTAAATGCTGTAGCGAATTGGGGTTTCCTTTAGAACTCAGCATAAGACAAAAGTCCCTCGGCCCCTCCCCCACGTACAGCGTCACAGCGCAGCGACCAGCATTACCCCACCCCGGTGAACACCTAAGGCTCCGCCCCTTAAAGTAACAGACGCCAAGACAGACAAACAAACAAACAAAAAATGGCCCAAATGACAGAACTCTTCAAAGCTCCAGAAAAAATACAACTAAGCGAGGAAGAGATAGCCAACCTATCGGATGCACAGTTCAAAGCACTGGTTATCAATATGCTCACAGACTTGGTTGAATCTATTCGAAAAACAGATGAAAAAATGAAGCCTATGCTAAGAGAAAGAAAGGAAAATGTACAGGGAACTAATAGTGATGAGAAGGAAACTGGGACTCAAATCAGTAGTGTGGACCAGAAGGAAGAAACAAACATCCAACCAGAAAAGAATGAAGAAACAAGAACTTGGAAAAATGAGGAGAGGCTTAGGAACCTCCCGGACGCCTTGAAAGGTTCCAACATCAGAATTATAGGGGTGCCAGAAGGAGAAGAGGAAGAACAAAAAATTGAAAACTTATTTGAACAAATAATGAAGGAGAACTTCCCTAATCTGGCAAAGGAAATAGACTTCCGGGAAGTCCAGGAAGCTCAGAGAGTCCCAAAGAAGCTGGACCCAAGGAGGAACACACCAAGGCACATCATAATTACATTACCCAAGATTAAACGCAAGGACCTACATCCAAGATTACTGTATCCAGCAAAGCTATCACTTAGAATGGAAGGGAAGATAAAGTGCTTCTCAGATAAGGTCAAGTTAAAGAAGTTCATCATCACCAAGCCCTTATTATATGAAATGTTAAAGGGAGTTACCTAAGAAAAAGAAGATCAAAAATAGGAACAGTAAAAATGACAGCAAACTCACAGTTATTAACGGCCACACATAAAACAAAAACGAGAGCAAACTAGGCAAACAACTAGAATATGAGGGTTGTCATTAAGGGAGTGGGAGGGGGAGAGGGGGGGAAAGGTACAGAGAATAAGTAGCATAGATGATAGGTGGAAAATAGACAGGGGGAGGGTAAAAATAGTGTAGGAAATGTAGAAGCCAAAGAACTTATAAGTATGACCTATGGACATGAACTATAGGGGGGGAATGTGGGAGGGAGGGGAGTGGGCAGGATGGAGTGGAGTGGGGGGGGAAATGGGACAACTGTAATAGCATAATCAATAAATATATTAAAAAAAAAAAAAAGACAAAAGTCCCTGAATTAGACAAGGACATGCACAGGAATAAAAATGCAGGAAAATTTAAGAGCCCCAGTTTCTACTTTCTAATAGGCATTGCATAGAAAAAAATAGTGATAGCCACAGTACTCAAAAATAATACTGTGTCATACATCAGTCCAAACAGTCAATGATCTCAAATATAAGGGTTACTTTTTACAGAAGAAAACCTTACAAATGGCAGCGATGCTGGCTGTCGTGTGAGATACTATGAATTATGTTCCTGGGAGGTTCCACTCTAGGGATTTGCCCTCTTTAATATTCTTTTATTATTTCCATATTGGGATTTCTGTAATTTAAAAAATGATGCCTTTGCCTCAGTGTAGTTTCTGCAAATTATATTGAAAATAAAAGGTTAAAACATAATTGGAATAATATTAAATTGCTTTCTTTAAAAAGAATCAGAATAGTTCACCTAAAAACAGACAACAAAAAAACTTTAAAAGAGGCTTAAAATCTCCCTCCTCCATCTAATTTCCTCTACGGTTTGCTTTTGTCTCTTTGTCCCCAAGGCTCAGAATGTGAGCTGTGATGCTGTGCTCTGTACTGTTTTAAGTCGTTCCATATATTCAGACCGATGTGGGAAATGATGCTAATATTTTCTATTTTTAATGTCTTCTGAAGATTTACCTTATTTGTAAATGTTTAAGTTTTTACAAGTCTGTGGACATTTCATATAACTATGGCAGTAACAAAAACCTTCAGTATAAAACTTTTTGCTGTGTGCATTTGGTTGGTATATTAGTATCAACTCTTAATTTCAGGTATTAAAATTTAACTTTAAAAAACACAAACCCAGTTAAGCAAGATGAAAACGTTATAATTAACACTACTATAGTGTACCCTAAGAAATGTAGGAGGATAGATCTCATATTATGTATTCCCACTCAAGTGAAAAAGGGCGGGGGGAGTCACAAACCCACAAAGGCAGAAGCAGAAAGAGAAGGGCAAAAGTGTCCATGGGTCACCAGGGCAACTGAACTGCTCCAGGATGCCCTGCGTCCCCTGCTTCCCCAGTCTTCCTTCCCTTGTACTGCGGGACAGCTACTTCTCATTCCTGCCAGCGCTTCAGACACATATCCAGCGCTTGTCACTCAAGATGCTGGGCTCCTCCCATGGATGAGAAAGCTCCAAGGATTGTATGACTGCCCATCCTTGTATGTGTGTGATGAGTTATACCGCTAAGAACAGAAGAGAGCGATCCTGGGAAGAAAAATAATGGAGGTTGTTGACAGACCACTGTTTTGCTACCCAGCACACGAATGTGTGCAGAAGTGTGTCCTTGCCCACATGAACAAGCCCTCACACACTTCCCGCACACATTCACATTTCCAGAGTGTTTCTTCTTCACGTAGTCCAGCCCTCCATATACAACTGCAGATGCACACGAGCCTTTCCCAGGAGTGTCGCCCACCTCCTGCAGACAGCACGGGGCCCCAGATAGCCAGGCTATGTCCGTTCGTCCAGGTGGGGGCTAAGTAGGCCACTAATTCTGAATAGTCGCCGATTGCTAGGAATCTTAAGAAAAGGCAGGATGTTATCCGTTGGAATTTTTCTGCGTTATTTTAACACCAACTTCATAAGAAGGGAAAAGCAGTTTTTAAAGGCCAGAAGATCTCACTGTAAAAATACTATTTCTGACCAAATTTGGAGATGTAATTGTATTAAAAAGGCTTTCTGCTTGGATGCCAGGCCGAAAGAGTTTTTCTTGTTATCTACAGACTACAGTGAAGTGACAAAAGCCACGAGCTGCTGTGTTTTTAGACTGAGAACGGAAGAAATGTTGGGGAAACGGAGAAAGGAGGCAAGATGGGATCAGTTGAGCCAGAAGCTGTCCATTTATGGAGTCACGCCACTGATTCTCATCCTTCCTGTGAAATAAGAAAAGCAGAATTTGATTGAAAAGCACAGTAATGAAGGTTTCAGCCTGGGCATGGGACAACCAGCTTGTGTGAATTCATGAGAATCTCTCCATGGCAACACAGGGATTTTTTTTCCCTCCAATATTTTTTTTGAAAGACAAAAAAGCAGAGTAATTGAAAATTAACACATACTCGTATGGAACAGCAGGGTCCTCCCTGCTGGCCGGGTTCCAGAGTCCATCCTATAGCTTGGGCAGACCTCCAGCTTTTAACTGCTCCTGGGTTGGGATTGAAGTCTATTTCCATTCATGCATTTAAGGTAAACCCACCAGCAGTTCTAACTTAGGTTAATACAAACAAAAACAATGCGTGTGTATATTTATAATTTACATATACAGTAATATATATGTTTTTTGTCAAAAAGGGAAAGTTTAAATTCAAAAAGTAAATCTGGAAATCAGGTACAATTTTGAATGTGAGTAGGAAATACGTAGACATGTAATTTCTTCAGCTACCATGGGCTGCTGGGATAATGCTTTTCCTTTTGGCTTAGACCCCTAATTATCTGGCAAACAACGCCAGTTCTGAATAACAGTCTTCACGTGAAGCCGATGGAGCTCGGTGGACTGTTGCTTTTGTAGTGCACGCCTCATCTCTGTTCTGCCGTTCCCTGGTCAGGTCTCCCCTTCCCGTTACTCTGCCAAAGCCATTTCTGTCCAGGAGGCCGGTGGCTTCCTTAGCGCGAATCCAGGACTTACCTTACTTGATCTATCAGCGGCAGTTGACATAGATGATCATTTTCTTTTACTTGAAACACTTTCTGCCCTTGCCTTCAGGTATTGTGCCCTTCTGGTTTTCCTCTTATCCCTGCTCGGCCTCCTCTGCTGGCTTTTTCATACTTCTTTGAACTCTAGACGTTAGTATCCCAGAGGGACCCCTTCTCACTTTTGTCTGCACTCACTCACTGTAGGGAATCCCATCTAGACTCAGAGCGTTAATACAGCCGACACACTGGTGACTTCCAAACTTATTTTTCTGGACCCGACCTTTTCCCTGAGCTCTGACCGTATACTCTCCTCCTAGTCAGTATTTTCACTTGGCTGTTTCATGCATGCCTCACAATTAGCATGTTTCAAGCTGGGTACTCTGCCTTTCCCCACCGAACCTACTTCTCCCATGTCTTCCCCAGGCTCAGTCAATGGCAGTTCTCCTAGTTGCTAAGTCAGAATCTTTGATCCTCATCCCGTCTCATCTGTCAGATTATTAGCTCAGCCTCATTCAAAAACACCATCAAAATATGTTCAAGATCTTGCTATTTCTCACCCCTTCTGCTCCTGCTAATTTCCTAGCCTCTTTGGTCTCTCATCTGGCATGACGCAGCAGCCTTCTAATTAGCTGCTTCTTCCCCTGCTCTCTGGTGCTTTACCTTCAAATGAGCCTTTTACAATACAAGCTGCATCTTGTATTGTAAGATGCTCACCTCTGCTCAAAGTCCTCCAATAACTTTACACCTTGGAGTAAAAACTAAAACCCTTATAATGGCCTACCAGATTATACAGCATTACTTCTCCATGTCTGCCTTAAAGAAGCAGTTTTGTTTTAATTTCTAGTTTGAAGTGGATCAGTACTTTACAAAGGTGTGATAAAAATGAGTTACTATAAGAACTTTCACTCCGGTCATGATGAAGTAACTGGCCACAGATTAGCTCTTCCACTATAAACTGCTAGGAAACCAGTCTGAATATAACAACTGTTTTCAGAAATTAGAAGGTAAATAAGGCAGGGCTGATCTCTGAGGGATGAGAAACAAATGAGGAGATTGCTGTGATTGTCCAGGCTTTCTGCTGAGAGGCATTTGCCCAGCTCCAGTGTGCGGTACAAGCAGAGCAAGGCAGTCTTACTGAGAATAAGGAGACAGTGGTTGGAGTTCGGGGAGGCAGGAGTTTATGGAGCAGATTACCAGAGCATAGGAAGTATGCAGAGAAAGAGCTCCATAACTCTGCATGGAGGACTCTTGAGTCTTTGGGTAAAAACTAAGCTACATTTGCATAGAATGAGATTTCACAAGATCAGCAAAGAACAACTACCTGGGAAATTACAGCCCCCGAAGAATATGAAAGTGGAATAAGTACCCGGGATTACGCGGTTGTTGAGTTTCAACCAACATGGTAGAGAGACATCATTGAATGCTTGAGGCATTCAATAAAGACCCCAGAGAGTCCTAGGGACAGGGCAAAAATAATCCTAGGTAAAGTTTACCCTGGATCTGCACTAATGAAGCTTAAATCCAAGCCTCATAAGGATGCAGCCATCCACAAGTAAATTAACTAACAGATTCTTTGGAGGAAGACATCAAAATCCAGACATTCAAAAACAATAAAAAATTTTTTAATCCAGACATTAAACAATATAATACTCACAATTTCCATCATTCAGTAAAAAATTAGAAGGCATAGGAAGAAGCAGGAAAGTATGACCTGTAACCAGGAGAAAATTAGTTAATGTAAAAAGAGCCAGAAATAATAGCCATTATGCAATTAGCAGATAGAGACTTTAAAACAGTCATGATAAATACCAAAGAATATAGTGGAAAATATGAACATATTGAAGAGAAAAATGGAAGAAATAAAAAAATCAAGTATAAATGTAATTCTAACTTTCTACTTAAACTTACCATTTTTAAATTAAAAAAACAACTTCTAGAGTTGAAAAGGATAATACCTTACATGAAAAATTCAAGGGATGGACTTAACAGACCAGAATGCAGGTGAAAAGTCCACTGAACTTAAAGACAAACGACCCAAAATGAAGCACAGAGAAGGAAAAAGTTGGAAAACAAACACAGCATCGGTGACTTGTGGAACAATGTCAAGCAGAGGGGGAGAGAGAAAAAAATAGTTAAGAAAATAAATTTTTTCCAAATCAGTGAAGATTATAAACCCACATATACAAGAAGCTCAACAAACTGTAAGCAGGATAAATAGAGAAAACCATACCAAGGCACATCACACTCAAATTGCTAAAAACCAGTGATAAAGAGAAAATATTCAAAGCAGCTAGACAAAAAATGATGTTACTCACAGGGGAACAAAGATAAGATTTTTCAGTGACTTCTCATTAAAAACAATGCAAGCTAGAAGAAAATGGAATGGCATCTGAAAGTACTGAAAATTTTGTTTTCTAAAATATATAAATTTACTAGCTTTATCCACCGAAAAGGTCTAGAAGCAGTGACAACCCAGGAACACTGAGCGCCATAGACCCCTGTCTGTGGTCTCTAACACTCTTTTCCAGTAAAGGGAACCTGAAGTCCTTGGAAGAACGGTGGATATCAAGTGTGGGGCAGGATATACTCAAGATGGGACTAGATATCCTACTGTCCCAAGCAAGAAAGCTAATAAGAGCTACTGTGTATGTCGGAGGAGCACAGGAGCCTACTGCCTACAGGGCTCCCGCTGACCAAAGATAGGACAATCTGAGCAACAAAAAGATGATTGTAACTGATTGAAGCACATCAGATACATACAGATCTGAGTTCATGTGACACTAAAAAGGAAAAGCCCTTGGTAACCATTGGAGTTTGCTAGGGTACCAACTCACTCCTTGTCCTGAATTTTGTTCAGTAATAGGAAACATCATCCATTCATTTTACCTTTTCCAAGTGAGCAGTATTTCAAGATAAACAAATAGAGGAGAGTTATAAATGGAGAAAATGAACATTTTGCAACCCTTACGGAAATAATGAATGTAGTCAAGAGCATCAATAAAGGCAAAAACCATCAGGTGTAATGTTGATGGGGGACTTCATAATGGAGACACGTAACCAATAACATCTGAACCCACTGGTCAACATTCATATTTCATTATGTGCCTCCTACTTGACTTATAAGTACAGCGTATTACCTACGATGGAGTCTAGCCCCTTCCCCCTTCCAAAAAAAAAGGCACAAACTTTACCCAGGCATTTATATCTAATCACAGAGGATAGAGAGACAAATTAAATGACACCACAGGAAATAATCAGTTAAATACAGAATATAGGATATGCTAAAAGACAACCTGTTTTCTTCACAAATAAATGACAGAATGGAAAAGGAGGAAGTGCTATAGATTAAAAACAGAAACATCAACCAATTGCAAGATCTGTGGACCTTGTTTGGATCTTGATTTTAACTGTAAAAGTATTTTTTTAAAAGATTGATGAAATTTTCAGATGGACTGAGTTTAAGTATTTTTGTTAATTTTCTAGGTGTCATAATGCCATTGAGGTTATTTAAATTAAGTATTTCTGAGGCAAAGAATAAGTTGTCTGGGATTTGCTATAACCACCCTTCCTGCACAAACTGTTAGGAAAAGGAAGACTAGAGTGAACAAGTAGGAAAGTGTTGATTTTTGTTGTCGTTTGGTGATGGGTACGTGAAGGGTGTTCATTGGATTACTCTCTATTTTGTGCACATTTTAACATTTCTACAATAAAAAGTATTTATTTTTAAAAAGATAGCGTGCTCGAGGACCTTCCGTCGATCTCGAGGAGAGAGCCTCGCTCGGAACACATGAAGTGTTGTCTCACAATGAGATACAACTCTGACAAGTTTGGTTTAAGTACCAGTTGTGTGGGAGAGAGCAGAATGATGCTAGAGGCGGTGTTCTTACAGAAATAAAAAGGTTGAACTGCTATCATGAGGCAACACTGACAACTCTTACATCTAGACAAAGGGGGTGAAAGCATTAGGGGGCCTCTTTGTGGTGTTAAGTAGACCCACTTTGCCTGTCCTCGTGCCAGCCGGCATTCCCTTAGAGGTGCACCCATCACAGAGCCCCGACCCTGGACAAGCCTGTGGGGCAAGGCTCCATGGTGGCCCCTCCGTGGTTTCTTTGCTCAAGGGTTGTGGTGTCAGGTGGCCAAAGCTATCTCCTAAGGGACTTCTTTTGCTCAAAGGCTTTGTGAGACATACTCCCTATGGTATAACACCACATTCCATTACGCATTGTGGTTTTTTTTAAGTTTGTCTTATCATGATTTATTATTTTTCTATATTTCTTTGAAATTTGCCCATTTTAACTCATGTTCATTTCTCGCTCTGTGTTTGTGTCATGCTTGCTGTCTTTGCCTCCATTGTCCCTAGGTTACAGTGTAGCCAGGATATGCCCAGTCACCTGGCCGATGAGCACGCGCTGATAGCCTCCTATGTGGCCCGTCTGCAGCACTGTGCACGGTCAGTGGGAGGGCGGCAGCAGGCGGGTAACCCGGGGCTGAGCAGAGGGTGGGGGAGCTGCGTTGCCCAGGGTTGCCAGCTGGAAAACGCTCTGCATGTGGGGTTTTGCCTGAGAAGCTCGCAGCTATGTTTGGCAGAGTTTATGTTATTGCTAAAGCATTAACTTCTAAAGGAGAAGGAGCCTTGCCAAGCCCAGGCACTTACCTAAACATATAGTCAAAATTCTCCTTTGAAGTGGAGCTCACTTCCTTCAGATTGTACTTAAAGAATATACAAACCTCGGAGAGATAGGCGGTCCGAAGATGTACATCCACAGAGGCATGTGATGAGCCTCTATGTTCATTCTTGCCTAAGTAGTGAGATCTTTCTGTTGATACTCAAAGCCTAGGCCAGGCAGCCCACGCACATCGCACTCCGTCTCATCTCCGGTACTGCCACTGTTAACATCTTCACACCTCACACTGCCACCTCGTCCCCCAAGTCTGCCGTCATTGTTCATTTAAACCAGTGCTTTTCAGCAGTGGTATTGGGTCATTGTTGCCTTAGGGACTTTTTCCCAATGATGTATGCCTCCTCATACTATAATAATTACATGTGCTATACTAGCCCCACATGCCCCTTTCCCTGAAGCCTGTGATCATGACTCATTCTTAATATGGGAAGGTGACCGACCCTTCAGTGGGTTAGGACAGAAAACCGTTTGATAACCACTAACCGCAGCGAAGGTAACCCTTTAACAGAGTTCATACCAAAGTGCTGTCACGCTCAGGCAGACCTGGCCACCTGCCCGCGCCATGCCCACACCCACCAGCACTCCACAAGGAGAATGCAGGTGAAGGGTGAGTCACCCAAAGCCATCGCAGCCGCTCTGCATGGCAGAGTCACTGTACCTGACAATGAGATTCTTAGTCTTGGGGGGACCCCATGATGTATAAACCAAATACATAAGGGAGGCCGGAGCCTTAAATTTTGGTCTTCGTTTTGCCCATAGCATACCATGGTTCCATGAGAAGGCAACTCTTATTCCCCATGCTGACAGATCAATTAATAGTCAATGAGGAATGCATATATTTAAAAAGGACTCTTGTTAATATTATACTTTATATCATTTCCCATAGTTTCCCTAGTACGACTAAATAGCATTGCTATTTCTAGGCACTTACCTAGCTCTAGAGCCTTAGAGAGACTGTAGGGTTCTCGTACTTCCCAAGTACGTTTGACAGGCTTCTGCTTCAGGAGGGCAGGCGGGGCCTGGCTGCTGCTTGTGCACTGTGTCACAGAGAGCGTCTTCTCATCCGGCAGAGATGGTTTCTGTGCGGTCTGCCCCGCCCCTCGGTCGGCAGGAGCAGAGTCGTCTCCCCTCACCCCTGGCAGGACAGCTCGCTTAAAATCAGGGCAATTGTCCAGGTGGTTAAAAGTTTCCACAGGGAAAGTAGCAACTGAATGTTGGACAGCAACTGCTACCTGATATTTCAGCCCAAGAAGATTTATGGTAGTTTTAGCCAAGGTCCTCACGTCTTTGGCTTGAGGATAAGGCCCCCTGCTCAAGAATCAGTGGCCAGGGACCCTGGGAGAACGTTAAGGTGCGGTGAGTACTACCTCTCTTCCCGACTTAGACTCTAAGGAACTGAGCTTCATACTTCCTCAAAGAAATCAGAAATTTCATGGCTAATTCTGCAAATGAATTCAGTTCAAGAAGAATAGGGATCCTTTCTAATGTTCCTCATAATTTTCATTGACCCTAAAACCTCTCATCAACACAAAGTTCTAGTTTCTGGCTGGAAAGCAGAGACCATCAGAACAACCATGTCGTCTACACTCTGGTGTAAATGACAAGCAGGACTGCCCTCCCTGGGCGTTGGAATGAGCTGGAGAAGGAGCTCTCCTGCACTGAGGAGCACGGTGTCCCTGGCCAAAAAACAGAGGTTAACCTTGTTAAGTCTCACTTCTTAGGCTGCCAGTCCCTCCATGATATTATCTACTTGTATTGTTAAATGTTCATTTCTGTTGTTTATTTAAAGGATAAAGGTAGCTCTCTTGTGTCAGACAAACACCTTTAAAACACAAATACATTTCAGCCCAGACCTGGGGCCTTGGCCCGAAGATGTTAAAGTCAGCTGATGGTAGCCTGTTCTTACTGTATGATCAACTTCTGAGAGGGGAATTATACATGTTGGAGACTGACATTTGCACACCTAAAGTTACAAAGGGTTCAGAAGTGTCATAGGCAGAAGACTTTAAAGCATATTCCCTCCCCCCCCCAAAAAAAAAAATCTATCCTAGAGGAAAGACTAAACTTACAGCATTAGCCACAGAGATAGAAATATAGAAAGGTGAAAAAAATCTAGGAAGAATACAGTTGATTGTATACAGAGAAGGTGGAGCTCTGTTAATCTAACTCTACCCTTCCCAGATTCCCCTCAGTGATTATAACAAGATTTGACGAGTATTGAGCTCATGTCTTTAAATTTTTTCGTAGCATGTGTCAGGTTGCTAAATTCCAAGCAAGGGTTTTTAGAACTCCGAAAGCCTAGGGCCAAAGTAGAAGCAAGCTCTGGTCTGTCATCGTCATCTCTGTTACGTTAAAGCTCCTGCCAGACTTAAACAAAGGGAACTGTATAGTCACAGTCCCTGTTCATCAGGAAGTCCCTGATACGAACACAGGACAGTCGATGTCATGTGCTAAATTAATGGAGTCAGCTGTTTCATCTACAGCTCATTGCATTGCATAGAGCTGACCTGCTTTTCATGCAGGTGCGGCATTACCTGATATCCCACCTCGGTGGGTCTTTACATTTTTAGAGTGCTGGAGCTCTTGTAAAGAGTAACGGACTGAGTGGCTCCAAGATGGGGCTGCCACGTGAAACAAGCATGGTAAAAGAAGAAAAAGAGGCACTGAGAGAAATGTTTGATACCATGTACGCTTCTCCACCTTTACCACACGCTGGGCCTGCCTCAGCCCTCTGTTTTGCTCGGCCAGTGTAAATTGTACTTTTTTCAGCCCTTTTTCATGCTGCTTTGTCAGCTTTCTTTTGGTCTTTTGGGGTTGGAGACTTATGTCTAAAAGTGGTGAGCTTTTTAGAACATTTGATCGGAAACCCCTCTCTCGGACTCTGTAAATGCCCTGTCTTTTCTCAGTCCTCGTATGAAAAAGGAAGTGCCCGTCTGGCAGTGTAAGAGCAATGGGATGTGCTGCTGAAGAGAGGTGACATGCGTGGCCTCATTTCTCTAAGTCCCCTTTGTGTCGGACGGCCATTGGCGTGCGTGAGCCAGGCCTCCACTTCTTCTCTTACCATCCTTTCTACAAGCTTTTCTCCCATGTCATTCTGAAAGAGAAGCAAGAAGAGGGGATGTTTGGGAGACTCCTGTTGAATTTTTATCTCCTTGACAGTGTCCTGGACAGTCCCAGCCGACTGGACGAGGAACACCGGCTCATAGCTCGCTACGCCGCCCGGCTGGCCGCAGAAGCAGGAAACCTGGTGAGTGAGTAGAGGGTTCCAGTAGCACAGCACATATTAGCGTTACTTGAACGCAAGTGATAGGGGAACAGTCAACATGAAACTCAGGAGGATGAGCACTTCAGGGACAGGAGAGGAGTGGGTTTAGGGAAGGGATTTCAGTGGTCTTTAATTTTATGATATTCTGTCTTCAAAAAGTGAATCAAGAACAGAAAATCAAAGAGTCAGTTTATTAATTCTTTGAAAAAAATCAATAAAATTAATAGATCCCTAGAGATCCTGATCAAGAAAAAAAGAAAGAAACCCCAAATTACCAATATCACAAACGAAAACGGGACGTGGCTACAGGTCCTGCAGACGTTATTAAGGATGATAAGGAAATGTTAGGAGCTACTTTTTGCCAATGAATTTAACAACCTAGATGAAATAGACACATTTCTTGAAAGACAGATTAACAATACTGACATAAAAATAAATAGGAAATCTAGCTAGTCTTAAACCTGTTAAATTGTATCGATAACTTCCCAGAAGGAAAACTTCAAGCTCACATGGCTTAGCTGTTAGATATTATCATATTCATAAAAGAGACATTATAACAATCTGACATAAACTCTAACAGGAAATAGAGGAAGAAGGAACAATTCCAAGTCATTTCATCAGACCCCTATAATCTGATATCAAAATAATACAAGACAATTACAAGAAAAGGAAATCGATGGCCAAATTCTCTTATGATCATGGGTAAAAATTTCTTAACAAAATATTAGCAAATTGAGCCCTGGCTGTTGTGGCTCAGTGGATTGAGTGCTGGCCTGTGAAACAAGGGGTTGCCAGTTCGATTCCCAGTCAGGGCACGTGCCTGGGTTGCAGGCCAGGTCCCCAGTAGGGAGTGTGCGAGAAGCAACCACATATTGATGTTTCTCTCCCTTTATTTCTTCCTCCTTTCCTTTCTCTCTAAAAATAAATAAAGTCTTTTAAAAGAAAACTTCTTTTAAAAAAAATTAGCAAATTGAATCCAGCAGTATGCAAACAGGGTAATACTCCACAATCAAGTGAGATTTATTTTAGGAATGCAAATTGATTTAATACACAAAAATCAGCCAGTGTAATTCCCCATACTAGCAGTTTAAGGAAGACAAATATGAGGCCATTTCAATAGATGCAGAAAAAGCCTGTGACAAAATATAATCATTATTTATGGTACAACGTCTCAGTACCCCAGGAGTAGAAGAAACTTCCTCAGATGATAACAATTGCCTACAAAAAACATACAGCTAATACTACACTTAAAGGTTAATTTTCAGACTATTTTCTCTACCTAATATTCTCACAACAAGACAAAGATGTCCCCTTCTACCACTCCTATTCAAAATTGTTCTGAAGGCCCTAGCCAATGCAACATCACAAGAAGGGCATAAATATTAGCAAGGAAGAAGTAAAACTGTTATTATTTGCAGATGACATGATACTGCATAGAAAATTTCTAAGGAATCTGCAAAAACAATACTAGAACAGATTCGTGACTTTGTCACAATGTTGCAAGATACAAAGTCAATATAAAAATTTATTTTATTTACTAGCAGTAAACAAGACAGTCAAATTTAGGAAATATGTCATTGACTATAACATTAAAAATCATCAAATACAAGCACAGAGCTTAAAGGCGGAGTGATCTGAAGCCAGAACAACAGGCCGTGCGAGCGGTGACCAGGTAAAGAAACTGTGATGAGTGGCCACTGGGGTGTTTTGACACACGTCGAGGCCCAGAGTGGGGGATTTCAATAAGAGAACAATCCCGGAGTGAGCCGGGCTGGACAGGAGGCCAGATCGCTCTGGACTGCAAACACGGTATATTAACTGTAGAAATGTGTACCAGTTCATGTTTACTTTTTCATAGCAAGGTGGAGTTATGAAAGCTGCCAATAGAGAATCTTGCTTTGTTTCTCCCCCCCAAAAAGTAATGTATTCCTTTGCGTTTGTTTAGAATTCAAAAAAATATATTTTTTAAATCTCATATTAAGTCCTACATCACACTCTAACATTACAACTCTAAAGGTTAGTGAAATAGAACAGAATAGAGGGGAAAAGTCTGGGGGAAAAGCAAAGTGCCATTAGTTAAACCTCACACATATACTCAATCAGTCACAACTATTCACGTTATTTTAGCAATTAAAATTTATAAACAAAATTAATTAAATTCATTGAGATGGACAGCATCATGGTCGAGTTTTTTAAATTAGGTATATTTAATGGCATTATAGAGTCTTGTTGACTTTGCATAGTACTTTCAAAATGCCATAAATTAAAGCTCCAAAGCCATTTGACCCTGAATAGGAGATTGCAGTTCTCCTTCACTACAAACAAGATAAGTCTGTTTACACCTGATAGCTTCTGATACCAATTCTCTTATTTGAGTGAAAATGATCGTTGTTAGATGGGCTTGAGACTAAATACTGATATGGTGCCTTTCATCTTCAGTTTATTTTCTAAAGTGTAGTTGTCTTATAAATATTAGACCTCTCAGGTTGGGTTCTCCTTGACTAGATTTCTGTTACCCAGAAGACTTCTAATCTGCTAATCTCTCACTGGTACAAGTGCTCTGCCTAAAGTGGGTGTAGTGCTTAGAAGAATTTATAGCCTGCCAGATAGACTGTGCCTTGATCTTTTTACAAAACATTCCTCCACAAAGAAAGACCATTAAATCACCCCAGCAGTCGGCACTGCACCCCGTCGCGGGCTTCGGCGTCCCCCTCCCCAGGTGGCACACAGTGGCCACTGACACCGTGGCAGGCTCACCCTCGAATGCAGAGATTCTAGGTGCCCGGAGGAGCCAGGGGAACTAATGTGTTTTTCTGAAGAAGTAAACAAAACAAAACTACAGTGTGTGGAAAATCATAACAACAGTAAATTCTTAAAGTTTTATCAAAAACATCACCAGCATTAGATATACTCAGATGTTTGGGGTTTGTTTCTAAAGTAATTTTTTGTGTGTGAAAAATTAAAAATTTGCAATGGAAATCTTGGAAGAAAGGTGGAAAGGAAGGGGAAACTTTTGCATTTGCATCCCACGAAGCTGCACAGTTTTGAGATGCTTTTACCCAGGTAGCACGGTCTTAGCCACCACAGCATCTTCTTGGGTCGGTGCGCACCATTCCAGAATTCTTCTGTGGTTTCTTAGAATCACGGATCAGCAGTGTCCATGTGGCGATTTGCACACACTCAGTGACTCAGAATCCCCTGTAAAAATAGTAAGTGACAAACCTGATATTCTAATTGTGTGAAGCAATTAAAAAATAGGCCCTTGGCTTTGCCTCAGACCTACTGAATGAGAGTCTCTTGGTTTTTGATGCCTTGATTTTTATGTACAAAAGGAGTAGAAGATTCCCAGTCTTCTTCTGTATAAGCTAGCTCTGGGACCACCACCCTAAAAGACATTATTGGGTTTTTGAGAGATGAGAGAGAGATTAGTAATCCACAGCCCTCGTTAGTCTCAGTGGGCTTGGGGTGATGGCAGGACTTCCCCTGCGATACAAAGGGAAGTCTGGTTGGTATCAGGCACATACCTCCCTTTGGAATTCATCGTCACCAAGTTCATACAGGTGGGCAGCCTCCAGTGTACAGGGTCTGGCAGAAGTAAGGTCTGTGTGAGTGTGGTTGGTAGGGTAGTAATGTGGGTGTAATCATTTATAGTTTTAATTTGAGCATTTCACCTAAAATGTCATATGGTGTGCTTGCGTGTGATACTTGTCATGTTACAGAATTATATGCTTATGATTTTGTAGTAAAAGATTTTGTAATGAAAAGGGCATTATTTATGCCGGGCCCTGTATTTTTAGGAGGCCACAGAAATGCATATTACCAGACGGCAGTTCGCTGACGGTTGGCGTCCCTTGGTTGTATAACTTGTGCCCAGTTTCACTCGAGGGGGTCTCGTCTCTCATCCTGTACTTTCCAGGTGTATCTCCATCTCATTAAAGATGGTGGAGCTCTGCGAGATTGCCTGAACCTAAGAGAGTGCCGATGTAACAGAGGAAGTGATCCTTTTCACATCTCTTTTTGTAAATATCCCCACTCTACAGACAAGAAAAAAAAGGCCCAGTAAAACAAAATAACTCAAGCTCTCCATGATGATAAGTAGCAAAGGCTGGGATTCCTACCTAGCCCACCCACTTGCATTCTTACCCCACTACAGCAGATTCTCCACTCGGCAGCCAGAGCAGTGTTGTTCGGAATAAACTTTTATTGCAGGCCAGTTGTAGATCTACAGAGGAACTGTGAGGCTAGGTCAGAGAATTTCCATACCCAGTTTCCTGATACTAGCATCTTACATTAGTATGGCATGTTGCTTGCACATAATGAGCCAACATTGATACATTATTATTAACCAAGCTCCATATTTTGTTCAGACTTTGTTAGTTTTTTACCTAATGTCCTTTTTCTTTCCCAGGATGCCACATTGTACTTAGTTGTCACGTCTCCTTCGGTCCCTCTTGGTGGTGACAGTTTCTCTGACTTTCCTTGTTTTTGATGGCCTTGCTGGTTTTCAGGAGTATTCGTCACATACCGTAGAATGTTCCTTACATGGGATTAGTATGATATTTTTCTCATGATTAGACTGAGACTGTGGGTTTTGAGGAAGAAGAGGCAAGCGCCACTTTCTCTCATGTCAAGGGTACATAGGATCAGCATCATTTATCACTGTCGCTGTTGACCGTGGTCACCTGGCTGAGGAAGTGTTTTGTCAGGTTTTTCCAACATAAGATTCCTCCCCTGCCTTCCCACCGGCCTCTTTGAAAGGAAGTCGTTATGGGCAGGCCACACAGGAATGGGGAGTTAGGCTCCACTTTCTTGAGGCTAGAATGTGTTCCTGCATTATTTGGAATTGCTGTATTTCCCGTTCAGGGTCCTGTAGTGGCTTCACTCCACATTCAGAATGAAACGGAGCCTCCTGTCCTTGGCCCACTGTGATCTGGACACCAGCTTCATCTCCCAGTTCATTACTGGCCACTCCCACCCCAGCTCACTCACTGACCTGAGAACAGCAAACGCAGCAGCTGTAGGCCTGTGGCCTTTGCTCATTCCTCTGACCTTCCACTGGTTTGCTTCCTAATGTCAGTGAGTCTCTGAGAGCATTTCACCACCACCTCATTTAGAAAGAGTCCCTGTCTCAGCTCACTCTGTCTCATTACCCTGTGTTTCTTCATTGCGTTTATCACAATGACCATATATCTTTCTGTCCCGGTGTAACGTATGCTCCGTGAGGGTGGGGGCTGTATCTTACCCACTAATGCATCACTAGTTTCCAAAGCAGTGTCTAGCACACAGTGCTTGGGAAATATTTGTTGAATAAATGAATGCATGAACTATTTAATTTTTGAAGGAAATTATCTTTTGGTCTCTTCTTGCCAAAGTAGTCTGTGTCTTTATGACCTAATAATTCCCCTTCTGTTTTTTTCTCTTTAGTATCCTCTACATTTTAGAAATAAGGATACCTGGCTTTTTTTTTTAAGGAGCACTATGGTGTTTAAGATAGTAAATAAATAAAATTCTCAGTTTCTCTGTTATTTAATGTGTAGCTGACAGTGTTTAAAATCTGACCTGGTGAAATAAGCCCTGGTGAAAAGTGGACATTTGCCAGTGGGGCTCTCCCCGTTCTGTCCCCAGGCACGATACCCCAGTGGGAGAGCTGCCTCAGGGTCCCACTCTTCCTCCACCTTCCCCCGCCCATGTCTTTGTATGTAAGTGATGAAGCTCCTTGGTGCCAAAGGCTCCTGCCTGGTCAGGAGCCGCTGTCGATAATAACCCCTGATCGCTGTATTAACCTCCCCTCTGAAAGATGCCTTTGAGTACCTTCAGACACTCAAAACTGAAAAGGTTCTTTAGAAATTTCCAGTGGATTACTGTGGGGTTTTTGTCTGTTTGTTTTCTATCTAGGAAGCCGATTCCTTTCAGAGATCATTTCCTCCTAATTTTCCCTGGTCCCACTCTAATAAGAAGCCATTAGTTTGAACTCCAGTTTTCAGAAATTGTAAATCTATTATTCATAGCAGGTTCAGTCTCAGGCAAGCCATTTTTCTGAGGTTCAATTCAGAGTCTCACAAGATTCTTAGTATAATATAGAAAATTCGCTGAATTGGCTGCTGGTCCACTCGTCTCTGGAGGAGAACAAAGAAAAGAAAGAAAAATACTTGGTAAAAAGCCTCCCACCCAGATTTGCTCTGGGCTTTGCCCCTGTTTGTTTAGGAAACGCACCTTCAGGCTCTAGATAGGGGTCAAGGTTCCTGCTTCACTGCAGGTCAGGTCTGGGGCAGCACTGAGAGTGTGCAGAGTGAGGCGCAGCCATCGAAGGGCCTTCACTGAGAGCTTTCGCTCTGGTTAACAGCAGAGGGAAGCCTCACCTGTTCACCTGTTTTCCTAGTTCGTGTTGATTGGCTTCCGTATTCTTAAAGGGGGTAACAAGTGTTGTAAACATCAGTGGACTTACAAAACAAAACCACAGTGATTTCTTCAAAGATAATATATAAGTGACCGATAAGCACACGGAAGCGTGCCCAACACATTAGTCATGAGGAAGATGTAAACCGATTCCACAACGAGATAGCGCTTCATCCCTACCAGGATGGCGATGATCAAAACGAAGGACAATAACAAGTGTTGAGGAGGACATGTTAAAAATGGAATCCTCATGTGTCAAGAGTAGGACTGTAAAATAGCTCAGCCACTTTGGAAAACAGTTCGGCAGGTCCTCAGATGGCAGTTACCATGTGACCCAGCAATTCCCCTCCTAGATGTCTACCCAAGAGAGATGAAAATACATCTCCATGCAAAAACTTGTCCACAGATGTTCATAGAAGCATTATCCAAAATAGCCCAAAAATGGGAACAATTCAAATACCCACCCACTGTTGAATAAACAAAATGTGGTGTGTCCATATCATGGAATGTTGAGCAGCTGTACAAAAAGAATGGAATACTGATACATGTGACAACATGGACGAACCTCGAAAACATTTTGCTCCGTGAAAGAAGCCAGATATAAAAGCTCATGTATTGCATAATTCCATTTGTATGAACTGTTCAGAATAGGCAGGTCCAGAAAGACAGGAACTAGATTAGTAGCTGTTGGGTGGGGAAGGGGCTGTGGGGAGTGACTGCTAATCAGCTGGGGTTTCTTCGTGGGGGTGATGAAAACGTTCTGGAATTAGTGACGGTGATTTCACAACATCACAACTCTTCTGGAAAGCACTGTATTCTGTCAAAGGGTGGGTGGGGTTCATGGCCTGTACATTACATCTCATTTTTTAAAACAAACCCACAGTTAGATACGTCACACCCCCCACTAGAGTGATTAACACTAAAAAGACAGTGACAAGTGTTAACAGGACGTGGAGCATCGCTCCCTGATTCATTGTTGGTGTGACTATAAAAGGGTATAGCCGCTTGGGAAAACAATCGGACAATTCCTCCAAACATCAAATACCTTATAACTCAGGAATTCCACTTTTAGGTGCTTGCCCAAGAGAAATGAAAACAGACACGAACACATAGCTGCTTCACTGAATAGCAGAAAGCGGCAACAATGGAATGCTACTCAGCAATAAAAAGAGGGAGCTCCTGACTCATGAAGCAACGTAGATAAACACCAAAAACATCATGCTAAGTAGAAGCTAGAAGCCAACGACTGCATGTTATATGATTCCACTGACAAGCAGCTCCTAGAAAAGGCAAAGCTAGACAGCAGACCAGTGGGTGCCTGCACTGGGGGATGGGAGTGAGTGGCAGTTGACCCAGACTGGCACGAGGGGCATTTTTCTGTGGTGGTGGAGATGTTCTAAAGCTGGACTTCGGGTGACTGGCTCCACCACTGTTTAAACTCACTAAGACTCATTGAACTGTACACTTAAGATGGGTGGGTTCTATGGTAGGTCATTCTTACCTCGAAAATTACCCAACAGTCTGTCTAGGACTCTGGATATATTTGAATCAGGGGGAAAAAGCCACCTTTCTGTCTCCTCACTGCAGACCCGCCCTGCCACGGACCTGAGCTTTAACTTTGATGCCAACAAACAACAAAGACAGCTCATTGCAGAACTGGAAAACAAAAACAGGTAAGAACACACAGGCTGAGCCGCTTTCTGAAGTCCCAGATTATCACGTGAGGATCTCGTTTTCCTGGCAGACTAGATGGCTTTTGACAACAAAGGAAGAACCTTGGCCCCCACCCCCTGCCCCCCAGTGAATATAGGCCAGCCCAAGTCCAGTAAATTCAGAGTAAGACTGGTAGAGATTGCAGTGCAAGAGTGGAAACTTCTGACGGAAGAGGGAGCTGTGAGGCCCTCTTCCTTTCTTCTCTGTCTCCAGGGAGATCCTGCAGGAGATCCAGCGGCTCCGCCTGGAGCACGAGCAGGCTTCCCAGCCCACCCCGGAGAAGGCCCAGCAGAACCCCACGCTGCTGGCCGAGCTGCGGCTGTTGAGGTAAGAGGCGGGCTATTGCATCAAATGATAATCTGCTCCGGTAGGAATTTATATCCCAGGAAATCAAATCAGTGGGATAGAATCTGTTTTATCAGTGTAACTAGTCAGGTCAGAACAAACACTGAAGGTTCCACTCCTTCCATTATGGCTTCAGGCACTTGGGTTCCTTTGTTAGTCCCTCTGAGAACTTCTGCCTGCATTACAGAACTAGGCGAACACCCATCTCCAGCTCCATGCCAAGGAGAACAGGGCTTATACTTCTGTGGTTGCTTCAGGAAGACTGTGGTGCTGCATTCCATCTTCCTGTCTTGCTCATCACTCTGCCTGCAGGAACTCTCAGCAGGAGTAATGCTCTCCCGGACCTAAGGATCTGTTCTCCTGGCTCTTCCTAGTCTGAGCAGGACTGTGTTGGAGGAAGAGTGCTTCCCACACACATCTTACTGAGACCCGAAACCAAGTGCGAACCCCTCACACCATGGTTGGGGGACCTTCCCACTCCCACATAAATATGAACTGTCCCGAAGATCGAGAGGCTCAGGGTGCAGGACCAGGAGAGTAGAGAGCAACTCCGGTTCCATTCAGATGCTGTTGTGGAGGGAATGAGGTCTTCCAGAAGAGCAGAGCATGAGTGCGGTCTGATCAAAGTTATTAGGCTCTGATTTGCTGTCAGTCTTAGAAAGATGTGTGTGTCTTCTGCAAGTGGAGACAGTCTGGAAACTGAGTGAGTGACGCGAGCCTCACTCACCAGACCTCTAGACTTCCGGCTGGTGGTTTTTTTCTGTTCAGGCTGTGACATGTAACATTCCATGGTGGGTTTTAATATGCTGTCGTCTGGGATTCTAGCTGTGTGTCCTTTCTGAGTTCTTCTTTTGACTTAGGTCATGTAGCTTCTCAACCACGACTTCTTTTCCTAGAAAAGAGAGAAGATAGTTTTTCTATAACTCATCCTGTTTAGATTTATAGCATTCATAAGTAAGTCATAAAGAATCTTAAGGGTGCAGATGAAAATCATCAGAGGTGGTGAGATCCTCCTTTTCCTAAAAATTCATTGTAGTTTCTAAATTTAGTTGGGCGAGATGTCGGTTGCTCTGTAGTCCATGGCCACACGGCCATCGAGAAGGATGCTGGGTCAGTTGGTGATGCGTACAGGCAGAGCACCTGGGCTCTCTACCGCACACTGATACCGAAAGAAGGAAAGTACCAACCGACAGATTAGATGTGGAGACGAAACTTCAAAACTTGTAGAAGAAACTGTAGGGGGATTTCTTTAGGATTTGGGAATAGAAAATAATTTCTCAGAATTACTAAGCATGAAAGAAGTTCATCAGTTCATCCATGTTAATAACTTCTGTTTATTAAAAGACACATAAAGGGCAAGGTTCATGTATAGGTACCTGGCATCCGTCTGTTGCTGATCGATATGTAGGAACTGCCAGGAGCTGCGCATGCCCGGCCGTATCACAGAACAAGCCAGAGAATTTCATCGTTAGGGTTAGTGGTGATGATTCCTGACCACCAGAGTTGTGTTTTCCTCCGTTATTACTATTCTACTGGCATATTTGGCACAATAATTTATGTGACAAAGGTGTGAAATACGGAGCGTGGTGATAAGGTGGGCCCACACCCTACTGGAGAACTCATATGTGACAAAACCACGTCATGTGTGTACGTGCCCCCTTATCCCACATCCTCACTTTCGCCTTCCCCCACAGAGCTAACCTCTGCAGAATTTGGTTTATTATCCCTTTGCTTTTGTAAACAGTGGTATCAAATATATGTGTATTCCTACATAATAAGGTATTTAGTTTTGCTTTTGTTTTCTAGACGTTATAGAAATGTTATTATATGCAGCCTTCTGGGATATTTCCCCTCCGTATTACTCTTTAGGACCCTTCCATGTTGCTGCACGTGGCTGTAGTTCATTCATTTTCACTGTGTGGTACAATTATTTGGTCGTGTCAGCACAGAGGGAGGGTACTGTGTCTAGTCCTGGGGGTTCAGGGAAGAATGAGCCAGCTCCCCTGATTGAGTTTATACCTGTGCTGGAAATACGGGGCATATAATGATTCTATCCTCAAACTTTATAATCTAGTTTTGGAAACAAAACATAAAATAAGTTGCTAGTCAGCTAAGTAACAATATACAATGTTAATAAATAGTATGGATATTACAAGAAATCTGACTAGAGTGTTATAAGAACCTAAACCTGCACAGGCTAGAAGCAGTTAGGCCCATGGAGCGGGGGAAGTTGAGCGAGACCATGAGAGGTAGGTATGTCTTGCATGGAGTGTGAGACAAACCATTTCCGATTAGAAGTGATGTTGGGGTTCAGCATGATCCCCCAAATAAATATAACACATCTCAGAGAGGGGAAAGGCTCTCAGAGCTAAGAATTTATTTTCAATCATCCATGGAATTAATCTTTAAGTGCCAGCGATAGGAGATAAAATTAGTTAGATAATTGATACCAGATTCTGGAGAACCTTAAGCAATAAGTCATTGGAACTCCTTGAGGAGTTTCAAATAATGATTTCCTTGAGTTAACTAGAGGTTAACTGAGTACACACGGGATGTGTGATAGTTTATTAAGGCTCATCCCTTAACCTCGAGGGTTCTGCAACAGTGGGAATGACAGCGCAGCAATGCAGGGTGAAGTAAGGTGCCACAGAGAAGCACCGATTGTTGTAGTGATGAGCTAAGCAGGACCTGATACCTGCCGAAGTAGTCAGGAGCAGCTTCCTGGAAAAAGTGGTTTGGGATAGACTTGAGGAAGTGAATAATATTTGGAAGGGTGGGTAGCTGTGAGCTGTAACTTGATGGGGTCTGTTTAGGGAAAAGTGCACCATCTGGAGGTCCAGACCTGGAAGGAATAGGAGGTGAGGCACTGTGGACAGGATTGTGGGTGGGGTCTGGAGCCGAGCTCTCCCACAGAAATACACTGGGAAGCACGTGCCCAGCTAAAACTTTTCTAACACCCACAGCGAAAAACTGAAAGCAAATAGGTATCATTAATTGTAATGCTGTCTTTTACTTGACCTTATATATCCAAAATACTGTCATTTTCACATTTGATCATCATGAAAACTTACTAATGACATAATTACTTTGTTTTGTCCACACTAAAGTGTGTGAAATCCAGTGTGTGTGCTCCTTTCAATGCATCTCAGTTAGGACTAGCCACGTGTCAAGGGCTGGGGAGGCACATGTGGCTCGTGGTTACCCTGTGGGGCAGCGGAGGCCTAGACTGTGCAGAGCAAGAGGCAGTGATGCAGACATTCTATCGAGGTCATTACAGAGGATGATGGAATGAACGCGCTTTCCTCTGAGCAGCACCGCAGACCTCACAAAACACTTGCATCGTCGTTACCTTTTTTTCTGGTATTCCTCAGAGCATTGCTGATGTTGTACATTATCGGCCCCCTTTCACAGAATAGGAAATTGAGGCTCAGACAGGTTAAGAGACTTGTCCAAAACTGCACATTTAGAAAAGGATGGGCCTCGAGCCTCCCACCGCTTTCTGCTCACTGTAGTCCATGACATCGGGATCAGGCAAGCTCAGAGCCATCGGGTGTGTGCGGTGAGCAGCACTTGGAGAAGGTGAAAGGAGGGAGACTAGAAAGATGGGTGCCTAAATTTCCAGGGAGGGATTATCTATAATAATAATGTCATTGCCTATAGGACAGAAACAGGAAAGTGTCGCAGAGGACTGACTTTTTCAGCAGTGACTCCTGGAAGGAAATGGGGCAGAGATGGGGGAGCTGGGAAGGAGAACTTCGGGGGAGGGAGGCTTGGTGGCGGGCACACTTGGGTGGCCAGCACTGACACAGAACCTGTCCTCAGGGAAGAGCAAGTCACCCTGGTGCCTGTCGCACGTCTAGAACCGGTGTCAGGTGCTGGAAGCATGGACCGCTGGACCCTGGTTTTCCCGAGCGGTTTTCATGCCTTTTCTCCACCATTAATTTAAGTTTGGACTGGTTCTATGCATTTTTCTAAATGAGGTGTTTGACTTCCTGACAAACAATTTTTTCAAACACTTTAATACTACTATTAATAATAAGTTTTCTCTGTTTGGCCATGTATACCTTTCAGAGCATTTTTATGCTATTCTCATAGTAATAATAGTAGGCAAAATAGGTATCTAACCCCTTTGTACATAAGGTATCAGAGGTTAAATGGCCTGCTCAGCATCTCATACACTGGTAAGTAGCAGAATTGGGTCCAAAACAGACATTACCTGGCCTCAGACCCTGTATCTTCCAAGTTTCGTTTCTGATGGGCTTTTCCTCTTGGACAGGCAGAGGAAGGATGAACTGGAGCAGAGAATGTCGGCTCTGCAGGAGAGCAGGCGGGAGCTGATGGTTCAGCTGGAAGGGCTCATGAAGCTGCTGAAGGTAAGAGCTGGTGCCCACTCTCGGCCTCCTCTGGCCGCTCGCTGTCTTGTCCCCCACCCACCTCCAGGGCAGCTCGGGCCTCCCACCCACTGTGATGTCGGGACAGGAGGAGGCTGGAGGCTGACGTATTGCTACCTAGACCCAGTTTCTAGGTGAACCTCCATTACGGCAGTCTAATTCATTATTACAGTAATCTGCAGTGGTAGAAAGCCTGATTATAAAAGAAGAAATTAATAACTGGGGCCAGAGTAATGTCTTTGAATAGTTGCTTTTGTGGATCTTTATAAATAGGACATTAGCTACGTATTAAATGCATATTTCCTAACTATTTGAAGTTTCTTTTAAGACAAGTATTCAGATATTCCACCTACAAGTATGTCCTTTTTTAGTATTGCAGAGGCACACTGATCTTATCAAGCCAACTCTAATCGATAACTTTGCTATATTAGAAGGAATAAAATAGCATGTTAGTTCTAGGTTTGGTAGATTGGGGCTTCAATAAATCTGGAATGATTCAAATCTCACTATTTTTTGTTGTAAAATATATTACAACCCCTACACCCAGAGCAGAGAGGGGCATGCTTGGCATGCAAATGCCCTCTCCTGGACAACTTTATGAGCACCGAACAGAAATACTTCCCCAGCCAGGGAGCAGCAGTGCCGGAGCACGTCTGTTCCGGCCATTGATTCCCAAGGCCCGTGCTCTGAAACCGCCGTCTGTTAAGGCAGGGCAAAGTCAGCAGCCGCAGCGGCAACGGGAAAATGTGTAGTGCTTCAAGTGCCGGGCCGGGCGGGGCTGGGTTTAATCCTGTGATGGAGGGGAGTCTCTGAAGGTATTGAAAAAAGAGTTAGGAAGATGTGCAGAACAGGTAAAAACTGGGAGGAACTAAAGGATAAAAGGAGACTAATGAAACCATCCAGGCCCGAAGTGATGAGGTGACTGGGGCGATAGCCCAAGAAGTTATCAACTTGGAAAATACCAACTCTCCTTCAAAGCAGTTCCTCCATTCTAAACCATTCCTTAAAAATGAAGCTAGGGGGATTGGCAACTGGGTAAATGGGTTTTAAACTGGCTTTCGACTTGCTCAAGGCAATCACTTCTTTTAGTCCTGAGCAGTTTGTTTCTTGCTTTGGTCCAGGATGTTGGGGTGGTTTTGCCTGGATGCGGTTCTACACTGACCCCGTCCGCAGGACTTCTCCTGAGAAACGTGTGATGTCTAAGTGGGTCTTGTTTAAGGGAAACCTGATGCATAAGACCTGGCCCAGATCCCTCCAGTAACTGTCAAGTATCCAGCTAAGCAGCCCGTCAGCCACTCAGCATCTGCAGCCTCGTGGGGCTTTGGAAGCCCAGCTGGTGGGAGGTTAGCCCACCGGTGGCTCAGAAATGACAGGGGATCCACGCATTCCTCCCCTGTGTCAAAACTCCCTTTCAGAAAATGCCCTCAAACATTACCCGGACACAGAGGGGAAGGTGCCCCACGCTCAGTTTTGTGAAAAGTGAAACGTTTAGGAAAATTAAAGGAAGTGAGAATTTCCTCTAACTACCACTATGCCTTCCCGTCAGCTGGTTGCCCTCAGTGTGCCTTGGGGTCCCTGGCTCAGAGCCCCGCGTGCATTGCCGTGGCCTCATAGTTCAACTCTGATGCTTGCCGTCAGGGGCCAAGCAGAATGTGCTGAGGCCTGGAACTCTAATCCCGAACCCCGAGGTTCTTGCCTTTCTAGCTGTTGTCTTGTGGTTACAATTTCAGTAAAAGAAGCAGGATCCCGCTGCCTATTCAGTAGGATCCCCATCCAGGTGCTTAATCAGAAATCTTATTATTTACCCTCCTGACAGGTGGAGGCCATGCAGACTGGGAGGAAGGATTTACAGATTCCCCAGGGAATGTTGTCTTCTTTTCCACTGAGGAGCATTCACAGCTGAAATCTCATTCCTTTCCTTCCGTCTTCCTAAAAGGATTACAATCTTAATTTGTGTATTAGGTACACTCCTAAAGGGTCAGCCCCACACAGGAATCACCGACTTCTATTAAAATTTCAAAGGTGTTTTCCTACCATTAAAAATATATACATTCATCAACACATGATGAGAGTAACCTTTGGAATTCCCCTAATTTTTCTTTCAAACGCCTGTCCTGCTTCCCCGGTATTCAGTCTGCTCGCAGTTAACCCGCTCACAGAGCAGCTGGAAGCAGCAGGTCAGAGGGACAGTCAGGCCCGCGGTCTGGGGCGCTCGTGAATTGAAGCTCGCCACACGTCACGTTTCCACTTCGCAGGGTGTTCCGTCACTTCCCTGCTTCAGTGAAATACTACGTGCCTCGTCTGTTTATCTGAAAAGTAACTGAAAGAAGCATACATATGACGTGCCACCATTGTTTATGAATTCACCGAAAAAAAAATCATACATCCTTTTTTTTTTTTTGGACCAAGGCTGAGTAAAAATTAATCATACATTTAACAAAAAAGCATTGAGTTCCTGAGTGTCGTGTTTAGATATTTGGCATGTGAGGGTGAGTAAGACTCCATTCCTACCACCGAGGAGTGTCAGAGACCTTACTGCTTTGTTCTTAATGACATGATGCGGGCTGTCAGTCAAGCTCCCTGTCTCAGAGGGTCTTCTCCCTCCCTGTTCCCCTGATGAATGAGCACGTGGATGGTTCTGCCTCCTACTTCTTATTTAATCTAGAAATGGTTATGTGTTGGTATTTCAGTTTCTAAATTATGTTCCCAATATTTTTCTACATCATTTTCCATATTCCCCTTATTGCTTTGGAAACACATTTACCAGATAAATTGTGCAGTTTGGAATTTCAACGTCGTTTGCAAATGAGGCTTCAACATGAATTTTTAGATAGGTGACTGCAGGGACTGTGGCATTCCTCTGGGCGCCTGGCCGGGCACTCCCTGTGTGGGAGAGCCCCTCACGCTGCCGGCGGCAGAGCAGGTCCAGATTCGCACTTTGTAACAAAGGTAGTATTGCCCTCTTAAACCAGGCTGGCTCCTGCGCCTCGTCACCAGTCAGTGTTTACTGGCCCTAACTGACCGATCGATAACAGAGATGTTCTAAGACCTTCTATCTGGCCTGTTTTTTGTGTTGACAGAGCCTTCAAGGCTTTATCCGAATGACTTTTGTGAGTTTAAATTATACAACACCGTCCTAAATAACGCTTTGCCGAGTCCACCCTCTCCCAACCCCGGTGCTCACAGAAGCCTCTGAGTCCTGCAAGTGCTGCCCCGTCACCTCTGTCCCCACCTGACACCTGGGTCTAGTGCAGGGTTAATGGTTTCCTGTCTGCACAAACTGCATACAAGTCACCAGGTCTGCAGACAAACTTGAAACATTGCTTTTTGAAACTTCCCTGTTCTGTTGAACCAAAGCAGTGTTTTCTCCAATCCCACACCTGGAGAAAGCAGAGAGAATGGGAGGTGTCCTAGGGCCAGTTCTAAGAAATTACAGGCTGGTCTTTTGACCTCAGATGCAATCTCAGCCCGTCACGATTGCCGCATCCCTTCCTTACCATTTCAACTTGCATTTCAACACTTCGTGCCAGCAAAAAAAAAAACCCACGTTTTTAAATTGTTTCATAGCTCTACTAGGACTGTTTGCCTTACCAGTGAATGGGAGAAAGTGTTCTGTCCTACAGGGACGCCTGGCTGGGAAGGGAGATGGCTTCCCAACTGCAAACCCTAAGCCCTTCTAACTAGAGCCGGGAGTGCTGGGTGCAAAAGACCCTGACTCCTCAGGGCAACTCAGCTCGCGCTCAGGGCCCGCTCCGTCTGGGCCCCTGGGAGCGTAGGTTTGGCCAGGCCTCTCACAGCTGGCTCTCACTATGAGAACATCTCCTGGGGCTGACTTGGAAATGTGTAGTGCCCCTTTGGTTTCCAGAAGTCCATGTCTCTCCCTTACAGGAATAAAATTATTTTCTCCAAATTTGTACTTCCTCTTTCCCTTTTGTAATTGCTTGGCTTTCCTGAAATCATTCTCGCCACCGCATGCAGATGTGCACGGAAAAGCCCTCGTCCTTTCCTAAGACGCCCCCTCACGTGGTCCGTGGAGACCGCCTGGACAGAGGGGTCCAGTTTAAGTGGAACCATTGCAACAGCGTGTAGATGCGCGTGCTTGGGGCAAAGAGCAGAGGCTTCCTATCCACGGTTACCCACGACCAGGCACCAAAAGGAAGCGAAGACGCCCATTAAAAGACAGAGTGACTGAGGAACAACAGACAGGACAAGGAGAGGGAAACTTGGAAGTGTTGATCTCTCTCTGCTGTGCTGCTCTCTCTAGCACCGGGGGGCACATGCTGAGAGCCCACGGCCAGCGGGGGCTGCTGCGCACCCTCGTTGTGAGGCTCCAAAGGTGGAGACCATCTTGTGTTTCTAGAGCTTTACACGTTAGAAATACTAAGTAAACCCATGTGAGTTCATGCAAAAGTGAGGTCCTTCGGGGCCCTGAAGCAGTTTCAGGTTTACCGGGGAAAATGCTGCATTCTTCAGAAAAACCAAAGCAGCCTGGAAGAAGTGGAGGGGAGGGCCCTAATTCAGAGATGAGTCTGCGCATGGGGATGCTGTCTGGGGAAGTTCCTCGAGCACTGGCTCTCAAACTGGCAGTTGTCGGAATCAGCTGAAAGGCTCGTTGAATCCACTGCCGTGTCCCATCCTGAGAGTTTCGATCCAGTCTTTGAGGGGTGGGGTCCAAAATCTGCGTCCCCAATAGGTTTTCAGGTGCTGCTGCCGCCTCTGGTCTCTCTTCCACACTTTGAGGACCACTGCCTGGATAAGTGTGCCTGAACTCCTAAGAATATTATGAATATTGAAAAGGTTATTGGGCTTTTGAGTCATGGTGTTGAGCCCCTTCTTTGGGGTTTCCCCAAGTAGTTATATGTGGGGAAAGTCAGACACTCGAAGCCTTTTTGATGCATCATGGGATGAAATCAGACCAGGTGGCTTTTAAGGTTCTTTCCTTGAAACTCTCTAGAAGTCAGCACTTAATGTACTGGGTGGGGCAGAGGCCAGCTGTTTGCTCCGTCCCACTGATGATGCTCGTGGTGCTCAGGGCTTTGATCTCTGAACCCACGGGCCTGGCCTCACTTGCCCTGTTCTTCTGTCATTTCTTCCAAATGTCTGTGGCGATGGGCATTAATCTCTCTTGTTTTCCCTCTGCCTTTTTGTTTTGTTTCATTTCCGTCACCTCTAGGAGGAAGAGCAAAAGCAGGCAGTAAGTGAACTTCAGAGTTCTCCACCTGGTTCTTGCTTGTTTTGCATGTTCTTTTCCTCATGTAAATCCTTTCTCCTCCCCTCCCTGCACAAGGTCGTCTCTGTAGAATCGATCATGTGTGAAACCCTCAGCAGTTCTCTCCATGGTCTTGTAAAGTGGCCTAAAAGTCCCCATCATGTCACCTAGTAGAGCATGTTCTTATTTGAAACCAGAGCTTGTTGAATTATTTTTCAAAGTACACATCTGTTGTGTTTATTTGAGTATGCATGACTATGCTGGCTACCATTGCATTTTCCTGCTCTTGCTTTCTCTGCTGCTTCCTGTCTGGAGTGACATTAATTGCTTGAAACAGTTCTTGGAGGGGTGGGGGTGACCTCAGGTCTAAATACTCTGTTCTGAAGGATGGTGCATGAAAATGGGCAGTTCTTTTGATAACTTCACATGTCTTTAGTCCTGCACAGGCTTCTGGATGCTGCAGCTCCAGTTGCCTTCTTAACAAAGTTACGAAGTTAACACAATGAGAACTGAGGGACTGATGATGCTGTGATTTCCTGTTCAGAGCCTGCCCAGAGGGAGCTCTGGTTCCTCTAGGCTGCGTGGCTGTTGCATGGTGTTTAGGGAAGGGTTATGTTTGTTTTCATTTATCCTGATAGCTACTAACACACACACACACACAGTCAGTCGAGGGCCTATCCCCAATGGTAACACCATCTGTTCATGTGGCACAGCGAGGTTCCCAGAGCATGCGTCTTTCAGATAAGCTAGAGCTGACGCTTAATTTACCTCAGGGCTTTTTGAAAAAAAATGTTTAAACAAACTTTTGTATTTTCTTAAAAAACTCTAGGAAATCTTATGGACAGATTCCATTTTCCAGTACCTTTTACATTTTTCCTCTGAAATAAAATATGCAAAAATACTGCAATAAAATATGCAATTAGGGAAATTTGCAATTCTGCGTGTTTCATTCCATACATCTTTTCTTTTTTAAATATATTTTATTGATTATGCTATTACAGTTATCGCATTTTTTTCTCTCCTTGATTGCCCTCCGCCCTGTACCCCTCTTCCTGCCAGCATTCCCCCACCTTAGTTCATGTCCATGGGTTGTACATATAAGTTCTTTGGTTTCTCCATTTTCCATACTATTCTTAACTTCTTCCTGTCTATTTTGTAACTACCAATTATACTTCTTACTCCCTGTACCTTTTCCCTCATTCTCCCTCCTCTCCCTCCCCACTGATAACCCTCTATGTGATCTCCATTTCTGTGAATCTGTTCCTGTTCTAGTTGATTGCTTAGTTTGTTTTTGTTTTTGTTTTTTTAGATTCAATTATTGTTAATTGTGATTTTGTTGTCATTTTACTATTCATATTTTTGATCTTCTTTTTTGGGGGTAAGTCCCTTCAACATTTCATATAATAATGTCTTGGTGATGATGAACTCCTTTAACTTGACCTTATCTGGGAAGCACTTTATCTGCCTGTCCATTCTAAATGATAGATTTGCTGGATAGAGTAATCTTGGATGTAGGTCCTTGCCTTTCATGACTTTGAATACTTCTTCCCAGCCCCTTCTTACCTGCAAGGTTTCTTTGGAGAAATCAGCTGATAGTCTGATGGGAACTCCTTTGTACGTAACTCTCTCCTTTTCTCTTGCTGCTTTTAAGATTCTCTCCTTATCTTTCATCTTGGCTAATGTAATTATGATGTACCTTGGTGTGTTCTTCCTTGTGTCCAACTTCTTTGGGACTGTCTGAGCTTCCTGGACTTCCTGGAAGTCTGTTTCCTTTGCCAGATTGGGGAAGTTCTCCTTCATGGTTTGTTCAAATAAATTTTCCATTTCTTGCTCTTCTTCTCCTTCTGGCACTCCTGTGATTCAGATGTTGGAACATTTAAAGTTGTCCTGGAGTTTCCTAAACCTCTCCTCATTTTTTTTTGAATTCTTGTTTCTTCATTCTGTTCTGGTTGAATGTTTATTTCTTCCTTCTGCTCCAAACCGTTGATTTGAGTCCCGGTTTCCTTCCCATCACTGTTGGTTCCCTACACATTTTCCTTTATTTCACTTTGCATAGCCTTCACTTTTTCCTCTATTTTGCAACCATACTCAGCCATTTCTGTGAGCATCCTGATTACCAGTGTTTTGAACTCTGCATCTGATAGGCTGGCTACCTCTTCATTGCTTAGTTGTATTGTTCTGGAGCTTTGGGCCATATTTTTTCATTTGGGCCATACTGTTTCATCTAGGGGCACCTGTTACATAGTAACCATCTCTGACCCTCCTACCAGTGTGGATGAGTGTTTCTTATTTAACTCCTTGGTTGTTGGACTTCCATACAGTTCGATTTTCTGGCAATTCTGGTTATTTTTTGTTTTTAAATTTGTTACTATCCATCTTTTGGTTATGTGAGGAGGCAAAGTGTATCTACCTACACCTCCGTCTTGGCCAGCAGTCCAGGGTTTTTTTTTTTTAAAGAGAGAAATATGAGATGTTAATTCAAAAAATTAATCATGTCTTTTTCATAGAACAAATTTATCTGTTTCAGATTAAGAATGGGAATTACATTTATTATTATTTGCATTAGGAGAGCAATGGAATCATAGAGCAAAGGGGAGAAGAAAGGAAGCAGGAGAGGATAAGTGACAGGAGGAGGTAAGAAAGGAGTGACAGACTGAGGGAAAGAGGGTAGGAAGAGAGAGCGTGGTGTTAGGAGAGGCAGACAGCCCGGAAATCCCAGGGGCTTTAATGTAAAGCTTGTTATCTTCATTCACATGCAGTTTATTGCTTTGATCTATGGCACTTCCATATCAACAGATACGTTGACATGGGCAAAGCAGAAGACCAGGATGGCGAGTGAGGTGCAGCAATTTAAGGCATCTACCAGGAAGTGACACACATCACTTCCGCTCCACTTCATTGGCCAGAACCAGTCACATGACCACACATCACATCCAGTTTGCTTAGCAGAGGCAGAGAAGCAGATACCAGTAATACGTAGGTGCAAAGTAGGAAGGTCTATCCTTCCTGCTCCCTTCTCCACTCGGTCCCTGGCAGTCTCACCCCCTGGCTTTCGACTGTACCTTTCCTGCTGATACCACGCACCACCTCACCTGTGGTTGCTGACCACGAGTGTTCTCCTCCTTCTCTTCACCCTTCTACACCCCCGAGATGTACACTCTATGGTCAAAAACACTTGCTGGAAATGTTCCGGCAGTCCACCCAGACTTGCATCTCCTGACCCCTCTCTAAATGTGCCAGCTCAGAGTGAAGCACGTACTTGAGAACACCCTACACCTTCTTGAGAACTCTCTTGCAGAGGGGGGCAGACATTGTGGGTATTTATTTATTTTTGGCAGCAGTAGAACCTCCAATAGACATTTCATTTTTTAAAAAATCTTATGGATTATTGTGTAATCCAAGAACCAGAAATTACCGCTGCTGGTGTATTATTTCTCAGGTCAATTTAAAGCTATCCTTGGGCAGACAAGGGAATACACTAATGTGTTCATTTCAGTGACTTTGATTCTGTACAAGACCATCATCCCTTTGAAGTTGGCAAAATGGGAAGCCAGACCCAGGCCGCTGAATCCTCCAAGTAACAAGCCACTTGTGTGTATGTGTTGGGAATTGCCCGTTGCCACATTTTGGGCCTCTCTCATTACTTGAGTCAGTTGGGATATCAAGTGGGACCCTGCCCCTTCTGACTCCCAGAACCAAGCAGATAACCCTCTACTTCTACACCAGAGAAGGCATGGTGTAGGCTGGCCCTCTCTGACCACAACCCACCAAATATGCCTAAAGGAAGGGCGTTCCGTATTTAGTTAGCCGTGGTGGACCCCGAGGACTCCAGCAAGCCTCACGAGTGGTAACTTTGTAAATTTAAGAGAAAATACTTAAAAAAAAATACATAACAACAAATAAAAACTTCCTCTGTCCATTAAAAAGATGATTGGCAAACCTCTTGACGTGCTCATGGGTCATTTCCCCTCTTGGCCGCTTAACCTTTGGACACAGTCTCACTGGGAAGTGATTCACATGCCTCTGAAATCTTCGGGACTCTCCCCACCCCCTACCTCATGCTCTGAAACGGAAGCCTGCAGCAGCTGCTGCTCCCTCAAAGGCAAAGGGTTGCCATTTATTTATTAACCCAGCAGTGTCTTACTACCCATGTTCAAGGCAGTGAGCCTGGCCTTTTGGAGGATAAAAAGAGAAATCCTCCTACATGAATCCCACCTTCAAATAGCATGAAAGTTACTTCGTGCTTGGCGTGATGCCCTAAATACAGGAACACAAGCCTGGTCAGAGACATCTGAGCCTTCGGCACCCCTGCTGCCACCCTGAGTTTGCAGACTGCCCGGTGTCTCAGTGAACGGGGACCGATGCACTGGAGTGCGTGGCTCTGCCGTGACCTGCAGCCTGGGCCCTGTCCCCGTCTGTGTGCGCAGACTCAGCAGTCCCTGCACACAGACATCCTCCTCAAGGTCCGCTGGTGCCCGCCCGTCAGGCTGGGCTTTTATACTCACTACAGGGACTTGGCACCTTGTCAGTTTGGGGTTTTGTTCAACTTTCTCCCCCAAGAGGAAATGCCATTCCAATATTTAAAATAGGCATTTGTATTTCACTCCCCCAAGAAATGACTGAATGCCTATAAGGAGCTGGCAGTCTTGAGAACACGCGGGAGGCAGCTTCGGGTCTTTGCAATACTCCCAACGTTTTTCTTTAGTCTCATTGGGGACGGGCTGGTAGGTTTGCTTACCTGCTTTCTTATTTCCCTCCTGTGCTGTGCTTGTCATTTCCTCTCCTGACCAGAATGCACACAGCCTATGGAAGTGTCTGCCAGGGTGTCCAGGAAAAGCCTACACACCAGGCAGGAGAACTTGCCTTCTACTGGAGGAATATTGAATTCCCAGGACCACCGTGTGTCCCCCCAGAACATTCCAGTCTGAGTCTCAGCAGAGAATCAACAGAAAAGAATGAGTGAATGGTGGTTTCTAGGTTTTGAGCCTGAAGCCTTGGAAAATGATGAATACCAGTGACTGAAAAACCAAAAATGGGGAGGAGATCTGGGTTAGGAAGGGTACTTTGGTCTGGTTTTGAAGCTATTAAGTTACAAAGAATAGGCAGGCAAGCAAGCTTTTCGTCTGGTCTGCTAGATACTTGGGGATATGCAACTGGAATTTCAGTGAGAACGCAGGGCTAGCATTGTAGCTGTGCAAGTCTTCATAAAACTGGAGTTGAAATCATAAACACGAGCCTTAGGGAAAACCAATAGTAGACAAAAAGAAGAAAGTAGTGGTCAGGAAGGGTAGGATTGTGGGTTCTTGTGAAAGCCCAGTCAGTTGCAAGGAGAAAGTTAATACACAATAAGCACAGAAGCCCTTGAAATTGACAGTGAGGGAGTTATCAGCACCTTGGAAAGGAAATTTTCAGTAGAGTAGTGGAGCGCTGACAGCTCCGAAAAATGGGCTTTGTCATGTCCAACCACTTGCTTCATTCTCACCCTGCTGCATACACCCTCACCCCACTGCACACACTCACCCCGCTGCACACACTCACCCCGCTGCACTCACTCACCCCGCTGCACACACCCTGCTGCACACACTCACCCCACTGCACACACCCTGCTGCACACCCTCACCCCACTGCACACACTCACCCCGCTGCACACACTCACCCCACTGCACACACTCACCCCGCTGCACACACTCACCCCACTGCACACACTCACCCCGCTGCACACACTCACCCCGCTGCACACACCCTGCTGCACACACTCACCCCGCGGCATGCACTCACCCCACTGCACATACTCATCCCGCTGCATGCACTCACCCCGCTGCACGCACTCATCCTGCTGCACACACTCACCCCGCTGCACACACTCATCCCGCTGCACGCACTCATCCCGCTGCACACACACACCCCACTGCACACACTCACCCCGCTGCACACACTCACCCCGCTGCACTCACTCACCCCACTGCACACGCTCATCCCGCTGCGCACACTCAACCCGTAGCACTCACCCCGCTGCACACACTCACCTCAATGAAGAAAAGATTAAATCTTCAGTCTGCATGTTAGATTTTGACTCAGAACCTTGCTGACAAAACTTCATTTCTTTTCTGTCTGAACATGTACCTAACCCTTACCAACTTCAGTTTCCTCTTCTGTAAACTTCCAGCATCACAATTCTTTGATCCTTTTGTCACTGATAACCAGTTGGTATATTAGGGAAAGGCTGTAAAACAAAAAGGGGCTATAGAAGTTCAGCTAGGCTCCTTTTGCCTGGAGTGTCCTTCTGCAACTTTGAAACCCTCTGGTCCTCACTTCACTGTCTGCACTTTCAGTCACCAGCTCCTTCCCCAGGGTTTATCGTGCCAGTCGTCTGCCCTCCACTTTTCCAGACAGACAAATGCATCCCATGAGAAGGGCATCACCTCCTCCCATGAACCCACTCCTTTGGCTTATTTCCGGGACTCTTGGCCATGCCTCCCACAGGACGGCAGGGATCCCGGGTGCTCTCTTTCTGTTAGACCTCTCCCTGCCCTCAGCCTGGTTCTGATGGTCCATCTTAGCAACAAGGCTAAGGTAGAGAGCTTCCTGGCCTAGAGTCCTGAACTGAGATGAACATCTGCTTCTTTTCAGCTAAGGGAAGCATGTTCTAAGGGCTACAATAGACTCTTTTACTCTCGTCTCCCTTTACTGCTAACATAATTCGGCAAGTAGAATTACTCTCATTTGGAGCTGTAGTATAGATGTCCCAATGCTTAAAAAAGGAGAGAGGGAGGGGCCTGTATTCTAAAATTAGAGGCAATGCAGAGAGACAGTTTACTGCAGCTCAAGTGTTCCCTTTAATAAGAACCCACACCAATTCACCGCTGCTCTACAAAGCTGGCTAACCTTAAACCCTTTGGTGCCTTTATTATTATGTATCCTTGTTAACTTCACAATATACACTCACCCCGCTATTTATACATTACTTTCACCTTTCAGATTTCAACTGCTGTAGTTAACCAGCTCAGACCTCAGGAAACCGAGAGAGAATCTGGGAGACTCTCGGGCCTATAGCTGCCCTCCGGGTCATCTCCCAAATGTGCAGAAGATATCAGAGTTTATTCTTGGGCTCTTGAAAGTTCTAACCTGGCCTTAGGCCACTAGTGGCATGCCCTTCCTTCTGCAGCGGCTTACCCCCCTGGAAAAGCAGCCCTGGCCTGGTCACCCTCCGTACGCTGAATCGCCCTCATGCAGGTTTCTTATTCTCAGCACCATGGACACATGGAGCCAGGTAACTGTTTGTGGAGGGCAGGGGACTCTTCTATGTCTTGTAGGATATTTCGAAGCATCCTTGACCTCTCCCTCCTGCATTCTGGTGCCAGCTACCCCCACCGCCAGGTCCCCAGCAGGTTAAATGACCCCCCATTAAGAAGCCATGCCCTGAGCCCAGAGAACCTTTCTCTGTGACACCAGTCTGAGCCCCCAGGCCTTCTCGGTACCCCTTATTCTGGGGGTTAAGGGTGGGATGGAAGATGAAATATTCCATCACGTTCCCCCACAAATCACTGCTCCTCCCTATCTCCTGCCGCACTAGCAGCGTTGCCAGCACTCCCCACAGGCGTGCTCCCTCCCATCTCTGCTCTTCCTACTCAGTTGTCAAGTCCAGTCCACTTTTCTCCGAATGCTTGCTCTCCGCTCTCTCCTTCCCATTCCTATCACCTTCTTCATGCCAGCCTCCATCATCTGTCACTCGGCCTATGGGAAAAGCCTCCTAATGAGTCCCCTTATCGGCTGTCTCTTGCTTCCCAGTCCCTCCTTCGCTTTGCCCCAGATTCCTCCAGGCAGACCACGCTGACCTCATCATTCCCAACTGGGGGACCTCTACCAGTTCCCTCTGCCCCTGCCTAGGGTAGGTCAGCAAGCTTTCACTTCAAGGGTTAGATAGTAAATATTTTAGGCTTTGTAAGCCAAACCAACAATATTATGTAAGTACTTATATAACCACTTAAAATATAACCATTTCAAAATGTAAAGCCATTTTTACTCGTAGAATATAAAAAACAGGTATGAGCTGGATTTGGTCACGGGCTGTAGTTGCCCATTCTGTAGCCTACTCAATACACTTGATGACCACTATTTATGGCTCTGCATACTTGTGGCTCTTTCGCACCCTTCCCTTTCCCACCACATGGCTTCCGTGCTCCCCGCTCCCGGTCTTATCCCCGTGCACAGCCGCCTCTGTCCCTGTTCATGCTCTTTCCTCGCCTGCATCGCCCTTCCTGAGCCTCTTCTGCCTCTTGAAATCATACCCCCGAAGATACTCTCGGATGCCACCCCTCATCGTACCCCTGAGAAACCTTACCCTGTTCTGGAAGGTCGGAGTTAAAGCCCCTGTGTCTGTGCTGCTTTTCCTTTGTAGCTCCAGGTGGGTATGGGTTTCACCCTCCTTCGTGTGCTAGTTGCCCAACTGCCCTCAAGCCTGTGAGCCTCCCCGTGGAGACCTGGCCCCTTCGTAGCCCCAGCCCCTTGCTGAGTCATGGCAGGTAGCGCGCTGCTGAGCTGATGTGCGAAGCACGTATGTTCATCCTCACCCACCTGTGGAGAGGTTATTATCGTCATTTTATATATGAAGAACCCGAGGTGCCAGAGAGGTTAAGTAAGTTGTGCGACATCACACAGCTAGCAAAGAACAGAGCTGGATCCAAGCCTGGATTCTCACCACAATGTTACATATAACCATGGACTCGGCAGCGAGCGGTGGTGGTGAATGGTGCCGTACCTCACGGTACTAGTCTGGCCTACCCACGCAGAGCACTTAAATTCGTCTCACTGAATTTTAAAATATCAGAGATAGGTTCTGGCCGCCTGCCTGATGGTCACTGATGTAGCTGTCTGAGTAGGGGCCGGGCTGTCCTGGGAGCCTGTTCGCTTCGTGTTTCTGATGTGCAGGCGGGGTGTTTGGCATTTGCTTTATAGGGATTTTTTTTCCCCCTTAATGAGGTTCCTGATCATTGTGCCGAGAGCTGGTGTTAAAATCCTGCAATGAGAACTAATGGGATACCATTTGCCACTAGAGCAGGGCAAACTAGGAGGAGCAGACAGAAAGAGGGTAAGTCTAGTCTTGGAATTTATTAGCTTCCCTATCGAAACGTCTAACTTTCAACTTACCTTTGATCTTTGGGTTCACGGTGAGTTTTAATAGGTTGTTCTTTGTCTCAGGAGCTTTCCTCTACTAAGAAAGATAGCCAGATACCTTGCCCCCACCGCATTAAGCCTCAAGGTAAGCTTTGTCTTCTGTATAATTTAGTTGGATTTGAATAGGGACGAATCACGAAGATCGGAAACCGGGACTTTCCACTGAGACCACCAACCGGCCAGCAGACCTGCAGTGGCTCTTTCCCACCTGCAGCTGCTGTCCCCACAGCCACCACAGGGGACAGGCTAAGTGTAAGCACCGAGTTTCCTGAGGTGACGTGGGAACAAACAGGTGTCAGCCCTCTCCGGAAGGACCTCATGGCAGACTTTTCAATGGCCCTGACTTTCCAATGGCCCTGACTTTCCAACACACACCCACGACAGACAACTGGTGTTGACAGTGGTCAGGGAAGAGACACCATGGAACTCTCCGGCCCCTCTCTGTGGTGGTTAGAAGCCAGGTTTATCCTTAAACGCTGCTCTGCACTTAAGCTTGTAGGCAGGCACCTTTGCCTGGAGAGCGAGGTCTCCAGGCCTGTGCTTTATCGGTTTTAATTAACTCCCAAGGGAAGCACAACCTGTGTCTTGGCTCATTGCTACTGGTTGTCTTTCTCTTCTCCTCCACCCTACCCTCCATCGTGCGCTCGCTTCCATCCCTGGTCCTAACTCCCAGCGTCGTCACTCGTGTCAAGCTAGGCAGTTACCGTCACGTCTTGCAGCGGAACAGACAGTGTGGCATCCCATCGTCCTCTCTCTCCCTTTACTTCTGTGTTTGATGAGACAGCTGCATTTTCCTAGCAGAGACAACCAGCGCCAGCTCAAAATAGCATGTGGGTTTTGTTTTTGTTTGTTTGTTTGTTTGTTTTTTACCTTTTCTTGAAGGGAAAAAATGTACAAAGGCTATTCCTTATACATCCCAGTTCTCTATGCCTCTGTGGTTGCCTCCCCTGCCTTTCAGACTGACGGCTCCTTTCCCCCAAGGTTGTTTTTCAGTGTTTTGTTTTTCTGAGAGGGCCTCTCAAAATCGGCAGCAAAGAGGCCAGTTTGTTTAATTTAAATACACTGCAGCAAAATGAAGGTAATTGTCCACACAGGCCATCTGCTACCTGGCAGGTATCCACGAGTCAGAGAGAGAAATGGGAGACTAAAGTGTCTCCTTCTGTTGCCATGATAACAGCTCAGCTGGGAGGTTTGGGGTGCGGGGTGGGGGGAGGGGGAGAGGACGTGTGCGGTTACCAGGGCTCCTCAGAGGGCAGTAACTCTCAAACACGGGCTTTTGCCACAAGCCTCTCTGGGCACCAGAGATTTCAAAACAACTCATACCTGCTCCGTGTGGAACAAGAAGGGAAGGCAGCCGCCCCTACAGTGTGTCAGGCACCACGCCGGGGCCGGGGACGCCTGAGCCTGGCCCAGGACAGCACTTCCCGTTTCCCGGCTAAGACAGGGCCTTTCTCTGTGTGTGGCAGGTCCCTCTCTCTGCTCAGGTGCCAGCTGCGGGGAGGGATCACGGTGTCCTCAGGTCACCTCCTCTGGCACTCTCTGTACCTGTTTGACTCCAGTATTAGATTTGGGCTCTAGACAAGAGACCAAGTCACAATTGTGTTCCTCGCATTCCTCACTGGAAATTGGCCATCCTGTCAACATGCCTGGAAATTGGCTGTCCTGCTGAAAGTCGCAGTGAGCTGCAGCAGTGAGAAGCCGTGACTGACCCGAGTTCCGTCTGGCTCAGACACGCGTGCTGGGGTCCCACTGCGCCTGGTTCCTCCCAGCCTTGTGAGGCGATTAGAAGACCCAGACACGTAGCCTTTCTACTGATTGGTCATAATTGACCTTATGACCTCTATAGGCCTCATTCTCCTCAAATATAAAATGAACGTTGGACTAATCTAGAGGCTGTTTTCCTGGGGTCACAAACCCTCTGAAATTATAAACATAATTTCTGAGCTGTTTCCTTAGAATGTGATACATTGTCTTCTCAGGTTCTCAAGAGTTTTGCTGATTTAGAAGAAGTGAAGAGCCAGCAGACTAGAGAGCTTCTCAGATTATAACATTTCTCTAGCTCTGTGTTTTCAGCAGAATTGTTTTCAGCTACAAGGGACCTCTGTGTTCAGAGACCTGAGTCACAGGGCATTTATTGTGTTTAGTTATTGGTCAGACACGTGGTGAGCCTGTGCTGTATTCCGGCCTTTGTTACAGGTTACATTTCAGTAACATTCCACTGTCCTTGCATCAGGAAACCTTAAAACACCAAGCAGCGCATTGCAAAGCTTCCCGGCTTCCCAGGCTGACTGCCCCTCTCCTGGCACCGGAAACCCGGGGGCCCACGATGGTCTCATACCCTCATCGGTTAGCCTATTCCCATCCCCAGAGCCACCTGACTAGTTCCTCCACCGTCACCGACTTCTGTGTGATTCTCAATTCCCTGTAATCTCGAGGTCCCAACTGTGACACTCTCCCCGCCTGCAGTGCCACTTACCCAAGATTGGTTTGCACTGAGCACAGTGCTTGGCGCTCTCCACGGGGAGGGCCTACCTCTCAGAGCGTAAAGCCCACCTGTGCTTTTGAGGTGAGGTGCCATGGATGGCACAGCCCCGGGCTCCAGCTTCCTTTTCAGTGTGTGTCTCCAGTCCAGACCTTCCAGGAGGGCCAAGAACGAACAAACCCAGCCTGGTTCCTAGGGGACGACGGTCAGCCTGCTGGGAGTGCCGCCCGGCGCTTAAGCGCTGTCTCAGACTCCGTGAGGTCCCTACACCCAGTCTGTACATTTAAGGAGGCAGTGTGGTGCAGTGGGAGGTCAGGGGACCTGGGGCATTGCAAGGACATGGTTTTAAACGCTGTCTTTCTTGGAATAGCCCTATTCTCTTGTACAGCAGCCTGCTCCCTTTGCGTGAGGCCTAAATGGGCATCGCCTCTGGTGCTGGCTCCACCTGTGACAAAGGTGAGTTAGCTACGGAAGGTGCCCTCGCGTGACCCTGAGATGCCTCCTGAGACCCCTCTGAGGAGGATCCTTCCCTGGCAGTGCAGTTGGGGCTGAAGCAAAGCCATGCTTGCTTGGCGTTTCTGAGATGAGGTCACCTGGTGGAAGTCAGAGACTCATAGAATTGCATACCTGGAATGCCTCTCAGTTTACAAATAGGAGGACGGAGCCCCGTAGAAATGTGACTGCAGGTGCTGCCGTCAAAAGACAAACCCAGGTCCCCTGCCATCTAAGCCGTGCCCCTCCCACTGAACCTCGCTGCTTCCTTCAGCGGGCTCCCCTCCCTGAGGCAGGGGTGAGGGCCGGGTGCCCCTCGGAGCCTGCGACTTCCTCCCTCCTGGGTCACTGAGTCTGCAGCAGAGCGCTGTCTCCAGTTCTGTAAAAGTAGGGAGGCTGCGACTTTCAGTGTGGGGACGGAGGAAGGCACTCAGGGACTTAGGCACGAACTCAGATCAGAAAACATTCTCAGCTACATAGCCTTGCCTCTCTCCTTACCCACTGTCCTCTTTTCCAGGGTCCCCAGCCTGTCGTGAGCGCCTCTGGGTCTGGTTCCTTATGCCCCCAAATTCTCCCTCTCCCCACCAAATGTCCTTCCGGCGGGACCGATGTAATACCACATAAAGAAAAAATCAGCCATAGCACGAGTTGCCTATTGCTGCATAACAACTTACCCCAAAACCCATTGGCTTAGAGCAACAACTATTTATTAACTCTCAGCTCCTGTGGGCCAGGAATCCAGGCGCTGTGTAGGGGGCCCTCACAAGCCGAGGGGCAGGATCTCTCACCAGACTACAGTCCCCTCAAGGCTCAACAGCTTGTGTGGCTGTTGGCAGGCTTCCTCATGGATTGTTGGACTCGGGGCCTCTCTGCAGTGTGGCTGATGGCTGGGAGCCATCCTCAGCCCCTTCCCATGGGCCTTTCCACAGGACAGCTCATGAGGTGGCAGCTGGCTTCTTCAGAGTGAGAAGCCCGGGGGAGGGGGGCGCAGATCAGAGTCACAGTCTTGAAGAACCAAACCTCGGAGGCGGCATCCCCTCCTCCTGACAAACCACACCCAGCCCGCCTGCAAGGGGAGGGGGTTACAGGGTTACAGGAGAGTGTGACTACAGGGCAAGGGTCATCGGAGGCGTCCCAGAGGTCTGCCCAGCAGCTTCGCTGTCTGGTCAAAGAGGTCACACCCGACGCTAGCGAAGACTGGTAGAGTGGGCGCTCCCCATTAAGCCGGGGTGTGGGGCCCAGGCCTCGCGTGGGGAGGTGGAGCCAGCACTCGCCACATGCTGCAGGCTGGGTCAGCCCTCCAGGGCGACAAGCGTTGAAGTGAGTTTGAATTTCACAGGCCACATACTCAGGCCCCCCAGTTTTTTTTTCCTTTTCTTAATGGGGCTTGATTTCCCTCTTGAGTGGTCAGTGTCTGCGCTGTGCACTTCTCTCGGCATTTCCAGGCAAACTCTGAAGCCAGTCATTTTAGACACTCTTATCCCCCTTCCTGCGCCCGAGATGGGTGCTATGCCTTGGGGACCTGTGCTGGGTGCTGTTCTATCAGCAGACGAGTGCCCGCAGCTCCTACCTGATCTGGGCTGGGGCCGTTGTCCTCTGCTTGCGGGCGGGCCTGATTCCTGCAGGCCGCATTCCCTGCTCCGTGGGGGAGGTGTCAGAAGTCTCCCCCAGCACCCAGGGTCCTCACGTGATCTCACTGAGGTTCTAGCTCCATAACTGAGAGACAGCTTTAGGCTCTTTGTCTGATGGTATCAGCCTCTGGGAAACCCATCGGCTGCTGGGGTGCATGGGGTTCTCCCTAGAGGCTCCCCAAGCAACCCAGCCAATGACCTTGATTCTGGTCCATTGCTGTGACCTCCTGCATCCCAACTGTGCCAGCTCACAGGGCTTTCCTGCGAGGCAGGGCCTCTGCATTGCCCTTTCTTGCCTTTTCTGCAGGTTGTCGCCCTTCCCTCCCGGCTTGCTTATCTAACTTGGATTGGGTCTCGGACTGCTAGATCTGGCTCTTCATAAGCACTTCTCCAAAGGATAATGAGTTTTATGTTTGATTCCTCCCCCCTGTCCCATAAAAATGGCTAAAAACCGGGATGGTGGTGATTATGGGTTAAAAGGTGGACATGGTTCCCCATGACACAATAGTGTGTGGCAAAGCTCTCTGGCCAAAACAGGGTTCCTAAGCTGCTTGTAAACTAGTTGGGAAGAGAAGATGTATATACCCTGAGAAAATAGTAAGTGTTTTATAACTGCTGACAGAAAATAGAAGAGAATATTTCACAAGCTAGAACATGTTTCATTGTCCATGGAAAATTATGATAGAAGTTAAGCGGTGGTAAAAAGAGCAAAAAGACTTCGTAGTGCTCCACTAAGTGGACCCAGTCAGCAGCCCAAGGACTTCTGTGTTACTTCGACTTTTGGCCTATTGAACTCTCGCTAGTGAACATTTGCGTACGAGTTTTGGGGGGACATATGTTTTCGTTTCTCTCGGGTATACGCTCAGGAGAGAAAGTGCTGGGACATATGGTGACTTTATGTTTGACGCTGTAAGAAACTGCTGCACTGTTCTCCAAAGTGGTCCCACCCTTTTCCAGGCCCCTCGGCAGTGTGCAAGGGGCTCAGTCCCTATGTCCTTGTCAGGCTTTTTGATGGCAGGTAGTTCAGTGGATAAAGGGCATCTTGTCATTTCAGTTTTCTCTTCCCTAATAACGTCTCGTGTTGAGCGTTTTTCATTTGGGTCATTAGCCCATTTGTGCATCTTCTTTGATGAAATGTCTACTCAGGGGATGTTTGCCGCCTTATTCAGTTGTAAGAGTTCTTATGTTCTGGACACAAGGTTTTCTTTTTCTTCTTTTAGCTTATATTTTTAATTTCAGCTTTATATCTGTATAATTGCTGTAAAATTATGAGGTACTTACAGTATACATTGTGGTGATTTGATACACATAATGAAAAGATTCCCTGCATCTAGTTAATTAACAAATCCATCACCTTACCTGTGTATCTTCGTGGGGGGGGGCATGTAAGTTCTACTCTCTGACCAAACCTCAGTTATGTGACGCACCTGTAGTCACCATGGTGTACACGAGACCCTCAGACCTCACTTACCTAACAGCAGAAGGTTTGTGCCCTTTTACCCACCTCTCCCTGCTTCCCCGCCCTTCAGCCCCTGGCAGCCACTTCTCCTTTGTTTCTGCGAGTTTGACGTATTTTGGATTCTACATGGAGGTGATACCGTGCAGTATTTGTCTTCTTCCGACCGGCTTCCTTCACGCAGCATCGCACGCTCGCCAACAGCAGGACTTCCGTCTTCTTGTGGCCGAGTAATATCCGCTGGACGTGTGCATCCCCTCTTCTTTACCCTTCACTAGGTTGTTGCCATGTCCTAGCTATTGTGAGGAACGCCGCAGTGAATATGGGTGTGCTCATACCTCAGGATCCTGTTTTCATTTTCTCTGCGTATCTGCCCAGAAGCGGGGTCTCGCTGGACCGCACGGCAGTGCTGGTGTTAATTTTGTGAGGAGCCTCCATCCCATTGTCTACAGGGGCTGCACCCGATCACACTCCCCCAACAGAGCACGAGGCCCCCTCTTCCCCACCTCCTCGCCAGCGCTTGTCTCTGTACCGATACCCCTCCTACCAGCTGTGAGGCTGCAGCTCCTTGTGGCCTTGATTGTATTTCCCTGATGATTTGTAATGTTGCACACCTTTCCGTGTACCCGCTGGGCATTTATTTGTTTGTCTTCTTTGGAAAATGTCTGTTCAGTTACTCCGACCATCTTTTAATTGGACTGTTTGCTTTTTGCTAAGTTGTATGAGTTCTTTATACATTTTGAATATTAACTCATCATCACATACATGACTTGCAATTATTTTCTCTCAGGTTGCCTTTTCATTCTGGTGATGGTTCCTTTGCCGTGCAGAGCTTTTTAGTTTGCTGTAGTCCCATTTGTTTAGTTTTCTTTTTGTTGCCTTTACTTTTGATGTCAGATCCAAAAAATCATTGCAAATACCCACAGTATCTGATATATTCTTTATCAGATATAATTTGTAAATATTTTCCCCAGTATATGGCTATCTTTTTTTCCTTAGTGGTGTCTTTTTTATAATAATTTCATTTAGATATAATTTACATAACATACAATTTACTCTTTTAAAGTATACACCTGAGTGTTTTTTTAATATATTCACAGTTGGGCAGCCATCAACCACAACCAATTTTAGAACATTTCATGACCCCCAGAATGCACCCCATACCTCGCAGCACTCACTCCTCTTTCCCCCCAAACCCCCCAGCCCCAGACAACCATCAATCACCTTCGTCTCTATGGATTTGCCTGTTCTGGACATTTCATATAAATAGACCCAACAACATCTGGTCTTTTGTAACTAGCTTTTACTTCGCATATTTTCAAAGTCTGCCCGTTTTGTAGCATGTATCAGTACTTCCTCTCTTTTTACTGTCAAATCACATTTTATTGTAAGAATATACAACACTTCGTTCAAATCATTCATCAGTTGGTGGGTATTTGGATTGTTTCCACTTTGGGGGGATTGCGAGTCATGCTGCTGTGAACACTTGTACAGGTTTTTGTGTAGATATGTTTTCATTTCTCTTGGGTGTACACATGTGGTAGTGGAATTTCTAGGTCATATGGCACTCACTGTCTGACCTTTTGAGGAATTGCCAGACTGTTTTCTAAAGCAGCTGGACCACTGTAGGTTCCCACCAGCAGCTTATGAGGGTTCCCATTTCTCTACATCCTTGCCAACACTTGTTATTGTCTGTCTTTTTTATTATAGCCATCCTAATGCTTGTGAAGTGTTATCTCCGTGTGGTTTTGATTTGCATTTCCCCAATGGCTAATGACGTTTAGCATCTTTTCATGTGCGTATTGGATATTTATATATATTTGGAGAATGTCTATTCAGATTCTTCACCCACTTTTAACTTAGGTTGCTTGACCTTTTATTACTGAGTGTAAGAGCTCTTTACATATTTTAGATACAAATCAGTAATCAGATAAATGATTTGCAAAAATTTTCTTCCATTCTGTGAGTTGTCCTTTTTCTTAAAGGTGTCCTTTGAATAAAACATTTCATTTTGATGAATTTCAATTTATTTATTTTATCTTTGTAGCTATTGCTTCTTGTCATATCTAAAGAGTCATTGTCTAGTTTTAGTTCCTATATTTATCGTGATCTATTTTGGGTGAGTTTTTGAATATAACATAATAAGGGCCTAAGTTCATATTTATTTGTATTGTGGAAAAAATCTCAAAAAGCATGCTAGTGATAAAAGCAAATTGCAAAATGATATGTGCAGTATGATACCATTTATGCAAAATTTAAATGCACGACACGTCACCCATTATTCATAGTTACCTATGTACACATAGGTATAAAGCTCCACACCAAATCTTTGGTAGTGGTGGCCCCAAAGGGATTAGATGAGGGGGCTGGGACTGGGAAGGGCTGGTGGTGAGCGGGGTCTTCAGGTTTTCCTGCAGTATTTTCAGGCTGAAATAGATTGACACAGTGGTAACAATTATTAATGTGGGTGGTATATTATCTTATACTTTGTAGCCTCCTCTATTTTTTTAAATTCCTCTAAACACACACACACACACATGCACACACGAGGCAAAACAAGAACGATGGAGAACAGACTGGTCCTGGTGAGCCTGGCGCCCACACTGCCTGCAGCGTGGAGGGGAGGCCGTGTGCACACAGCCAGCCAGCCCATTGGGGCGGATTCTATTTGTGTGGGGGTTGGGGTTGTTGAGCTAGATCCCAGAAGGATAAGGATGTTCATTTGAACTCATTTGCACACTTTGGCTTACGCATTCCCAGTTTTGCTTCCACAGAAGCCCCAGCCTGTCTGCCACGCTCCGTTCCCCTTACTCTTTGAGTGGCAGCGCCCCTCTCAGTGAGCTCTCTCTAACCAAAGCTTTTAAATCGCATCCCCTCGCCCCAGGCTTTGCCCAAACCCACCCCAGAGCCTTCACAAGGCAAGATCGGTTTCCACTGAGCATACGACCATTCTCAGCTGGTCCCTGCAAGGTGGCCCACAAAAGACCTCACCGTGTGTGCCTGACACACGCAGTGTGACAGGCCAGGTGACCCAGCTCCTGATGCACACACACAGGCACGTGGGGCATGTGGTCTGGGAGCCACAGAGGTTCAGGGGACATGCCGTGGCCCTTGGGGAGAAGGGGTTATTCCAGCATCTCCCGAAGGTAGCCTGACACAAAGCTCTCACTCTTTCATCCTTGGTTTTCTTCTGTAAAATGGATACAAAAATATGTGCCCTTTCTACATACAAGGTGTTGTGAGGGCCAGATGAGACAGTGTCCATGAAAGTGCTCACAAACAAAAATGAAGGGCGTTTATGGATTATGTTCCAACTGTGTGACCCCCCCCCCCAACTCTCAGACCCACGCCCAGCTGCCTGCTCAGTCTGCCCCATGAAAGGCCTGCCCTCTCTGAGCTAGCCCCTGTGATCCCCCCCATTTCAGTCCCTTCTGCTGCCCTTCTGTCTGCATCTCTGCCCTGTGTCCTCCCGTTCTTTCTTCCCTTTCTTCTTCGCGCCAGTCCTGGAGGCAGCCCGACTCCTTCCTCTCAAACGTGGCGGCGCACTGACTGCCTCGCCCCAGGAACTACAGCCCAGTCAGCCAGCTGGAACTGCCTGAGAGAAGGGCCCCCCTCCCTCCGAGGTCGGGCACCGGAGATAACATTTCCTCTCTTTGGTTCTCCTAGGCCCAGGCCGCAGGATCGCCGCACACCTCGCCCACGCACGGGGGCGGCCGCCCCATGCCCATGCCGGTCCGCTCGGCGTCCGCTGGCTCCACGCCCACACACTGCCCACAGGACCCGCCGGGCGGAGTCGGGGGAGACATGCAGGAGGCCTTTGCACAAGGTCAGTTTCGGGATCAGAGTGCAAGGCAGAGAACTGAAGGGGGTTGGAAACATAGCCAAGGTTCTTACTCAGAGTGTTCCCTTTTCTTTTCTTTGCTCTTAGCTTTAAATGGTCAGATTTTTATACACAGTAGTAGTCAGTCAGGTGCTGGCTCCTTCTCCTCGGAGGGCTGTCTCCAGCGGGAGGCCGGCGGGCTTTGTACCTGTGCGGAAAAGGAACTCAGGGCCCCTGTGCTCTTTTTCTGGCTGTGAGCAGTGCCTTACCCTGCGGGCGTTGCTTCCTCCCAGGTGATCGGGTGGGATCATTCCCAAAGTCGCGCTTACGGCCTTGCCGGAGGCTCATTCAGTGTCAGGAGGTCACCGCTGCCCACAGAGCCAGCGGCCAGAGCTGCGTAGCTGGGGAAAGACGGGGCGGCGAGGAAGTCTCGCTGGGGTGCAGACAGAAGACAGGGCGGTGGTGGCACTGGGGAGGGAAGTCCTGCCTGAGACTGAGGAGCACCTGGGAGCAGTGTTCATTCCGGAACTCAGCTCTTCCGGTTGTGGCTGGAAGCTCAGAATTGACAGGGTCATGCCCTTCCGGTAGAGAAGGAGAGGGAGGAAAACCTGCCGGTGGGCACCCGGAGCTGCCCATGTGCCTGGGGACCGGTGGGGCCGCCACCACCCCACGTCCCCTTAGGTACTCAGCACCGTGTCCCAGGGCCTGGCAGACGGAGTCTCGTGCTCTGCTCTCCCTTCTCCATGCCCACCCACCTGGCATCGCCATCTGCTCTGACTCTCCTCAGGTACGAGGAGAAACCTCCGCAATGACCTGCTGGTGGCTGCCGACTCCATCACCAACACCATGTCATCCCTGGTGAAGGAGCTCCACTCAGGTGAAGCCCAGAGCTCCCACCCGGCCTCATGCCTCCCCTTCCTCACTCCCGCCTCACATGGTAAAACGTCGTCAGAGAGCAGAGACACCTCATGCCACCCCTCCATCCTCTTGCCTCCTAGGGACACACTGGATGTCCTCACCCAGCGAGTCTCTCTCCCTCGAGATCACATAGAGATAATGACACAGTTAGGTTTCTTTTAAGAGTACACCTTGTGGAGCCAACACGATTCAGAATTCAGAGAAATTCAGGCCTCCAGGTACAGTTCGGCTCCCTCCTCCCTGAACGTGTCTTCCATCGATGCCCCGTCTGCAGCTGGTCTGTCCGCGGCCCTGGCCCACTGTCTCGCTCTGAAGCTTTCCTGGGCGGCTGGAACCCAATCGGCCACGAACACTTCTGGACTTTCTCCCAGCTGCCTTTCTGCTCCCTCCTCTCTGATTTGGTGTTGAAACCCTATTCTCTCCTTTTGTCCATGACGAGGCTCTCATTTCACTTGAAGTTCATGACCTGAGGCTGTTGCTTCCTTCCCTCCTCGGGTTCAGTTTCATCTGTGACTTCTTTCTCAGTCTCTCGGTCACTTAGCTATTTCAGCGATTTTCCAGAAACCCTTACCTCATGGCCATTTTCCCCCTTACGTGAAACCCAGGGAAAGAAGAAAAAGCCCATTCCCATATCATCATATCTCGAGGAATCCTTAGGACTCCATCAGTTTTGTAGCTGCCAGATATTTGCTGATTTTCTTACAGTGGCCCGATTCTCCTGTTAAATATTAAACAGGCGGGTTCCCTTCCTGAGTTCCGTAGGTCACTCATACAGATGGCTCTCTTGTGTTTCTTTGGGCCTAATGTAATGCTTTTAAATGCCTTGACAAGGTTACTAATTACCAAGGTTATTAATTAAAAATACAAAGCCGTTTTTCCATGGCCTGTTCAAACAGATACACCTATGCAAACACATGCCCTGGAATCATCAGCCGCTGCCCTGAAGGAAGGCCAGCCTTACAGTCCTGCAGACTCTCCTGAAACAAAGGACGCGCCTTCGGCGTTGTCCTGGGGCCGCGGCGTCGCTCTCGAATCTGCCCCGTTTTCTTTTAGAAGAGAAAAAATGTGTGGCCTCCGTTGGTTTTCCCAGTGCAGCTAAGATAAGGTGTCAGTTCTGTGCAGGGAGCATTATGGTGACACCATCCCCATCCTAGTGCCTGTCAAAATCACTGTCCCCCCTGTGCACACTTTTAAACAGAAGCGGTGGCTGCCGCTGAGATGACTTCACACATGACTAGACAGTCCCTGTTACAGCTCCCCACAGATTCCAGGCCGTGGACATCAACCACACTGGTGCCTCCTGGCCACTTACTAGGGTTTATGCAGAGTAAGTGGCTCATGAGCTCATCACGCTAGCACGAGAGGTGACTGGACACCGTTCAACAGGAAGCGCACACAGACCAAGCAGCTTCACAGCAACCAAAAGTTTAGGGGAATAACTCAGCAATCTCTCAGAGCAGGAAAGGGCGGTGCTGACAAAATTAGGTGATGTGTTCGGAAGGTCCCCGAGAGGTCACATTGTCCAGTCCCCTCACTTGGGAAATGCGGTGAACGCTTAACGGAAAAGTCATTTGCCTGAAGTTAGGCAGCTTGAAGGGGCAAAGCTTGTTCTAGAACTGAAGTCTTAAGAACATTGAGTCAGCACTCTCACCACTGCCCTGGCCCCACACAGGACGAAATGTCTAGTCTGTGGTCCCATGAGGCCCCTTTCCCTGCTGCTCTGCCCTCTCAAACACTGGAGACCAAAAAGAGGTGTGGACCAAGCCCGCACGTGGCAGCATCTCCACAAAATGCAGGAGTCAACTTTCCTTACACACGAGGCTGCCAGTGCCCCAGGGACTGGGACAGCCCAGCCAACACTGGCCCGTCTCCACTGCCACCGTGGGGGCTTCAGTTAGGGTGCGATTAGATGCTCAGGTCATCTTTCCGTATCTCCTCTGCAGCGCGACCGTACTGTGTACCCCTGGAAGTCCTGTACTCCAGCTTGGCTCCCGACATAGAAGTCCTCTGTTCGTATGTTTCCAGTGAGCTCATTCATGACCCCCTCTCATCCCTGGGAAGTTCTTCCTAATCAGGGAGCCAGAATAAGCCTTTCTGTTCCCATTTATGCTTGCTCAACCCTCTAAACCTACGCAGAGTAAGTTCAATTCCTCTTCTTTGTGTTGCCTTTCAAGTATGTAATGGCAGGTAACAAGGGTCTCCCTAAGCCTTATTCTTCTTTCGGCCACTGTCGGCCCTTCTTTCGGCAACTATCGGCCCTTCTCTCGGCATTCCCAAAGGGACACAGTTTTCACTTCACCATCCTGCTTGCCGATCCGGGGATGTCTCCGGGTGTTTCAAGACCCCAGTTCAGAGACCCCAGGGCTGAGCGTACTTCTCCACACCCAGGGTGCTGCTTCTGTCTGCAGAGCGCAGTGAGCCGTGACGTCGTCCCTTGTGAGGTGCCCCTGTGAGGGATACTTGAGAAGGCAGCCTTAGAAGGCATCTATTTTTTTCCCACAGCCACACTGCAGTGTTCAGTCATTTTAAGACTTGTCAGCTAAAACCCCTAGTTGTTCATTCGTTTTTACGGAATTAGTGTTAATCTAGGTTTTCCCCGCCGTGCACTTTCATGGTTGATTCCTTTAACTGGATTGCAGGATGCTCGATGTATCCCTAGCAGGCGTCATCCCTTAGGGAAAACAGGCATAGAGGAGAAGCCGCCACCCCGCCTCGTCACCAGGGAAGCCAGCAGCAGTGTAGGCGACATCAGGCTGCTCTGTGGGCGCAGGACTGCTGAGTAGCCCTATTAAACAGTGCAGGGGCCGGGCCGCACAGGGTGCAGACTGGGCGAGGGAGCAGCCCGGGAAGCTGCAGCCCTGAGCCTTCAGCTAGGGTTTCATCCCAAGCCTCCCGAGCTGCTCCCTCCGCCCCTCTTCTATGCTTGTCCTGTGCTGAAGGGTCACGGGCCTCCTTGGACTTGTTTTCACAGCAGAGGAAGGTGCAGAGGAAGAAGAAGAGAAGATGCAGAATGGGAAAGACAGAGGTAAAGGCAGCTCACAGGAGCCCCAGTTTCAATGGGAGCCAGAGCTACTAGCCCCTGAACGGACCCCCCTCCCTTTTGTTTCTGCTTTTCTTCCTGCTGCCACCCAGAAGGGTTCAGACCCCCACGGCTCCCCTACCTGCTTTTCCCAGCAGCTGCCCAGCAAGTTTTCCTCTGGAGGTGGTAGTGTCCGTGGATCAACAAAGCGTCATGATTGCTGATAGATGCTAGACATTGGGATACAGGAAATAGATACAATAAAACAAAACACGACTCCTCGCCTCAAGGAGTTTATAATATAGTTAGGAAAGCAACATGCAAAATAAACAGGAGACAAGGGGCAGGAAGAGTTCGTCATCAGACTTTGAGTGTATGAAGATAAATACAGGAAAGTTTCCTGAAAAGGAGGAGATGATCGTGGGCAGACTAGCCGAATGGCGTTGTGGCTTCACAGAAGAATGAAAAGCAATGGGGAGAGGCATCAGCAGAGAGGGCAGCGCAGGTGGCGTGGTGGAGACGCTGTGGGATCGGTTCCAGACCGCCACAGGCAAGCTGGTATGGCAGTAAAGCCAGTCACCTTTTTCTGGTGGAGGCTCTGGCCTTCAGTGTGCACAATAAAAATAGCAATATCTGGGAAGTGCAATAAAACGAAGTTTGCCTGTAACGCCTTCTTAAACTTACTGTATATAAAACCTAGTTAGTACCTGTCTGTGAAGAGCTGTGCTAAATGATTTCCACCCATAATCTCACTTACCCCTTAGCAGCCCTGTGAGATACATAGCAGCACTTTACCAGTGAGGAAGCAGGCTCAGAGAAACTTAGGTCGGGTGGTTATGAAGTTGCAGACACTGGGTTTGAACGGGGTCTGATTCCCAACTTCATGCTCTCAACCTTCATGCTTCGGTGTTACACTGGACAGAGAACAAAATCCTCTGTGGACATTTGAGCGTTAGCTGTCATTCTGTTACCTGTGAGTATGTCCCTGCTGGGTTCTTCCAAAACGTGAGTGCCACAAGGCAGAGGTTCTGGTCTGCTTTGCTCAGGTTGTATCCCCAGTGCTTAGAACAGCACCTGGAGTATAGTGGGAGGTCAGCAAGTGAACGGGTCCGATGAAATACACGGCGGTGTGCCAGAGAGCACTGTGTCGGGGAGAGAGCTGTGTGCCAGCCGCACGGAGCACGCCCCTCCTGTTTGATCGCACAGCCCAGTGAGGGAATGATGGCAGACGAGACTCAGCCGTTAGAGAACTCGTTCAGGTAGTAAGTGTCAGAGCCTGGGCTCACTCCGGGTTTCTCTAGCCCCAACGCCCAAGTGTAGTCGGAGCAGATCAGCGGCCTGAGTGCCGTGGAGAGAGTCGGTATAGGCCAGGACGCTGTGAGGGGAAAGGGGAAGCCGCGTGGCATGGGGGTCTGCAGCATTGTTTGTCCCTGGGGGCTACTGTGGGTGAGAGAGCCAGCATGCTCGAGCGTGTCAGCAAGGACATGACATCGCCAAGGGAGAAGCTGGGAGAGGAGGGGCCATCCTTCGGGTGCTGAACTCGTTCAGAAGGTGGACTAGAGCCGGGATGCATGGGTGAGGGTGACACGTTTGGCACGGGTGTCCACAGGTCAGAAGTGGAAGGCGGTGGTTTGAAATGTCTAGAAATGCTACAAAGAAACGTCAGCACGACTGACGCCCCTGTGCCCGGTGGGGTCTAGGAAGAAGGCAGGAAGGCTGTAGTGCAAAAGGTGCAGAGCAGATACACAGAGATAAATGTACAGTTGTGTACACACAGCCTCCAAACACAAGCACGCACGCACACACACACTCCAACCAGATCTGGCATTCATTTGAGAATGTTCTTGGCTGAAGACTTAACAGCTGCTACTTTGGCCTCCCTTCCCATGTACCCTCCCTTCCCCAATAGCTTTTCCCATGGCCTCTCCCCAGCCTCCCTCCGCTCCCCTGAAGCACAGGGGACTCTGCCCTGCCCACGGGGGCCTTGCCCTGACCATGGACTTCGGCCCTCAGTCCTGGTTCAAGTCTGGCTGCAGGCTGCGTCTCCCGTAGGGACTGGCAGTGGATTCCCTCACCTGGTGTCTCCTGGCCTCGGGGGCCTCTGTCCTCACACCCGAGTTGCCCTGCCAGCAGCTCTTCTCCCTCCCCCTCTTTCAGCATCTACGCCAGTTTCTTTCTACCCGTGTGCAGTCTTCTTGTGAAAATGCCTGAATTTCTATTTCTCTGGCTTTAGATGTCATCCCCGAGGGGAGGACTGTTAAGAGCTGGGGTGAGAGATGGATAGGGTTTTAAAAAAATATTTGACTTTCCACATTATAAAGGCCCGAGCATACGCCCCTGCAGCTGCTACGTGGGTGCTGTTCTAAAGCCAAGTGTTTTCACGGGCGGCCCTTACGGTTCTCTGCCGTGAGCTGGGCACGAGTTTTTACTGTGTAGACTGACATTGTGGCAGCCGCTGTCACCTGGGCATTAGGCAGCAGCAACTGTCACCCAGAAAAGAGAGAGACAGTTGCTGCTTTGGGGTTGAGGTTCTGCCGACATAATGTAAACACGACTTGGTCGGCACCCTGTCAGGCACTATGGCCTGCTCAGTGCAAACCCCCTGAGAGCCAAGGGGATGCTCTGGAAGAAGTCATGACTGAGCCGGACGCCTCAACCACATCCGCCCCCTCAGGCCTCTCCCTGCCCTCCCTTGGCTGTCTGTCTGATGCACCCTGGGGAACGCTTCTGCTCTGTCGGGGTACCCTTCAGACTTTGCCTCCCCTACTGCTTACCCTGAGTGGTAAGTGCTTTTCCCCAAGACACCATAGAACAAACATAGATGAGCAGAATTCACCCCGTGTTGCTTCGGAGCCCCACCCTTGTCTCTGCTACTCCAGAGCCTCATTTTATGCTCCTGTGTTCTTCAGAATTCCCTCTCCCCGCACCTGCCGTTCATGGCGAAGAGCTGTAACTCCAGTGTGCACACTTAGGCCTGGTGCGTGTCTGGTGGGCTGGCAGCCGTGGCCCTCTGTGAGAGCGGACAGGGGTCTGAGGGTCCAGGCAGTGCTCGTCATTCCGGGGTGGGCAGGAGAGGGACTCGGCACTCCCAGACAGACGGGTCTGCAGGAAGGGGATGCTGCTCTCGTCAAAGTGCCATCGCCTTCACCTTGTTCGCTTCCAGGACCACGTGGGCTGTGTGCCTCCGAACTAACTGCTCCCCAGATTTCAGGTGGCTTCATTTCCGGCCATATTAGTATTCCCTCCTCCTAGAGGCGCTTGTCTCCATGGCTGGTTTGTGGCAGTTGCAGTTGCTGGTCGTAGGTAGTGATGCTCCCCTGGTTCCAGACCTGGTCGGGAAAGTCGGCCTACCAGGAGCAAAGGGGAGAGGCAAGACTCGGAGCCCATGGGTGCAGGGGGCCAGGGAGGCCCTGGGAGAAGATCTGGGGGGTGAGAAGACCCTTGTTGTGACCTATGTGTTATTTGTGTCCCCGCTGCCCAGGTTAAGCAGAGGAGCCAGAATGGAGAGCAAGCAAGGTGAGTACAGACCATTCTCTCCCCACAGCTCTTTCCCTTTGCAGCTAAGTGCCCCCCCCCCACCCCCGAGGTCCGTTTGAGGCCCATCCTGACTGGTGGAGACCCAAGTTAGGGTTTTCTTTAAGAGCCCAGCTGTGCCTCTTCCCTTTGCCCAACCCCACCAGCCTACCCATTTGGCCCGGGCTCCAGGCCCTGAGCGACCTCATGTGCTACGCCAGGGCCTGGGCTCGGGCGGGGTGGGTGTCACCTGTGTTGGGATGCAGTCGCCTGAACAGGCTTGTGACTCAGAGGTCGGCTGAGGGCCCCTACATCCTGGGGCTGCCTCTGCTGCAGCTCCTCACCGTAGTCACCTGTTTCGTCACGCAGATGCACACCGACTCCATAGGCCGGGCATGCCATTTCCCACGGCGTCTGGCCATGCTGCACCTTCTCGCCTCCTTAAAAAATTAATAATAAAAGTACAGATTTCCCCACAGCAAATGCCCGTTGCCTTTAGGAATTCATCTTTTACATTTTTTCCATCTTAGGACCTTAATTCTTGCCTAGTTACAGTTACAAGATAGTGCAGCTTCTGGGTGTGCTCTGGAAGGACCGCACAAAAATAGACGCCGTTCTGTTCCAGAGAAGGGTTCTTTCAAGGGTGGATGCCTTTGGTGCAACCCTGAGAGTTCTCTTTGTTTTTCGATCTCTTCTTCCCTCTCCTCCCCTCCCCTGCTTTTCGTGCTTAAAAGTTAGGCATCTTGGTTATAGATCTTTCCGGCACCAAAGCCAGGGCTGCAGGCCTCATGATTCAGAAAAGGAGCTTTCCTGGACCCTTCCAAGTAGTCTTACCCTGGAGCAGCCTCCAGGCCGCGTCCTGCCACCCTCCCCCTCCCACCTGCACCAGGTCCTTGCGGGGCTCTGCTCCCCTTGCACCTGCAGGCTGTGAGCCGGCACTGACTTGGATCCTGCAGGCTACGGATGGGCAGTGCCCAGGCTGCTGCAATGCTCTCTCTGGCCTGGAAATCACAGAGCCTGCTGGGCTTGGGCAGGCTTTTACCTAAACTCACTGCACACCCAGGCAAGGCCCTTGCCAAGAGCAGCCCGAGGCTGCCCCAGCCAGTGAGGGAGTCAGGAGCTGACTTGCCCTTCAGGAACCTGCCAGAGCTCCTGTCTCGCGGGCACAGGAACTGGGGGACAAGGAAAGGCAGGTCCGAGTCATGTGGCCCAACCCCTGTTTGTGCCAATGAGGAAACCAAGGCCCATGACCCAACCCGGAAACCTGGTGTCAGAAAAAGAACTGGAGCTGGGTCTTCTGCTCCTAGCGCTGTTCCCTGACCCTGTCGGAAGTTAGGAGAAACGCCCGCCACGGTAGAGAGTTGGGAAAAAGCACAAAAATTTCGGTGGCTCCATTTCAGGGGCCCTTAAGGTCTGTTCTCTTCGGCAAAGGCTTCCCTCCCACCAGCCCCATGCGTACAGGCCTGTCTCTGACCTCCCTGCCCTTCTTTCTCCTCAATTCTCCTTCCCAAGAAACCACCACCTTCCAAACCTTGCACTGCAGACCCAGTTTTTTCTTTCTTCCCTGGAAACGTTTCCCGAACCAGTGACCTACACAGGGGCCCCAAAGACCCTAGGTGCCCCCAGGAAAGAGAGCATGCCTTTCCTTAAAGGGGGCATGAGTGTTGTCTCCCAAGGTGAGAGGAAACATCCCAGCAGCCCAGCCCTGCAGACGTATGACGTTGTCTCGTCCCCAGCAGAGGGGCGCAGCGTTTGCTAGGAGACCCTTGGCAGTGCCCCAAGTAACAGTGCGTCTGTCCTGCACAGGCACGGGGGACGTGGAGCGAACTGGCATCAGCCTGAGGAAGGCGAGGCCCTCCCCCAGAGGGGCATTCCTGTCCATCTCTTCACGGCACACCTGGACTGGGCTCGCAGGATGCCAGATGTCACCACCTGCCAGAGGGAGGGGGACCCAGTGCCAGTGGGAAGTGGGAGGGAGCACCTGATGCCCTGCCGGTGGGCGGCCCCTCGCACAGTCCTGCATGAACTAGCATCTTCACCACTCCCCTCGGGCAGGGGCTCATCTCTGCCCAGGAATCTGCCGGGAGGTTGAAAAGAGCAAAGAAACAGCACAAGTCTCTGTGTGTGACCTGATGGCGTTCTCGCTGGTGGCTTGCTAGCTTGGGGGGGTGCTCCCCAGGATGGGGGCACGTTTCCTGTTACCTTTGACCTTTAAAAACAAACAGGTTTTCTTCCTTCTGTCGTGCAAGACAGCTTCAGGCCCTGCTCGGTTCTAGAGACATTCACGCCCTGGCCACAGAGCTAAAAATAGCCTCCTTCCTTTCTCTTGCACTGCTAAGGCTTCCGCCGGCCCTCCCCGTTTGATGCCGCAGCTCTGCAGCCTAGGCGGGAAGGGGGAGCAGAGAGCTGGGGCTGCATCCTGGACGGTTCCTCCTGCAGCAGACAGTTCTGTGCAGCCAAGCCGAGGGCCAGCCGCCAGGGCGCCCTGGCTTGCGGCCGCCAGAGGGAGCCCTGCCGGCCGCTGTGCTCTCGCAGCCCGTCCCCGGCTCAGGGTTCCCTTCTGCTCTGGCACACAGGCTCTTCAATCCCAGGTCCTGGTGCTTTGCATTTATTTTTTTTCTCCTCCCTGGGCTCCAGGATGTTATTTTTAGTAGAAGAACTTCTATAAATATTTATAAAGGGCAGTGACTGGAATGAAGTGAGAGGCCCCACAGCTGGTTCTTGCATCCCCCAACACATGCCCCTCTGCAGACCCCTGCCCGCTGTCTGAGGAGGTCTGTGCAGAGCCAGTGGGCTTGGCCCAGCCGTACATGGACAGTCACATGGAAACCTCGTGAGGGAGCAGCCAGGGTAAGGCAGGGGCAGGCGTGACTCCCCACCCTCCCACTCCACTGCGCTCCCTCCATCACTCTCATTCCTGAAGGAGAGCACAGCGGTGTGTGGGAGTGCCGCGCCCGGGAGGCCCCGCTCCTGGGTGTCATAAGTACTGGGGGTGCAGGGCAGGTGCAGGGAAGGCTGCTGTAGCTAGATGACAGCAAGGAGCAAAGTGGGAGCCAGGAGCCGGCTTCCCCTGGGGGGCAAAGAGCTCTCCTCCTGCGGGCCTCAGGAGGAGCCCCTATACCTGGGGGAGGGCTTACCCCCCACAGCAGCT